>NC_142065.1:142271253-142582503 GCF_059756535.1 Pantherophis guttatus
GGTGCACACTGTCCAGAAACTAACAGTAAAGGTATCCTAGCAAATTTTGACTAATCTTGAAAATTTAAGCAGAATGAATCCTGGATGGAGACCACTGCAGGGATAGACTGAGATAAGAGAAAAACATCCTGGAAGGAGGCGGGATTGAAACATTTGTACATTATGCCAAGGAAGCTAAATGGTTCTTCCCTTCCAGAAGTTAGACTCTACTAGGGCAGGGGTGAAATGTAAAATTTTTTACTACCGGTTCAGTGGGCATGGCTTGGGGGGGGCGGTAATGTTACTGGGTGGGCGTAGCCAACCTTTTTTTTAACTTTTCAAAGCATTTTTTCTACAACCTCTTCTGCCGAAAGAATGCTTTAAAAAGTTTTTTTTTTAAAAGTTGGCTATGCCCACCCAGTCACATTACCCCCACCACCACCAAGCCACACCCACAGAACCTGTAGTAACAAATTTTACATTTCACTCTGTCCTAGTAGAGTCTAATTTCTGGAAGGGAAGATCCATTTAGCTTCCTTGGCAAAGTTAATATTAACTATTAAATATTAATTCCAAAAATAAGAATACCTGCTGATTGTGAAAATGAAGAAACTGCTGTACAGTCATGCTCATTTTCTATAGAGGCAGCTCTCATTTCCATGTGAGGATGGAGGGGCAGGAGAAGCCAGGTGGACGCCAAATCTTATACTGAATAAGGATAACTACAGATTCCTAAAGACAAAAGTTGAAGGTATGCAGAGAAACACAACTTGCTTATTCCCCCATGAAAGTGGTCTTTGTTTAGGCCCCCACTGCAAAAAACGGTAGATCCAGAACAAAAATGTGATCTGAATTGAGATGAAACTGCAATTAACTTAAATTTAATTAAAAACTATCAATGCTAATATTAAATAATTGATGAATAAGGACTAATGAATAATACCAAACATTATTTAAGAACCTTCCCCTTCTTTCACATAGACAAGTCAGACGATGCAACTCCTACCTGTGAACTCAGGTGAATCCCTGTTTCATAGCAACTCTGCTACAAATAGGCTGACTTAAGTATTCAGCACACAGGTATCCAGCAATCCTAAGCAATAGGCAGCAATCGTCTTCCCAGCTTGTGTCAGTCAGAGTAGGAAAGTAGTAACTTTATTAAGTTTTTCATCCTGCAGGATTTTTTTTTTGGGTGGGAGGAACACTCCCCCCATTCAATGCAACGATATAGCAGTCCTGTCAGGACACTGGGATGGAGAATCCCAACTAGGCAGCACGTCCTCACCTTATAGTTAGGTGTTTTCATGATGCCAAAGCTCCAGTCAGCTCTATCACCAGAACATCTCAGTATTTACATAACTATGTCCCAACCAAGGGAGCCACCACAAAGTGTCAAGCAGCCCTAAAGTGGGGCTATGTTAATCTCACCTGTGGCACCTACAGGAATTAGAACAAGACAGAGAAAAACATACAATAGTTTTACCTTGAAGAGGTAGTGTTCTGAACTGGTAGGGCAGTTACTGGAGACATCTGGCTGGAGAGGAAACCTGACAAAGCTGCAATAAATCCTGGAAGAAGTAAAATGAATATTTTTGGGTAATGTCCTTGTCACTGCGTTATTTTATTTACCAGCTGAGCTAATCATTTCTGGACTGTCTGACTTTCCGTAGCTTGCCAACTTCTTATCAGTACGTGCTTCCGCATTCTTTCACATTCCTTCACACTCTTTCCTTTGTTCTCTTGCCAGAAAGGTCCGGTTGAGAAATAGCCGGCAAGAACTATTTCAAAATGTAGCAATTATCTTTCTTAGTTAGTGAGGTGTTTTATTTTCTTTATAACAAATAAATGAGTTTTATTAGAGAACTTTTCTTCGCGTTTTCTTTTCAGAATATTGCAACTTGGAGGAAGCCTCGATCCATCCTCTAATTAAATCAGGATGATTTTTCCCAGAGCCAAACATGGGATTAATCAATGCCCTGACATCTGGTAGCTCGGACGGTTGATTTATGGCTTTTTTCCTTGTTTGTTATTTCTGATAAGAGCACATAGGCAATTAGTTTTTAGATACTGAGGTACGCTAATTATTTTGCTAAAATGCCCAAACAGAAGAAAAAGGGAAAAATGAAACTCAGAATATTCCCTATTAATGATTTCAACCTCTCCTACGAAGAAGAGCAGGAAATAGAAACACCCTTAAGATTCCAGCCACTTGCTACGGCCACACGCCTGGAACAAGAAGCCGTGGGAACAGAAATGGAGGGAGATAAGAAATAAGCTGTTTTTGAAGATAATGAATTACGACTGAGGTCAGTAACATTTTCTTCTGATTTTCAAAGCTCTGAAAAAGTCCTCCCAGAACCTCGGTGCAAGGCCAAAGCAAACTGCTGAGCAAAATTCCTCCCATGCAGAGAGGGAAACAATTTATTATTCTCCTCAAAGCCCAGAGCTCACCCAGCGTGAGATGGCCATCAAATCCTATCGTGAGCATGTAAAATATTATGAAAATGAACTGTCTCGATTTAAGAAAGCTTTGTTTATGCTTGAGCAAGATAAGGGAGAATCTTGTGACTTAAGATTTTCAAAAAGTTCCATCTTGTCTTCTTCCTCAGAGCCAAAGACACTCCCCCTGGTGGATTCTGTGTCAAGCCAATTAAGACAGAGAGCACTATATACGTCACATGAAATTCTCCCTGATCAAGTTACACATGTCTTACATAATCACTCCTACTCAAAAGCATACAATGCCAGGTATGCAAAGCTGCCCGAAACTAAAGGTGCAGCACCATCTGCTGGTGAAAGTAATTTACTACAGGAACCTGAAATGCCACAAGTGTTTCCACGGGCCCAAACTCCAACACCCCCTGGTGGTGTTGGTGTCTTTTTAGATGGAACACAACAACGCTTAGTGCAGCAAAGGCAAATGACTGCATCTCCAGCAGGTCATGCCAATATTGCAGCTCAAGCACAAATGTTTGCATATGTGCCCCAGCCACAAGTGCAAATAGGGCCACCTCCTGGCCCACCTCCAATGGCACAACCAAGACCATTTTTAGGTCCACAACAGGCACAGCAAATACCACAGGCATTTCTGCCAGCACAGCCAGCGTACCAAATGCAGGCTCCTTACCAGGCATTTTCTGTCTCTCCACTAACTGGTGAGTCAAAGCTAAAAATGTCAGGACATAATTACAAAGCCTGGGTCAGTGGGATTACACTATTGCTTCTTAGAGAAGGCACCCACTGCATGGTTTTTAACCCTCCTGCACAACCTTGGACTGTTGCAATAAGAGATTTAGAGATAAGAGCTCGTACAACATTATTTTTTTTAATTGAAAAAGTTTTTCAAATACAAGTTTTTCCCCCTTTTCCCCCCTCCCCCCTCCTCCCTAACCCCCCCTCCCCCTCCCCTCCCCCCATGGCTTCTTCAAAATAAAATAATTGATATCAAGTTAAATAATACTTTACCATCCTTTTACACCACCCCCACATGCTAACCATTTCTTTCTAACATTGTTATTATATCCCCCTTATACTATACATTTCAAAGCAACCTTCAGCTATAAAACTTTATAATAATTTCTAATTCGGCATTTATTCAACTCATAATCTACCCATTTCCTCCACCCTCATACATATATCTCTTAATTCAAATCTTTTACATATATTTATATCTAAACATAACATCCCTTTTACTAAGCTAAACAATCAGTAACCTAACCATCTCCACCCATTTTGCTACAGGTCTACCATACATAATATTTTAATATCTTCGTTCTTCTGCCCACACCACACCACTAAAAAATATGTCCATATATAAACAGAATCCTCAAATAACTTTAAATTTGTAATCCATATAATATCTTCTGTAATGTCTTTTAGCTAGATTGTTAATTCTATCGCCCATGTAAGGGTAACATCAAGTTCTAGTTCCAACAGTATGTTCAGTATCTTCAATTACCATCTGCCCCCATCAATAATAAATGTTTTCGTGTATAAAAAAACCACCCGAGTGACTTTATATTTATATCCCATATAGTATCTTCTGTAGTGTCTTTCATCTAGATTATTAATTCCAATCACTGTGTTAGGGTAACAACCAGATCTTCTGCATGCCCCAATCCGATAGTTCTCGTGCCTTATAGCTCAACATATACGTAATCGATTTTTCAAAGAGTCCAAAATAGAAAGTTCCAATCCACTCAGTTAGAGGCCATCTTCCACATCCCAAAGGCACAGCACTGCAGAGATCTGTTATTCTTCTCAAAATAGTATAAGTCAATAATTTGCCTCAGCTATATTTTCATATATCAGCCGTCTATAAATCCCGCTTATTATATTTAATCATCTCTTAAGGAACTGGCATTAGACTGTTGTTTAGTCTAAATTTTTTTAGTTTTGTAGAACCTGCTTCTTCTTTTCTTAGCTTTTTGTGGTTTAGATCTCCCTCCTAGTTGTCTTTCTAGAACTTGTATATCAGCTGATTGAGTTCCATGCTGGTCTGTAGCTTGATCAGACATCTCATTAAAGTCCAAAGCCGCCTCTCTCATATTTATAGGTAATCCAACTATAACCTCTGAAGGAGAATCCAAAAGCGGCTCGTCCAAAAAGGCCTCTGTAACTTGTTGTTTTTCCACCACCTTCATCTCCATCTGCTTAGCCTGAGTTTTAATCTCTTGTTGTTCATTTTGCTTTTCTTTATTCCCCTCCTGTGTTCCCAACACTGAAAGCATACATGAAGATGTTGGATCCATTTTAAGAAGCTTGTAGTAAAATTATTCCGCTTTTTTAACAGTATTTAGTTGATATCTTTCTCCTTGGTATCTCAATATTATACCAACTGGAACGTCCCACCTAAATGGGATGTTTTGTTTCTTTAGCTCAGTCACCAAAAATCCAAATTCCTTTCTATCTTTTAACATCTTGGGCGGCAACTCTTTATATATCCAAATCTTCCTTCCATTCATTTCTAGAGTGGAGTTAAAAGACTTTTGCACAATATCATTTCTTATTCCTTTGTCAGTAAAGTAAATCACCACATCTCTAGGCAACTGCTATTGCTTTGCCACCCAGGAATTTACTCTGTAGGCCTTATCAATCTTACAGGATACCTCTTCAGGACTAACCTGTAAAATCCCAGCCAGAACTTGAGCAGACATCTTTCTCAAATCATCTCTGTTATTTTCCTGTAATCCCCTTATTCTGACCGCAAATTCCATGGACCTGTATTGCATCATTGTAACTTCTTTTTCAATCCTTTGTTTTATATTATCTGCATTATAGGTCTTGTAATCAGCTTCCTTTATTTTAGATTTTACTTCTGAGCTATTATCTTGAATATTTATCAAATCATTTTCAATTCTTTGTATTTTATTGTCAAGATTATCAATCTTATCATCAGCTTCCTTCATTTTAGACTTTAATTCTAAGTTGGTATCTTTAACCATCTTTATAAATATTCTGAGAAGGTTTTCAAAGCTGTTATAATCTGTTGTTTCAGATTAGCATACTTTCGTTGTACCATCTCTTTAATTTCCTGCCTAAATTTTTCAAGATTCTGATTCACAATCTCATCATGTCTTGCCATCTCATCCAAAACAAATTCCTTTAGGTGTTTAAAACCATTCTCCTGGATCTGCAAGCTCAAAACTTGCTCATATAATTTGTAAATGGGGAAACCCCCCCCCAGCTTGGTTGTCTGGCTTTGTCAGTTTTAACGCCATCCTGCCACACAGACAAACTCTTTTTTCTTTTTAAAGAAAAGTCTTCTCTCCAAACAATATCAATATCAAGTCTCTAAGAAGGAAGAAACATAAAATGAGAATTTTTCTCTTCAATTCTAACCAGCGCTATTATTTCAGATACTTTGTAACGTATTGAACTATTCAGGCGGAAGGACTTTCACTTTCAGCTTTCTTCTTCTCAAGCCTCAGCCAGTCGCTATTTTAAACTTTCTTTCTTCGCTTTTAAAATCACTCAAAGAATTGTTAGAAAAACTTGCGATTTAGGGTCCCAAGTCCAGATTTCATCCTATTTATTCAAGCAGTCTATTAATTTTCATTGATTGGATTGGTCCCATCGCCTGGCTCTGCAGAAAGCAGAGTTCTCCTGAAGCCCGGAGCAGCGGCGAGCTAAATAGGGAGCCTCATCCTGCTTCGTCCCCAAGAGTAAAACAAAAACTCTGGGGACTTCGCAGAGGGCTCTACCTGCCCTCGCCAGCTCTATCTCACATTTCCTTAAGGAAATGGAGTTTTTCAAGCCGCCTTTCAGCTGTAAAGGCGGCTCTTTATGGGCGACGAAGCTGGCGGTCTCAAAAGACCGTCTGATGGCGACGGAAGCCAAACCGGAAGCTAGCTCGTACAACATTTTTGATGTCCATGGATACTGAACTGCAGGTCACTTTTCCACCAAATACAACGGCCCGACAAATTTGGGCTGAATTGGAAAATTGCTACAGGCCTGTCTCAATTGAATCTTCATGTTTACTCATGTCTGAACTCCACGGTTCAAGATTGAAACCCGGTGAACAAATTGGAGGACATTTGACCAAACTGAATGGAATCAGAACAGAATTGAGAGAAAGAGGCCATAACATTGAAGATATTCAAATGATCAGCATCATTATTAACTCTTTGAATTATGAATGGAAAGATGCTGTTACAAAAATTAACCAAGTCCCAATTGCTCAACGCACAGTGGACAATGTCTGTAGGCTTTTAATTGAAGAAGAGGCATTTATGTTGGCCACGCCACATTTGAGAGGACCACCCGCATCAAGAGCTCCAGCTAGGTGCCTCTTCTGAGGAAGGACCTACACTCCAAGGATGCCAAGATGCAACACCTGCAATCGTGTGGGACATGCCACCCGGGATTGTCCCCAACGAGTTCCAGCTCCCCTCACGTACCAGTCCAGAGGAACAGATTCCAGAGGCAAAGGCAGAGGTGGAAGACAAGGTCGTCGTGGTCCCCGGCGTGATCCACAAACTCCACTCGCCACATTGGCTTTAACCAATGATCCACAACCTCAACCAGAGTATGACAGACGACTCCTGTGGACTTTGGACAGTGGTGCAGCATTGCATGTTACCCACAGAAAGGAACTTTTCACAGAGATGCACGAGCCTGAACCAGAACTACGTGAACTTTATTCTTTTTCAAATCATCCTTGTCAGGTCAAAGGAAAAGGAACTGTTTATGTTGAAGAGCTCGATGCATTCATTCCTGATGTTTATTACATACCAACAGCAACCAGTAACTTGCTTAGTCAGAGTCACTTGTCTAGAGCATTAAAATTCCAGGTTCACCACCTTGAAAATGCAAGTTACATAGTTAAAGATGGAGATATTGTTGCTGGAACCATATTAATTGGTGGTGTTTATTACTTAAAGCCAAAGCCTAAAACACAAACACAGGCAAGTATACAAACTCCAAAAAGGGAGAGCACAGGCCCAGAGAGAGATGCTCCAGAGAGAGATCCTGTTGCTATTCCTAAGGCTCCTAAAGCCAACAAAAAGAGAATTGGTAAACAGGTTGCTCAGAGCAAGCCTGAGGTTCCTCATAAAAATGTTAATGTTGAGAATTCACTAACTGGTAAACCTTTGCATTCCAGGTCCATAAATGGCATAGAAGATTGGGGCATGCCAGTTTCCGTGTTCTTAGGAAGATGCCGGAGTTTGCAAAAGGTTTGGATCTAAAGGGGTGTAAGGTGTTTTTGGATTGTGCTGTCTGCAAAAAGGCCAAATCCAAAGCAGCAGCCATTCCCAAACATGCTACACGCCTGTCAACACGCATTTTTGATTTGGTTCACACTGACATAGTTGGTCCTTTCCCGCCATCATTTGGTGGTAGAAAATATTTTCTAACAATTGTTGATAATTACTCTAGATATGGATATGTATATCCTATTATATGAAAAATCAGAGACCTTTCAGATCTTTAAAGACTTTGCAGCCCTTGTTTCTACCCAACACCAAGTTCGCATCACCAGAATCCAGAGTGATCGTGGTGCTGAATTCATGTGTCAGCGTTTCCAGGACTGGATGCGTAAGAATGGAATTATTCATCAGACATTGGTGCCTGACATACCAGCTCACAATGGAGAGGTACTGCAAACCATGATGCGTTGTCTCTTAGAAGATGCCAACCTTGATATGATATACTAGGGTGAAGCTATCAAGTATGCAAATTACATTGTCAACCGTACTTGGAGCAGTGTAATAAATTAGACTCCTTTCTTCATGTTGTATAGCTACAAGCCCGATCTTAAAAATATCCATATTTTTGGTTCATATGCTATGTTGAACATTCCCTTAGCTCAAAGAAGAAAAGGAAGTCCAGCAGCAAAGAGACTGAGATTTATGCGTATTGATGATAACTCAAAATGGAGCAAATTTATTGACTCTAAACATGTAATTGTGATTTCCCAATCTGCTAATTTTGAAGAAGATATTGACTGGTCCAGGATTCATTCCAATGATCCTGGAATTTATTTTCCTAGAGATGATACTGCTGATGCTATGCAGATTGATGATCAAGATTCCACCAGTTCTTCTCAACCCGATGTTCCATCTTCGCAAGCCGCAGATGCTGACGCTAGCGACGAAAGTGAGGACGAGGACGAACCAGAAGAAGACTGAACTGTTGTCCTGAGACGTTCCAAGAGGCTCACAAAAGGAATCCCTCCACAACAATATTCTTGGCAACTGACAAAAGCACCCTTGCCTTTGATTTGCAATGTTACACTTCCACCTGATAATTTCACACAAATCAAGCAGCTTCCTGATTCAGAGCAAGATAAATGGTATGCTGCAATGCAGGTTGAAATGGACAGTCTAAAGAAACTTAAGGTATTTACACCTGCAAAACCTCCAGCAAACAAAAAGGTCATTGGCACTCGATGGGTCTACAGAATCAAAAAGAAATCAAATGGTGAGTCACTGTACAAAGCCAGACTTGTAGCTCAGGGTTTCGCTCAACATTATCCTGAGGACTACACAAATACCTACTCACCGACAGTCAGAACTGAGAGTGTAAAAATTGCTTTAGCAACTGCAACTATCCTTGGTTTAGAAGTTTTCCAGTTCGATGTTGACACCGCTTATCTACATGCAGACCTAGATGAAGAGATCTATGTGAGAAGTCCTCCAGGATTCCGACAGCAAGAAGGGGATACCTGGTTCCTAAACAAAAGTCTTTATGGTCTGAAACAATCTGGTTTAATGTGGTACTTATGTCTTACTGACAAACTAAATTCAATGGGCTTTATTAAGTCCGAAACTGATGAGTGCGTGTTCACAAAAAGATCTAACAATGCATATGAGATAGTTCTTGTTTATGTTGATGATATTGTTTATATTGGTCCAAATAAGCAAATGAGTGAAATTTTTGCCAAAGCTTTGCAGAGATACTTCACATTGAAATCATTGGGTCATATTAGCACTTATTTAAGTGTTCAGATTGAAAAAACACAGAAGGGGTTTAGTCTTTCACAAGAAGATAAAATTGAACAAATTTTGCATCATTGCAACATGAAAGATGCTAACACAACAAAGACACCCATGCAAACAGATTTTCACAACTTGACACAAGAAGCAAGTCCTGAGTTTGAGGATCAAACACTTTATCGTTCAGTCATTGGGTCACTATTGTACATTAGTAGTTGGACCAGACCCGACATTGCACTTAGTGTTAATCTCTTATCACGACACGTAGGTAAGGCAAAACAGTTTCACTGGACATGTATTAAGAAATTATTGAGTTACTTAAAATACACTAAACACATGAAGTTATTGTTAGAACCAACACATACTGATTATGCAGAATTATGTTGTTATGCAGATTCTGATTGGGCAAGTGATAAGAAATCACGTAAAAGTACTTCAGGTTATATGATGTTCTTAAATGGATGTCCTGTTTATTGGCAAGTACGTAAATAGAATTTTGTTTCTTGTTCATCTACTGAAGCTGAATATGCTTGTGTTTCAGATGCATGTAATTCTCTAACTTGGTTTGATGCTTTAGTCACAGATATCTGGACACACCTGATCCGACCGATCACCATGATGGAAGACAATGAATCGGTGGTTTATATTTCTGAATCACATTTTACAGGTTCTAGGTCCAGACACATTGACATCCGTTATCAAAACATAAAACATTTAGTAAAAACAGGTTTTGTCAAAATGCAATATGTATCTTTACTTGGAAGAATAGCAGCAGTAAAGATGAATATTTTGCCAAGATTTCTATTTCTGTTTCAAATGATTCCGGTGCTTAAAAGTGATAAACAACTGAAAGAGTGGCAAAGAGGACTGAATAAGTTTGTCTGGAATGAGAAAAAACCGAGAGTGAAATTGAAAATTATGCAAGATGTTCCAGAAAGGGGAGGTCTTAAACTTCCAAACCTACAGTTATATTATGAAGCAGCAGCTTTGACTCAAGCAAGTGACTGGTTTGGAAGGAAAAAGACTGGAATATTGAATATAGAAAGTTTTGATCTTGAATTTGGATGGCATGCTTATTTATTTTATGACAACAAAGTGGATAAAGTATTTAAAAGCCATATACTTAGAGACTCTTTGATGAGAGTTTGGAAGAAGCACCGACTCAAATGGGATTACAAAATACCGTTATGGCTGGATCTTGGTCATACTATGTGGAATACAAATATAACGTCACTCGGGGGGTTTTTATATAAAGAGATTCTTTTTACAGATGCGGGCAGATGGCAGTTGAAGACATTACAGACACTGTTGGATGAAGGAATTAATTTAACTTGGTTACAATATAATCAACTACAATTGAGATGGAAAGAGGACCAAAAAACTGGTATTATGTTGCATGAGGAAGAATTGGTCAGACATATAAAAGAGAAAGGTCCAATGCATATTAAAAGGCTTTATAATGTTTTGTTAGAAAGGGATTCAGAAACTGAATTGGTTAAAGATTGTATGATTAAGTGGGCACAAAATTTTGAAGAACCAGTGATGTTAGAAACATGGGAAAAGATATGGGTTCAGAATGTTAAATTTACACAATCGCAGAATTTGAGGGAAAATTTTTATAAGATGTTTTACAGATGGCATTTAGATCCCAAGAAATTATCCTGTATGTATCCTAATGTTCAGCCAAAATGTTGGAGATGTGATTGTTTAGATGCTACATATTATCATGTTTGGTGGAATTGTAAGAAAGTTAAGGCTTTTTGGATTAAAATATGGTGGGTTATGCAGAATGTTTTGAAGAGAAAAATTCCATTTTCCCCACAATTGTTCTTATTGGGTATAGTAAAGGGTTTTACACTGGATGAAATTAAGTTGATATTGTACATGATCACAGCAGCGAGGTTATTGATAGGTAAATATTGGAAAAATGAGTCTTTACCCACTATTGAAGAATGGACTTTGAAGATGGCCAGTTTTGCGGAGATGGCGAAGATTTCAGCATTTTTAAAAGATCGCCCACAAGAGACTTATGAATGGGAATGGAAAAAGTGGATAGATTATGTGCAGAACAAATATCAAGTTAGGAAATACCAAATAGCTTTTCATTGAAAGTATTATATAAAAATAGAAATGTATGAATACTGTGAGGGGGGGGGAATTTTTTTTTTTTTTCTAAGGGGGTTTGAGGGGTTCAAGTTTTGTAAAAAGGGGACTTTGATGGGATTATACTTCATGGAAGTCAGGGGGGGAGGGCTAGGGGGGTTTGAGGGGGGTTAGGGTGGGGAGCGGGGGTGGGATGGGGGGGGAAATGCGGTGAAAATGTAATTGTAAAACTTTTGCAATAAAAAAAAAAAAATGCAATATGTATCTACACATGATCAAATTGCTGATATGCTCAACAAACCACTTCCAGCAGCTCAGCATGAGTATCTGCGTGAGAAGATGTGCCTTATTTGATGATGTACTGATATTCGCTCAACTGGCAAAGAAGGGGAATGTCACTGCGTTATTTTATTTACCAGCTGAGCTAATCATTTCTGGACTGTCTGACTTTCCGTGGCTTGCCAACTTCTTATCAGTAAGCTACGTGCTTCCGCATTCTTTCACATTCCTTCACACTTTTTCCTTTGTTCTCTTGCCACAGATGCCGGTTGCTGGAAAGCAGCTGGCCCAAATTATTTTCAAAATGTAGCAATTATCTTTCTTAGTTAGTGAGGTGTTTTATTTTCTTTATAACAAATAAATGAGTTTTATTAGAGAACTTTTCTTCGGGGTTTTCTTTTCAGAATATTGCAACTTGGAGAGGCCACGATCCATCCTCTAATTAAATCAGGGTGATTTGTCCCAGAGCCAATTATGGGATTAATCAATGCCCTGACAGTCCTCCCTGGTTTGACTCAAAAGGCTCCAGGCACAACGGTCTCCATGAGCGATGGAAATCACTGATTAGAGAAGAAGGAAGAGGCTAGAAGGGCAGGAGAGGAATCTGGATCTGGAGAGCTGGATGTTCCTGACTATCTCTTTAAACTTCCTGGGAGTGGCCTTTGGAACAGTCACAATCTCACTTGGGGCTACACCATTGCAACATAATTTCTAGCTATCTTAATAAACCTATTCTTTAGTTTGTGGGAAGGGCAGCAGCTACTAATCATAATTTTATATATAAGTGGTTAAACTGAAAAAAATGTCAAATTAAATTATTAATCTGGTTAATTATTAACTCTGGTGATAGAGCTGACTGGTGCCACACTGTCCAGACTTATTTAGCGTATGGTTGGTCACACACAGTATTAAAACACTTCATTTTTACAGGTTAAAAACAATTAAAACAATAAAAAAAAACAGTAAGAAAACCTAAAAGGAAAACAGAAATAACATTTCAAAGTTTAATGTCGAGTTTGGAGATCCAGTCAGTAGCTGCCGTTGTTATGCAGAGGAAGTCCCTAGAATCTCCTGGATACCTTCTGTTAGGGTATTCCCTCACTATATGCTGGATAGTCTGTCGAGGGGCCCCGCAATCACATTGTGCTGAAGGTGTCTTTCCCCATTTATACAGGGAGTCAGCACACACCCCATGAGTTGTTCTAATTCTATTATATGTCACCCATATGTGTCGGGGTAGGCTAAATCCTGGAGATATACTACTAGGACTGATATGCTTGGAGACATCTTGGGGGGAACAGCTATTCCACGCCTCCATCCACTTTTGTGTGGTGTTCTGATGATCGGCCATCAACTTACGCGCTGTCAAGATTGGTGGATTTCTTGACTTTAATCGGCATCTTAAGAGATCAGCAATGTATCCATGTATGGGTAGAGAGGAATTTAATAGGATCTTACTATACTCCCGAATGAGAACTTCTTGTCGTCGTAAGTGTGGGGGGAGTATGTGACTAAGAACTGGTAACCAGTAACTAGGTGTAGGTTTTATGCACCCAGTAATTAGCCTCATCATATGGTTAAGTTGAACATCAATAAGTCCTGTATGTAAGGTGTTTATCCATAGAGCTGACTGGTGCACACTGTCCAGAAACTAACAGTAAAGGTATCCTAGCAAATTTTGACTAATCTTGAAAATTTAAGCAGAATGAATCCTGGATGGAGACCACTGCAGGGATAGACTGAGATAAGAGAAAAACATCCTGGAAGGAGGCGGGATTGAAACATTTGTACATTATGCCAAGAAAGCTAAATGGTTCTTCCCTTCCAGAAGTTAGACTCTACTAGGGCAGGGGTGAAATGTAAATTTTTTTACTACCGGTTCAGTGGGCATGGCTTGGGGGGAGGGGGGGTAATGTTACTGGGTGGGCGTAGCCAACCTTTTTTTTAACTTTTCAAAGCATTTTTTCTACAACCTCTTCTGCCGAAAGAATGCTTTAAAACGTTTTTTTTTAAAAGTTGGCTATGCCCACCCAGTCACATTACCCCCCCCACCAAGCCACACCCCCCAGAACCTGTAGTAACAAATTTTACATTTCACTCTGCCCTAGTAGAGTCTAATTTCTGGAAGGGAAGATCCATTTACATATATATATGTATATTACATTAATGCATCAGTATAGTCTAAATCAACATAACATATTAGATTACATATATTAGGTGCTGTAAATGCTAATTTGAAAAGAAAATTAGAAGAGAAGAGAGAAGTAGGCATTTTCTAGTCAGACGATGCAACTCCTACCTGTGAACTCAGGTGAATCCCTGTTTCATAGCAACTCTGCTACAAATAGGCTGACTCAAGTATTCAGCACACAGGTATCCAGCAATCCTAAGCAATAGGCAGCAAACGTCTTCCCAGCTTGTATCAGTCAGAGTAGGAAAGTAGTAACTTTATTAAGTTTTTCATCCTGCAGGATTTCATCCTGCAAACTAAAGAGTAGGTTTATTAAGATAGCTAGAAATTATGTTGCAATGGTGTAGCCCCAAGTGAGATTGTGACTGTTCCAAAGGCCACTCCCAGAAAGTTTAAAGAGATAGTCATAAACATCCACCTCTCCAGATCCAGATTCCTCTCCTGCCCTTCTAGCCTCTTCCTTCTTCTCTAATCAGTGATTTCCATTGCTCATGGTGAGCCGTTGTGCCTGGAGGCTCTTGAATCAAACCAGGGAGGACATTACCCCAAAAATGTTCATTTTACTTCTTCCAGGATTTATTGCAGCTTTGTCAGTTTTCCTCTCCAGCCAGATGGCTCCGGTAACTGCCCTACCAGTTCAGAACACTACCTCTTCAAGGTAAAACTATTGTATGTTTTTCTCTGTCTTGTTCTAATCCCTGTAGGTGCCACAGGTGAGATTGACATAGCCCCATTTTAGGGCTGCTTGACACTTTGTGGTGGCTCCCTTGGTTGGGACGTTGTTGTGTAAATACTGAGATGTTCTGGTGATAGAGCTAACTGGTGCCTTTGGCATCATGAAAACACCTAACTATAAGGTGAAGATGTGCTGCCTAGTTGGGATTCTCCATCCCAGTGTCCTGACAGGACTGCTGTATCGTTGCATTGAATGGGGGAGCACCCCCTCCCAAAATCCTGCAGGATGAAAAACTTAATAAAAGTTACTACTTTTCTACTCTGACTGATACAAGCTGGCAGGATGTTTATTTCCTATTGCTTAGGATTGCTGTTCCTGTTCTTTTCTAATATGGAAGGTAGCTTCCAGTTTTTCCAAAGATTTCTTGACTACAGCATTTGCAGAGAAGAGATAGACATTCTCTTGAACAACAGCAAACTAATACAAACAATACAATTACACGGGAAGAAAGCCGAAATATTAACTGTACACACACACACACACACACACACACACACACACACACACACACGTCTTTTTCTTTTTCGTAGGCTTTTATGTGCATATGGGCTGTGGAACATCTTAGCTTACGTAGGTAAAACCTGGCTAGAAAGAATATGCATATATATATGTGTGTGTGTGTGTGTGTGTGTGTGTGTGTGTGTGTGTGCATATCTTCGTAGATTTTCTTAATATAATATAATATAATATAATATAATATAATATAATATAATATAAATATATATAACCTATATATAGATTGTCTATATGAAAGAGGGGGATGGTTCTTAAATAACGTTTGATATTATTCATTAGTCCGTATTCATCAATTATTTAATAATAGCATTGATAGTTTTTAATTAAATTTAAGTTAATTGCAGTTTCATCTCAATTCAGATCACATTTTTGTTCTGGACCTACCGTTTTTTGCAGTGGAGGCCTAAACAAAGACCACTTCCATGGGGGAATAAGCGAGTTGTATTTCTCTGCATACCTTCAACTTTTGTCTTTGGGAATCTGTAATTATCCTTTTTTTTTTTTATTGCAAAAGTTTTACAAGTACATTTTCACCCCTTTTTCCCCCCCACCTCCCCCCCAAACTTCCCAACCTCCCTAACCCTCCCTAACCCTCCCCTCCCCCCAGACTTCCCTATAATATACTCATACTCATGAAGAACCCTAATATAACACTTATATATAAACTTGAGCCCCTCCCTCCCCTGTATAATTTTTCTCTTTATCTCGTTACTTTAAATAATTTCTAGTACATTATTTTCAAGTAAAAGCTATTTGATACTTTCTAGTTTGATATTTGTTCTGAACATATTCTATCCACCTTTTCCATTCCCACTCATAAGTCTCTTGTGAACAGTCTTTTAAATACGCTGAAATCTTCGCCATCTCTGCAAAACTGGCCATCTTCAAAGTCCATTCCTCAATAGTGGGCAAAGCTTCATTCTTCCAGTATTTACCTATCAACAATCTTGCTGCTGTTATCATATACAATATCAATTTTGTTTCACCCAATGTAAAACCCTTAACTATGCCCAATAAAAACAGTTGTGGAGAAAATTGAATTTTTTTCTTCAAAACATTCTGCATGACCCACCAAATTTTTATCCAAAAAGCCTTAACTTTCCTACAGGTCCACCAAACATGATAATACGTAGCATCCAAACATTCACATCTCCAACATTTTGGCTGAACATTAGGGTACATACATGACAACTTTTTGGGATCTAAATGCCATCTATAAAACTGTAATTATCCTTATTGAGTAGCTTTAATTACTGTATAAGATTTGGCGTCCACCTGGCTTCTCCTGCCCCTCCTTCCTCACATGGAAATGAGAGCTGCCTCTATAGAAAATGAGCATGACTGTACAGCAGTGTCCTCCTTTTTACAATCAGCAGGTGTTCTTATTTTTGGAATTAATATTTAATATTAACTTTAATATTAAAATTAAATATTTTTGGATTTTTTTGAATTATATACGAATCTGGAAGTGGGATTCATAGTTTCCCCTTATTTTGTCCACTAGGTTCTGTAACTCACATTCCTTAAAGCAAGTAGAATAATTGTTCAAGTAGAACAATCAAGTAGAACATGGGTGGGATGTTTTGGTCATCTTATTATCTAGGCGTTAATCTGTGGTATATCATACTATATTTGTTCTCCAGGCTCGAAAACATGGACAGCCTTTCTGCAGCAAACACCATTTTTGCCCTCAACCTCTTCAAGAAGCTTAGTGCAAATGATTCTTCCAAAAACGTGTTTTTTTCTCCTTTGAGTTTGTCTTCTGCACTGCTAATGGTCTCGTTGGGTGCCAGAAATAACACAGAAGCTCAGATGCTAAAGGTATATTAAGATACGATTTACCTCCAGAAGTTGTGAATGCTTTAAAACTGGAAGTTTTAAGAAGATGTTGGAAAACCATTTATTTGAAGTGCTATAGGGTTTCTTGCCTGAGCAGGGGGTTGGACTAGAAGACCTCCAAGGTCCCTTCCAACTCTGTTATTCTTTCTATTCTATTCACTGGGGCAGCTAATATATCATCTGGTCTAAAAAGTTCCAAGCACACCTATCACCTCAACCTGGCTGCCCACCTAAGATGATGCTGTTTGTGCAGTTGCCAACTGTCTGATTAGCTTTTTTAAAATGCAACAAGTACAAGAGATGCCATTGTTATCATGATTCTTTAACTCTGCTCCCAATTTTCATCCAGATGTGGAATTCTGTTTGCATGAGGGTGGAAGCAGCTCCTATTTGCTTGGAATGTAAACAGCTTGTACCAGAAGTCTGATAGGGATTCAGCCCTCTGTGCTTGACTTCTTCAAGGTCATTATGGCAACTGCTGATTATGGAAATATTCATATACTACATAGTGCTTTACAGCCCTCTCTAAGCAATTTGCAGAGTCAGCATATTTCCCCCAACAATCTGGGTCCTCATTTTACCAATCTCAGAAGGACGGAAGGCTGAGTCAACATTGAGCCATTCAGAATCGAACTCCTGAAGTGAGCCGTGCGTTGGCCTGCAGTACTCCATTCTAACTACTACGCCACCACGGCTCGTAGAAAATGGTATTATTTCAGACAAAAGTCTTTGACTTGAAGTCCCAGGATTTGAAATATCATTTTTATGGATCCTAGAGATACCTTTCACCACAATTAACCCAAAATCAGCTTGAAGTCAGCTCTTCAAGGCCCATTTGAAGGATGGCATGGTCAGGGGAACTTGAATCTCTGAGGCAAAATCGTTTCAGAGAGCAAATATTGTGACAGAGAAGGCAAAACATGTTTTAAAGAAGGCTCCTATAGCAAATACAAGACCGTTCCTTCTGCTACTTAACAAAATATTTTACACCTGGAGGGGTTGCTCTTTGTGATTTAGAAATCTATTTTTCCATGAAAGGAACATTTCTGAAAATCCCCAATTTCTCTTGCTTGTCAGTCAAATTGATTTTCAAAGGAGATCAATAACTAGGACTTTCAAACATGGAGAAATCCAAACATGTACTACCCAAATATTAACTAGGCCCAACACTGTTTGGCTTTCATTAGCCATTAACTTTAAAAGCTATACATCTGTAGGTAATCCTTAAAAAAAATTACCTCCAAAATATGTAGAGGTCATTTGAAATGTGTAAGTTTTCTAAGGTCTGCTACTGTGGTATTACATTTTGAATAGATGTTAAACTTAATTTGACTAACCAAATATCATCTTATAGGTGCTCTGTATACCCAATGATGGAGAGGTTCACCAAAGATTTGAGAAACTTATTGCTGATATCAACAAACCAGGTGCCAATTATAGCCTCAGTCTAGTCAACCAGCTCTTTGGAGAAACATCATATGATTTTCTTCCAGTAAGTTACATACATGTTGGAGAACTGGCTGGAAACAACCATAAATGCTCTGTTTGTTCTAATGTTTGCCTATCTCATTGCAATTGCAGTTTGGCTCTGATAAAGTACCAAATATTCCTGTAGCTTTACTTGGTCCATTGAGTTATGTAGAGGGGAAATTTAAAAGTCTAGCTGCTTTTACTGGGAATGTTACCGGAACATCCAGTGGGATGTTTCTAAATATAGAACATTGAAATAAAAGTCATAAATAGAAACATGTAACCAATAATTGCCAGATATATTTTTGAATAAACTATGTTATCTTAGGATAATTCCATTTAGTTCCTAATATCTGATATACTTTTTCTAGACTTTATTAATTATCCAATGGCATTGGCTGGCTTTAGGTAGTATTCAGTATAATAAATAATGTTTCCAGATTGTTTTTATTACTGCTTCTGTTGGTGAGATGTCATTGTTTCTTAAGTCATATATAGAATCCATTCGGAGATTCTACCATGCAGGTCTGGAGAAACTTAACTTCACACAAGCTTCAGAAGATTCAAGAAGACATATAAATGCCTGGGTAGAAGAAAAAACATCAGGTAAGAATGATAATAAGAGTTAATTAGTAGCTGCATTAAGTAAGACATGCAATACTGTGTGTGCCTGTGAGAGAGACAGACAAGGCAGGCAAACCCACCATAGTTAACCATTACTTACTACATAAAAGCTCATCAAACCTGAGATGAAATTCTAGCCATGAATAGATTATTGGTTTTATTGATGGACACATCTGAGCATATTTCCATTATTTAACTTGCCTGTTATTTAACTTGTATGTGTGTAATAACCTTACTAAATAATGATATAAGATGGGCAACTATATACTTTAAATGTTAAGGAGGAGGATGGGTGGATGGAGGACTGGCCCTGAGGAAGCAAAAGCTACATTCCATCCTCAGTCAGAGGAGTTCTCTGGGTGATTACTTTGAACTCCTGAAGAGAGAAATCTAATAATTAAATTAAAATGAAGAGAGAGAGAGAGAGAGAGAGACAGACAGAGACAGAGACAGAGGGACAGACACAAAGACGGAGATGGAGACAGAGACAGAGACAGAGGGACAGAAGATGGGTGAGTGATGTTAAGAAATAATAATAGGAATAATAATAATAATAATAATAATAATAATAATAATAATAATAGGATGAAACAATAGGAAGTAAATAAAATGACCAAATATAATATGATGGAAACAAAGAACAGACATAGGTCAACAAAGATCAATATTAGATAGATAAAAGGGAATGACCAAATAAGGAAGAGTCAAAATACAAAGAGAAATGTATATTATAGTTGCAACAAACTGGACATGTATTGAAATGGATGTTTATATGTTTTTATGTTTTGTACGTTTCATTGTTCTGTTTAGTTTATACTTATAAATAAAAATTGGAGAAAAAAAAGAATTAATAAATCTTATCTCTCAATTAAAGCAGTTTTTAAAAAACTTTCAAAGGAAAAATTCAAGATCTGCTTGTCCCTGGAATAATTGATTCGCTTACAAGACTGGTTTTGGTGAATGCGATCTATTTCAAGGGAAACTGGGCAAATAAGTTCAACAAAAATTACACAGAGGAAAAGCCATTCTGGATTAACAAGGTATTCATTTACTGTATTAACAGAGTAAAAGAGACATTATGAATATTTTTAATTGTGTTATTTTGTATATATCTGAAGCAAGCATGGAATTAATTTGAAACATTCCTGTAGCAAAGAAATTACTTACTCCTTCCATTTTATTGATCTTCGTGGAAATGGATGAATCATGAAAGTCAGTCATCTTAAATCCTTCAGGCTTTGTGTGTCAGACTTTTCTGCCATTGAAACTTTGCACAGGGATTTTTAGTGCAGCACCATTCCCACTAATTCTATGTAATTAACCGCAATAACTACGGAGTGTTTAGTGAATATATTTGTTAGTATATGGATCTGCTATGTATTATCACCTGGTTATTCGGTGGAAGAGGAACAGGCACAATTTGTTTTTATATTGCTCTCCACAAACAAGGCTGGTTTTAATATTATAAACATATAAACATTTGAGAAAACTGCTGATTAAAACCACTCTCCTGTGCTTCATTGCATTCTTTTCTTCACAGAATTGATAGTTCGTTTTCCTAAAGCTCATAATCTTTGTCTGTTTTTTAAATTTAATCCTTAATATTCTAAAAAATTTTAAATTCTGTGAAAAATAAATTATCACTATGTATAAAGACTGGAAACTCTGGTGGATGGCTGAGACATGATAAATTGTCATATAAATCCTCTGTTTGTCTTAAGCAAAAGATGAAAGATTTAAGCAGAGGGAAAAAACCCGTAAGGATAAATCCATGATAGAATTATTTGCATTTCCTATTTATTTGAAAGATTTCTTCTAACATACATTTTCCCCACTTGTAGAATGAAAGGAAAATAGTGCAGATGATGTTCAGGAAAGGAGAATATAACATGGCTCACATATCGGCTGATCGGATTTCCATTCTTGAGCTTCCATATTATGATAATGACTTGAGCATGATCATTCTGCTCCCTGACGAGATTGAAGATAACTCTACTGGATTGGAAAAGGTGAGTTTTGCTTTCATGAAACAGAATTTAAGCCCTTGTCCATCTCTGGTACTAGCTGTACGCTGTCCTTTTTAATATTGAAGCTTGGCTTTCTGCAATTATAGTTAGTACTATTGGGTTGACTTGTATTTTCCCTTACTTTGAAAATATGCAAAAAAAAAAAGGGTCTAAAAAACACCAGTGAATGCACTTATATCTCAAAGTATTGGATAAACAGGGTGATTCCATCTGTAGCTGTTGTGTACAAGGCAATTGATAACATTGTCAATAATATACAGTATTTCTTCTGACATTATTAAAATGCAAGGGATTCAGTTTTTCATTCTTCAGTTTATACTGTTTCATGTTAAAATAGCTATCAAGATTCATAGCTTGAAGGAAAGAACAAACAAGTTCATATAGCTGAGGTATTTTTTTTTTTTTTTTTGCATGGGTATTTGTCTTCAAGTAAGGTTTTGCTTCTGGCAACTGTCTGGAGAAATGCAAGTAGTTTATTTGGCAACATTTTCAGAAGTTGTTTGCCCTTGCCTGCTTCCTAGGGCTAAGAGAGTGTGATTGGCATCAAATCACCAAATCTAGTAATTCATATCAAAGTGATGATTTATAATCCAGTGCTTTTAACAACGATACCAAACTAGGTCTCATTGTTTACTTTTCTTTTAGCATTCCTTTTAGCTTTAGGCATAATTGTAATTTTTTGGGTTTTCTGGAGTGGAAATTGGTATAAAATTTAATAGAAACATGAATAAATTATAAAAATATTTCTTATCAGCATGTGAATTTTCTCTGATGTAATATATATACAATTGTCTGGGCTGTTGGTTAAACAATTGAGTTAGAAATGGATGTACTTTGAATAGACAGTAAAGTTACACTTATATTACTACTTTTTCTCCTGGGTCCGAAGGTCTACACTATTTTTGTGACTTAATTATCTTTCCTAATGTTCTAGGAAATACAAGAATTTGCAACTGTTTATAAGATTTCAGGATTTTTCTGTCATTGTGAGGACCTACATCATACTTGTGTTACTATCAGAATAAATCATAGTGTTATATAACCAGAAATTTCTTTCTCCTTTAATGCTTTTCATCTTATTTTAGCTGGAGAGAGAAATTACATATGAGAAACTCATGGACTGGATCAATCCAGAGAGGATGGACCTAAGAGAAATTGAACTCTCTCTTCCCAAATTTAAATTGGAAGAAAAATATGACCTGAAGCCGGTTCTGAGAAGCATGGGAATGACGGATGCATTTGATGAGGACAAGGCAGACTTCTCTGGAATGTCAACTAACAATGATTTAGTCATATCTGAAGTTGTTCACAAATCATTCATAGAAGTCAACGAAGAAGGCACTGAGGCAGCTGCTGCCACTGCTGTAATAGGGGTATTTAAGAGTGCAAATGTTGCAGACAAATTCAAAGCTGACCATCCCTTCTACTTTTTGGTTATCAACCGAGCTGAAAAGAACATCCTGTTCTTTGGTAGGTATAGTTCTCCATAATGGATGCATCCATCATATGTTGGTACAATGGCTCTGACCCTTAATTCCTCATCAGATTTGCTTTAACCATGTGGTCACTACCACACTTAATGATCTTCTCTGTAATTGGGGTAGAGATAGTTCCTTCGTAATACTCTATAATACTGGATTTTAATTCTTTCTTTCCAGAATTATTTTTAATCAATTCAAGATAATAAGTTTTTAGTACAAGTGTTCTGATTGGTAGATAAATCCTGCAAAATTGCTTTGTTTATATAGGAATGTGGGCTGTGAGGGAATAGTTGCTAAGCATGAATCAAGGTATTACAACACAGATGTAATTATGTATTTGCCCAGTGTAAATTTCCATATGATGATACAAGTATAGTCAGCTCAGCTTCCATTGTGACATCATGTTTTTTCATTTGAGTGACATCATGGCTAGCTGTACTTGCCTCTGCTTGGCTTATAATAGCAAGTGTACAACAGTGCTAGAATGAGCAACATATTTATTTTTGTGATCATCATTTAATCAAGAAATTTGATTCTATGTAACTCAAATATTTACAAATTATATTTACCTTATATAATTCTTATTTTGCTGCAGTCTTTCATGTAATCAAAATTGAAATAAAAGAGCATTTGATTATGTTGCTTTCAAATTTATTTAACAGTTGATATGGTGATAAGACTCTTTACATCACAGGTCCCCAACCCCTGGTCTGTGGCACTGTACCAGTCCATTGTCTGTTGGGAACTAGACCAAGCAAGCATCAGATGAGGATGCAAAGCTTCATTTGCATATGCACGAGATTAGATTGAGTGCACAAACCCTTCCACTCCCCCACTGCCATTGATCCATGTAGTCAAAAAGTGGGGACCACTGGTTTATATTATTCAGTTGCATATCACTGACATTCATAGTTATGCCCAAATTGTATTTCAGGTAGCCCTTGACTGTAATCAAGCTGAGAATTACAGTCTTTTTGCATTCATGAGTCACAATATCATTTGACCAGATTCAGTGATATGATAGTTATAATGATGGTAATTAAGTGAACATGCAGTAGTTAAGGAAATCCCCAATGGGCATTTTTTTCAGGAAACTTGAAGTGAAAGCTGGAAACTGGCAAAAAAATTGGGGTCATGGGACCACCGGGCACTTGCCATAAAGGTGAGTCAGTTGCCAAATGCCCAAAATACAATCACATAACCAGAAGATGTATGCCTGGGTAGCTTAACCACATCATAAGTAGCTCTGGGGAGGATTGTTGTAACAGGATTGAATGGATTTCCATTTGAGCCAAATGTCCATTAAATTAAATTCATTATTTTGATATTGAATATGGCAAGGTAAATAAAAAGGCTGCTGAGTGTTGCTCCCCTCTCTCTCCATCACAGCATGGCATATCCCACTGATCCATCTATCAAATCTTCTAAGTGCACAAACTTATAAAAAACCCTATTAGAAATCGTGAATGAATGAATTCTGTAATACAGCCAAAGGGAAACCAATAAGCACTATGCATTCAGTTAACAGAATAAAATGTAGTAGAAGAACCAGTAATGTAAAAGCAATGAGACATTGTACAGTATTAGCACTGTGAGAAATGGATTATCACTTTTGCTGGTTACATTTTCAATCAATTTATTACAATCTTAGACCAGAGACCAGAAAAGGAAAGGCTAAAAGGAAAAAGACTAAGTGGTACAAAGGATTTGCCACATTTGTTATATAACATAACTATGGTGGGGTGACGTCATCACGAATGGGTGAAGAAATGGAGGCTCCGTCTCTGATACACAAATTTCCTCATTAATTGCTCTTTAAGGGCATTCCCGAACTTGGAGGGATTGGGAAACGAAAGAGGAATTCGCGAAGCCCCCTGGTGTTGCGCTGTCATCAGGGAGGTCAAGCGATCAACCTCTTAAATTGGTGAAGAAGTCGGCTTTTTCGGCGGACAGGTGTGATGGCGCCCGCCCAGATTGAAGCAAACAGTGGAAGCAAATTCGAGTGACGGTCAGATAGATCACCTACAATAGAGGCGGTAAACAGGAGACGCGCGATTGAATTAGAGGAAGACAAGTGAAGTTATAACAGCGGCGGTACAAGAGGAAAAGAAAAAAAGGGAAACAATTACAGAGCAGAAGAGAAAGAACCCATAGAATGGCTAAGCAAATATAAGAGAAGGAGAAATAGCGCTCGAAGCGGTGTGAGTGCGGACTTTTACATGTGAGCAGAGAGAGCAGTTTGTGGACTCTGTGGATATAGACAAGCCGTTTGAATTTGGGAACTACAATTGACTCAAACCCCAAAAGATTGGAAAACTGAGCACAAAGGTTGAAATACTGGAAGTGGAGTGAAAGGACTAAGGACTAAGTAGTGAAGTTCGTGGACACAGAAGACCTGTCTGGATTTCGGACTTTGGATTTATAAATAAATTTGGACAATAAGAACTTTAAGTTTAAAAAGATTTGAAAACTGAATGTAGAGAGTCGATTATTGGGACAAGTAAAAAAAGACTGAGACGGACACAGATCGCGTTTTTATGACTGTGAAAGATCTGAAGGAGAGAGGTAAAAGAAGAAGATAACAAAAGACCAAAGAAATAAAAATTAAGTTAAGAGGGAAGTGAATTATTAATGTTGAACTGCTTAAATAGCCAATTCGTCTAACATTTAAAAGAAATATATAAGTAATAATATTTTTATAGTTATAACTTGTATTGTGAAATTACGAAGGGTGGTTAAAAAAAGAGAGAGATAAGGAATTATTGTTAAAGTGAAAGATTGGAACTTTAATATAAAATAGCAAATGAGTTGACTGTATGTTTGAGATAGACTGATTGAAAAAGGGAGTAATTGAAAAAATTGCTAATTAGAAAATTAAGAAAACCAAGCTAAAAACCTTAACTGATGAAATAACTATAAGTAAATTGATTTATATTGTGAGTAAGAATTAATTCCTCAACTGGGATAATTGGCAATATAATATAATATAATATATATAAGTTGTGTGGAGTATAAGCGATGTTTGGAGGGGAAAAGAAATACTAAGGAATAACCTAAAAATTGATGTTAAGGTTGGAAAGCTTTACATGAATATTGAAAATGTCTACAACATCCACCATAACAAAAACAGGGAAAAAACCTACAACCACTACGATAGTAATGACCTTCCTCCTCACAACAAAAAACAATAGATAGCATGACAGGGAAGGAAAAAGAAAAAGAAAAACTGGAAATGGCACCAAATGTAATACAAGACATGTTTCAAAAGATCCAAGAAACACTGCTCCAAACACAAGAAAAAATAGCTGAAAACCAGGAAGAAATGAGAACGTTCCATGCAGAGATTAGAAATGAAATAGGAGAAGTTAGGGAGGATATTAAGATCATGAAGGATAAAATTGGGGGTATTCAAAATTCCATAGCAGAAAACGAACAGAGAATTAGGAAAATGGAAACGAAAATAGATCATGTGGAATTAAAAGTAGAAGCAATGGAACAAAAAACTTTACAACTAAATAAAGAAATGTCAGACTCTTTGGCTATGCTCGAAATGGAAAAGGTCTCATACTTTCTGCAATTTCAAAACATACCAGAAGAAAAAAATGAGGATTTAGAAGGGAAGATGGTGGAAATTATTGCAGGAATGACACAAAAAGAGCCAAAAGAAATAAAAGGACAATTGGAAGAAATCTACCGTGTACAAACAAACTATATAAGAAGACACAGACTGGCGAGAGAAGTTCATGTCAAATTCTTAAAAAAATCTATTTGAAATGAAGTCTATAAGAAATCTAGAGAAGAAACAGTGACCTATAATGATAAAGAAATTATAATTCTAAAACAGATACCCTGAAGAGTAAGAAATCTACGACAACAATATCAGTTCTTAACACAATTATTGATCAAGTATAAGATAATGTACAGATGGCTGCCAATAGAGGGGATCTTAATTACATGGGAAGACAAAAAATATAAAATAGACACTCTAGAAAAGGCAAGAGAATTTCATAACACACACTTTAGACTAGAAGAAGAACAGGAAAGCAAGGAGGAAACAGAGAGTAAAAGTCAAGAACCAATCAAGAAAAAGAAATAAGACAGAGGCAAGAAAAAGAGAGAGAAGAGAGAGAAGGTGCAAAAGCAAAGGCACGGATGGAAACAAGAAACACAAAAAGACAGATATGATAGGCAATGGATGAATCGATCAAACTCTTTTCAGTAAATATTAATGGCTTAAACGTCCCAAAGAAAAGGAATCAAATTTTCCCAAAATTACGAAAACTAGGAGCAGATGTGATATGTCTGCAAGAAGTACACATTCAAAAAGACTATCAGAAAATCCTAGAAAACCCCAGACTAGGAAAACTATACTCATCACTGGCCCAAAAAAAGAAAAAAGGAGTAGTGATTTACGTAAAAGAAAAAATACAATCTAAATTAGTTTATACCGATGAGCAAGGTAGAGTCGTGATGGTAGAATTAGAAATAGGAAAGAGGAAAATGTTAATTGTAGTGATTTATGCATCTAACAAAAAACTATAGGATTTTTTTAAAGATCTACACATAAAATTAGCAGAATTAGAATATTTATTTATTTATTTATTTATTTGTTTGTTTGTTTGTTTGTTTCCATTTCTATACCGCCCTTCTCCAAGTAGGACTCAGGGCGGTGAACAGCCAAAGTAAAAAACAGAGCATACAAAATTTAAAAACAGTATTAAAATAATTAAATATTTTGGCCATAAATTAAAACAACCCAATTTAAAATCAATTTAAAATTTAACTCAAGCCAGCCCAGCTAGTTGAAATAAATAGGTTTTCAGGGCCCGACAAAAAATCCGGAGGTCTGTTATTGTACGTAACTCTGGGGGAAGGTTGTTCCAGAGGGTGGGCGCCGTCACAGAGAAGGCTCTCCCCCTGGGGGTTGCCAGCCGACATTGTCTGGTGGACGGCACCCTGAGGAGGCCCACTCTGTGCGAGCGTACTGGCCGGTGGGAGGCTATTGGTGGCAGAAGGCGGTCTCGTAAGTACCCTGGCCCTAAGCCATGGAGCGCTTTAAAGGTGGTCACCAACACCTTGAAGCGCATCCGGAAGACCACCGGGAGCCAGTGCAGCTCGCGCAGGAGAGGTGTCACATGGGAGCGCCTCGTCGCCCCCATAATCCCCCACGCGGCCGGGTTCTGGACCAGCTGGAGCCTCCGGGTGCACCCCAGGGGAAGCCCCATGTAGAGAGCGTTGTAGTAGTCCAGGCGGGAAGTGACTAGTGCCTGAGTGACTGTGTGTAGAGAGTCCCGATCTAGAAAGGGGCGCAACTGGCGTATCAGGCGAACCTGATAAAAAGCCCCCCTGGCCACGGCCATCAAATGATCTTCTAAAGATAGCCGTGCATCCAGGAGGACGCCCAAGTTACGAGCCCTCTCCGTGGGGGCGAGTGATTCGCCCCCAATAGCCAGCGATGGCGTCAGCTGGCTATATCGGGACTCTGGAAGCCACAGCCACTCTGTCTTGGAGGGATTGAGTCGGAGCCTGTTTCTCCCCATCCAGGCCCGCACGGCCTCCAGGCACTGGGACATCACTTCAAGGGCATCATTGGGGTGGCCTGGGGTGGAGATGTACAGCTGGGTGTCATCAGCATACTGATGGAACTCCACCCCAAAGCCACGGATGATCTCACCCAGCGGCTTTACATAAATGTTGAACAGAAGGGGCGAGAGGACCGACCCTTGTGGCACCCCACAAGCAAGGTGCCTCGGGGTCGACCGCTGCCCCCCCTGTCAACACAGATTGACAGAGAGGTCAGAGAGGTAGGAGGAGAACCACCGCAGAACGGTGCCTCCCACCCCCAACCCCGCCAACCGGCGCAACATACCATGGTCGATGGTATCAAAAGCCGCTGAGAGGTCTAACAGGACCAGGATAGAGGAGCAACCCCTATCCGGAGCCCTCCAGAGATCATCCACCAACGTGACCAATGCCGTTTCCATGCTGTGCCCAGGCCGGAAGCCGGACTGGAGCGGGTCTAGATAGACAGCTTCATCCAGGTACTGGGGAAGCTGTTGCGCTACCACACTCTCAACAACCTTCGCAACGAAGCGAAGGTTGGAGACTGGATGATAGTTAGCCAAAACAGCCGGATCCAGAGAGGGCTTCTTGAGGAGGGGCCTCACAACCGCTTCTTTCAAAGCAGCCGGCATGATGATATTTGTGTAATAGGGGATTATAATGCAATAGTAAATGCAAATAAGGACTACAAAACCGCTAAAAAAAAACAAAGGGAAAAAGAAATACTTCCAAAAGAATTCTTTATTATGGCTGAAGTACTAAACTTGGCAGATGTATGGAGGGAAACACATGAAGAGGAGGCCCAATACACTTTTTACTCCCATCCGCATAATTCCTGGTCAAGATTGGATATGGCATGGATGACCCCAAATATTAAAATAGAGGTAGAAAAAACTGAGATAGGCACAACCAATGGGCAGACCACAATCCACTATTCATAAACTGGAAAGGGGAAAGAAGACGTAAGAGATGGATGATGACTCAAAGAATATGTAAAGAAAAAGAATTTAATTTGATGTTAAAAAAGGAAATAAAAATATTCTTTCAGATAAATAAAATAGAGGAAACCTCTTTACAAAACACATGGTATACTTTAAAAGCATATATAAGGGGCCTAGTAATAGCATATACGAGGAAAAAGAATAAAGAGAAGAAAAAACAATTAGATAATTTAGAGAAAGACCTAAAACAAATAGAACAAAAACTCCAGGAAAAGCCCCAAGACAAAATAATAAGAGAAGAATGGAAAATGACTAAGCATAAATTGAATTTGATAAACCAAACAGAACTAGCCCAAAAAATAAAAATGGCAAAACAAAACTATTTCGAACATGCAAATAAAATGGGCAGATGGCTAGCCTATAAACTGAAGAAAGAACAGAAAAAAAGAACGATATACCAACTGAAAGACGATAAAGGGGAAATTCAACATAGTAAAGAGGCCAAAAAAGAAATCATTAAGAAATTTTATGCAAATTTATATAATCAAGAAGAAATAGAGGAAGATAAGATAAAACAGTACATAGGAAAATCAGGAATGCCAAAAATCACAGAAGAACAAAGAGCAATTCTCAATAGGCCAATAACTAAATTAGAATTAGATGAAGTATTGAAAAAGCAAAAAAACAACAAAACACCAGGACCCAATGTGCTACCGGTAGAAATATATAAAACAATGCAAGAAGCACTGGGAGAGAATATGTTGCGATTATACAATGAAGCCATGGAGAAAGCCAAAATACCAAAATCATGGACAGAAGCAATAATAACAATCATTCCAAAAGAAGATACAGACCTCCAGTTAATTCAAAACTACAGACCTATTTCATTACTGAATGCCAATTACAAAATATTTGCAGCAATCTTGGCCGAAAGGATTAAATCAGTACTAAATACATATATACACCCAGACCAAAATGGATTTCTGCCGGGACACCAAATAATAATAATAATAATAATAATAATAATAATAATAATAATAATAATAATAATAATAATAATAATAATAATAATAATTTTATTTCTATACCGCCCTTCTCCCGAAGGATTCAGGGCGGTGTACAGCCTATTTAAAAACACAAAACAAAACGATTAAAATTTAAAATCATTAAATAGATTAGGCTCAAATTAAAATCCCAGAAATTTAAAATACCCCAATTTAAAATTATTATGTTGATAGCCCGGCCTGGCGGAACAACAGGGTTTCAGTGCGCAGAGAAACACCCAGAGGTCGGAGATCTTACGTATTTCCGGCAGCAGTTCATTCCACAGGGCTGGGGCTCCCACAGAGAAGGCTCTCCCCCTGGGTGTCGCCAGCCGACATAACTTGGCCGATGGCACCCTGAGGAGACCCTCTCTGTGGGAGCGGACTGGTCGATGGGAGGCTATTGGTGGCAGAAGTCGGTCTCGAAGGTACCCGGGTCCTATGCCATGGAGCGCTTTAAAGGTGGTAACCAACACCTTGAATCGCACCCGGAAGACCACTGGGAGCCAGTGCAGCTCGCGCAGGAGGGGTGTCATGTGGGCGCAACGAGTTGCGCCCATAACCACCCGCGCGGCCGCATTCTGGACCAGTTGGAGCCTCCGAGTGCTCTTCAAGGGGAGCCCCATGTAGAGAGCATTAGAATAGTCCAACTGGGAGGTAACAAGGGCGTGAGTGACCGTGCACAGGGCGTCCCAGTCCAGAAAGGGCTGCAACTGGCGAATCAGGCGAACCTGATAAAAGCCCCCCCGGCTACGGCCGTCATATGCTCTTCTAAAGACAGCAGTGCATCTAGGAGGACACCCAGATTGCGACCCCTCTCTGTGGGGGGCAAAGATTCACCCCCAATAGTCAGCCATGGCACCTGCTGACTATATCGGGGCTCCAGAAGCCACAGCCACTCGGTCTTGGAGGGGTTGAGTCTGAGCCTGTTCCTCCCCATCCAGACCCGAACGGCCTCCAGGCAGTGGGACATCACATCAAGGGCATCATTGGGGTGGTCTGGGGTGGAGATGTACAGCTGTGTATCATCAGTGTACAGATGACACTTCACCCCAAAACCACGGATGATCTCACCCAGCGGCTTCACATAAATGTTGAACAGGAGGGGCGAGAGAACCGACCCTTGTGGCACTCTCCATGCGAGACGCCTCGAGGTCGACCTCTGTCCCCCTGCCAACACAAACTGCGAGTGGTCGGAGAGGAAGGAGGAGAACCACCGCAGAACAGTGCCCCCTATTCATAACCCCCTCAACCGCTGCAGCATGATACCATGGTCGATGGTATCAAAAGCCGCTGAGAGATCTAATAGGACTAGGACAGAGGAACAACCCCTGTCCCGAGCCCTCCAGAGATCATCCACCAACGCGACCAATGCTGTTTCTGTGCTGTACCCCTGCCTGAAGCCCGACTTGTATGGGTCTAGATAGATAGCTTCATCCAGGTGCCGGGGAAGCTGTCGTGCCACCACGCTCTCAACAACCTTCACCACAAAACGAAGGTTGGAGACTGGACGATAGTTGGCTAATTCAGCCAGGTCCAGGGAAGGCTTCTTGAGGAGGGCCTCACTACCACCTCTTTCAAGGTGGCAGGAAAGGCACCCTCACTCAAAGAAGCACTTATAATCCCCTGGAGCCAGCCTCGTGTAACCTCCCGGGAGGCCAGCACCAACCAGGAGGGACACGGGTCCAATAAACATGTGGCGGCACGAATCTTACCCAGAACCCTGTCCACATCCTCGGGAGTCACAGGATCAAACTCCTCCCAGATAACATTCTCAAGACCTGCCCTCGTCTCCTCCCGTGGACTCATCCAGTCGGAGTCCAAGCCATCCCGAATCCGAGCGACTTTATCGTGCAGGAATTGCACAAAATCCTCAGCACAACCCTGCAAGGGATCTTCCCGCACTCCCCCCCCCCCGAAGAAGGGAGTGGGTCACCCTAAACAAGGCAGCTGGGCGGTTCTCTGTAGATGCGATAAGAGCAGAAAAATGGTTAGATTTTGCCACTTTTATCGCCACTAGGTAGGTCTTGATATAAGACCTCACCTGTGTCCGGTCGGAATCGGATTGACTAGTCCTCCAAATGCTCTCTAGGCGTCTTTTCCGATGCTTCATCTCTCTCAGCTCCTCAGAGAACCAAGGAGCCAATTGAGATCGGCATCGGGTCAGAGGCCGCAAAGGCACGACGCGGTCCAAAGCTCCAGCAGCCGCCCTTTCCCAGGCGGCCACCAGCTCTTCAGTCGAGACGTGTGTTAGAGTCTCAGGGAACTGCCCAAGCTCTGTCAGGAACCTTTCGGGGTCCATCAGGCGCCTGGGACAGAACCATCTGGTCGGTTCCATCTCCCTGCGGTGGGGGAAGGCGGTAGGAAAGTCTAATTGGAGGAGCGAATGATCTATCCATGACAAGGGTTTAATATCTAGGTCCCCTCTACCAAGATCATTCAACCACTGACCAGAGACAAAAATCAAGTCCAGAGTGTGTCCCCCTATGTGAGTGGGGCCTTGAACTAACTGGGTCAGGTCCATGGCCGTCATGGAAGCCATGAACTCCCGAGCCGCCTCTGACGCCTCACCCGCGGATGGAAGGTTGAAATCCCCCATGACAATAAGTCTGGGGGTATCAACCGCCACCCAGGCAACGATGTCGAGTAGCTCGGGCAGGGTCGCTGCCATGTGGCAGGGAGCCAGGTACGTAGTCAGCAAACCCATCTGCACCCCACGGCCCCACTTCACACAAAGGGACTCACATCCGGCTATCTGAGGAACAGTGGTCTCCCTCGGACAAAGACTTTCCCTAATAATCACCGCCACTCCCCCACCCCTCCCCTGGGCCCTTGGCTGATGAAATGCATGGAAACCTGGCGGGCACATCTCGATGAGGGGGACGCCCACCTCCTGGCCCAACCAGGTCTCCGTAATACCTGCCAGGTCTGCACTCCCCTCCAAAATAAGATCACAAACGAGGGGGGCTTTATTAACCACTGACCTGGCATTACACAACATCAGCTGCGGACCCTGGGCCTGAGACTCTACACAACCCAGGACACGAGTCACGCATTGGGGGCCGGAGTGCGCAATCACTCAGAGACAGCGCATGCGCACCCCCGACACTTGATATGACCCCCTGCGCCCGTCATACCTGCCCCTCCCATTCATGAGAACAACATGAGAATAGAACTTAATACTCTAGAATATTATGAATCACATCTGGAGAAGCAGGCTGCGTTGGTTTTTCTTGACGCCCAAAAAGCTTTCGATAATCAAAATTGGAAATTTATGATTGAACAATTACAAAATATGCAAATTGGGGAAAAATTTGGGGAAATTATAGCAGAAATTTATACCAATCAATCAGCAAAGATAATTATGAATGATGATATAACAGATAAATTTAATATAACAAAAGGAGTCAGACAAGGCTGCCCACTTTCTCCTTTACTGTATATTCTATCATTGGAAATCCTGTTGAAAAAAATAAGAGAAGATCAAGGAATTGAAGGTTTAAAGATCAATAGAGAAGAATACAAAGCTCAGGCCTTTGCTGATGACCTAGTGTTTTTGATAGAAAATCCTATGGAATCTATACCTAATCTGTTCCAAAAAATAGAAGAATTTGGAGAAGTGGCCAGACTAAAAATCAATAAAAGTAAATTGAAACTAATCGTAAAAAACCTTACGGAAACTCAAATAAAAGAATTGGCAGATAATATACAAATCCAAACAAGAAAAAAATAAAATATCTAGGAATCTGGTTATCTACAAGAACATCAGCAATTAAAGAAAACAATTATGACAAATTACTAGAACAAACAAAGAAAGATTTAGAAAAATGGGAAAATTTACATATCTCACTCCTAGGAAGAATTTCGGCCATCAAAATGATTATTCTACCTAAATTTTTATATTTGTTTCAGGTCACCCCAATAAAAATAGATAAATCATTTTTTGAAAAGCTGAATAAAATAACATCTAAATTTATATGGCAAGGGAAAAGGCCACGAATAAAATTTAAGCTGCTTCAGGATACAAAAGATAGAGGAGGAGCTGCACTCCCTGACTGGGAGGTATATTATCAAGCAGCAGTACTATCGTGGGTCAAAGATTGGATAGAACTAAAGGACTCTAGAACTTTAACAATTGAGGGACACAAACTCCAAATTGGCTGGCACTCCTTTATGTGGGATGAAAAATACAAAACATATTCATATTTTAAAAGACACAATAAGAAACTCATTACTACAAATTTGGCTTAAAATTAAAAAACAACATTATATGAAGATACCAAATTGGTTAGCACCAGTAGAATCAATTAGACACCCAAATTTAACAGAGAAGACAAAAATAATTAGATATAAAGATATAATTGACTATCAAGGCAAATTAAAGACAAAACAACAATTGGAGACAGATTTACACAGAGAAATAGACTGGTGGACTTACACTCAAATACAATCCAAATACAGAGAACATATAAAAACATATGAAATTAATAACCAAAAACAAGAAATAGATAAAATTATATTAGATTCAGAAAATAAATTAATTAGTAGAATCTACAAATTTCTTCTACGCTATAAATTGGAAGAAGAGACAGTCAAAGAAACGATGATTAAGTGGGCTCAAAACATCAAACACACAATACCTTTGGAAAAATGAGAAAAGTTCTGGCAGGTAAATCTAAAATTAACGAAAGCAACGGCGTACAAGGAAAACCAACTGAAAATGTTTTATAGGTGGCACATGTCTCCAACCAGACTGGCAAAAATACAGCCTAAAAATAGCCCGATCTGTTGGAAGTGTAAAAAGACACAAGGGACTTTCTATCATTTATGGTGGACTTGCCCGGCAGGAAAGAAATTTTGGTCTAACATTAAAAAATGGTTGGAACAAATAACAGAAACAGATAGAAAAAGAACCAGAAACATTTTTATTAGGAATCTTTAACAAACCATAACCTAAAGATATGAAATATCTCATAATTCACATATTAACTGCTGCAAGAATAATTTATGCAAAAAATTGGAAACAAGAAAGAACACCAAATGAAACAGAAGTAATAGAAAAAATCTTAGATTGTGCTGAAATGGATAGGTTAACCAAAGAAATACAAGAAAGAAAAGAATCAGAATATTATAAAATATGGAATAATTGGTATAATTGGTTAAAAATGAGAAATAAACAAAAAAATATAGGGGGAAATATTACCGATTTAAATATATATAAAAAATGTTATTAGATTAAGGAGAGGTGAAGGAATATACTATAAGTAGAATTGTAGAATGTCACTTTGAAAAAATGCTTAAGAAGAAATCATAATCTTTTTGTGTATATGTTGTATAAATGTTTGTTGTGTATATGTTACGTTATGTCTTTTTTAATATTTATACTCAATAAAAATTATTTTTTTAAAAAAAAACATAACTATGGTGGAGAAGACACGTGTTTGCGCCGAATCCCCAGTGCGGTTGTGCAGAATCTGGCCACCTGCACTGTAGATACGGACTGTTCATCCTTAAGCAGCCACTGTTATGGCCCTGCCCTCTGAGCCTGTCCCATCAGAGGAAGAAAGCTCCGAGCATGAGGAAGAGGAGTCAGCCAGGCCTCCCTCTCCAGGCCCCTCCCCTCTGGCATTGTCTCAGGTGCCAGCCGAGGGAGAGGAGATCAGTAGGTAGACAGCTGGCTCGGATCAGAGTGATGAAGAAACATCATTCCTGGACGCATGCCTCCAAAGGCATGATAAATGTTTGCAGCAGCTTAGGAGGCGTGCTAGGGATTAGAACTGAGTCACTGGACCACACCCCAGAGACTATATAATAGAGGGTAGTGGTCAGTGATCCTTGTGACGAACAAAAGTAAACCTTGGATAGTCACTAAAGCCTCGTCCGGAACTGCGGAGAGAAATATTATTTCTGCTTGGACTTTTTGCACGTTAAGTACCTTATCTTTCTGTTTGTGAAAATAAAGGCATTTGGCAGACGGTGTGTCTATCGCTGCCAAGTGGGAGATAAGACCTGGGTGCGTTCCAAAGTGTTTCCTTAACCCTCGGCTGGCTGTGTTTGTGTGTGTGTGGGTACGGGGACACATCATCTTGTTTGTCACCCCATACTCCATCGTTAACCCACGATGGACCAACAGCTGCAGCAGCAGTTACAGCAGATGCTGAAGGCCAATCAGCTTCTGCAACAGCAAGTAGCACAGCTAACTGCCCAACTTGCTTTGGGAAATGCTCCTGCAGCTCCACCTCCTCCCCCTCCCCGTCCGAGATGCCCAGTGAACGTACCAGATAGGTTTTCTGGGCAGCAGGAGATGTTTCCGGCCTTCTTGGGACAATGCCAACTGTTCATGGCGATGAGGCCGGAGGATTTTCCGGATGACCGGGCTCGGGTGGCATTTGTTATCAGCTCCCTCTCTGGCACTGCCGCCCAATGGGCCACGCCACTGTTGTTGCAAGATAGCCCCTTGCTCCTGGACTTTCAGGGCTTTTTACAACACCTGCGCACCATGTTTGAGGACCCCCTCCGGGTGCAGACGGCAGCGAGGCACATCAAGGACCTCCACCAGGGCAAGCGCCCCCTGCAGGACTATATTGCAGAGTTCCGACTGCTAGGCCAGGATTCGGCTTGGAATGAGGTGGCACTGATGGACGCCTTCCAGGACGGCCTTTCCGACGAGATGCAGGACGAGCTGGTTCATGTGGAGGTGCCACCGACCCTCAACGCGCTGGTGACCCAATGCCTGCGCATCGATGCCCACCTGCAACGGCGACGGCCCCGTCGGGCTCTTCCGGAACTACCGACAGCGTCGGCACCCCCGCGTTTCGCACCGACAGCGCTCCGGACCGCACAGCGTTTTGTGGCGACGGCTGAGGAGCCCATGGAGCTCGGAGCAGCCAGACCTCAACTGACGGCCCAGGAGCGGATGCGGAGACGTCAAGGGGGGTTGTGCCTCTATTGCGGCGAGGCGGGACATTTTGCCGCCTCGTGTCCCCGGAAGCGGAGTGGACCGCTCAAGCCTGTTCCGGAGTCTGGGCGTGACCAGCCGGGAAACGGGCCAGGCCTGGCCTAGGGGAAACTCTGGGTCAGGCACGTGACCATGCCCCGCCGGAGTCGGCGGCTGTGGACTGTGAGCCCCCTCGGCACCTGATTTTGAACACCCGGGTGTTGTTGGCTAACCGGTCGGAGGGGTTCCAGGCGCACACATTGGTGGTCTCGGGGGCCACCACGAACTTTATGGACCAGGCCTTTGTGGCCCATTACAAAGTCCCCTTGGTTCCAGTGGACCATCCGTTGAGGATCGAAACTATAGATGGGCGGGAACTCGTGGCGGGGCCCATCAAAACCGCTACCCAGCCCTTGCGCCTCGCCATTGGGAACCACGAGGAGGCGATCCAGTTTTACATAACGGCGGATCTGCACTTTCCCTTGGTCCTGGGGATGGCCTGGCTTCGGGCGCATGACCCTCAGGTGGCGTGGTCGAGAAACGCCATCTCGTTCCTGAGCCTGCAGTGTGTCGACCACCTTCGCCACACCTGCGTCGGCCAGGACGTCTCTGCCCCAAATGTCTCCTTCCCTCCAGAGCTGACGCCCTTTGCCGACGTGTTCAGCGAGAAGGAGGCGGACCGCTTGCCCCCGCACCGACCCTACGACTGTGCGGTGGACCTAATGCCCAACGCGCCCCTGCCCTCGGGACGCCTGTACTCCATGTCGGAGCCCGAGCTGGCCGCCTTAAGAGACTTTCTGGAAAAGAACCTGGCCCATGGGTTCATCCGGCCTTCGACCTCCCCGCTCTCGGCCCCGGTCCTCTTCGTTAAAAAGAAGACGGGGGACTTGCGCCTGTGTTGCGACTACCGGCGCTTGAATGCCATCACAGTGCGAAATCGCTACCCCCTGCCGCTGATCCCGGAGCTGATGGAGAGGTTGCAGGAGGCCTCGATCTTCACTAAGCTCGATCTCCGAGGGGCCTACAACCTGGTGCGCGTGAGAGAGGGGGACAAGTGGAAGAAAGCGTTCGGCACTTGGTACGGACACTTCGAGTATACCGTCATGCCGTTTGGGTTGACCAACGCCCCTGCGGTCTTCCAGCACTTGATGAACGACGTGTTCCGGGACATGCTGGATCGGTTCGTGGTGATTTACTTGGATGACATTTTGATCTATTCCCGGACCCCGGAAAGTCACCTCCAGCATATCCGCCAGGTCCTGCAGTGCCTGCGGGAGCACCAGCTCTATGCGAAGTTGGAGAAATGCTACTTCTTCCAGACTTCCATAGAGTTCCTCGGGCACATCACCACCCCCGAGGGCATCGCGATGGACCCGCGCAAGGTGGAGGCCTTGCGCAGTTGGGAACCCCCGCGTCGGGTGAAGGACGTCCAGCGTCTGTTGGGATTCGCCAACTACTATCGGACCTTCATCCCGGGCTTCGCCACCCTGACCTTGCCGTTGACGCAGCTCCTTCGGAAGAAGGTCCCGTTCCAGTGGGGGCCCCCACAGCAGCAGGCCTTCGAGGTCCTCAAGCAGGCCTTCCTCACGGAGCCAGTCCTGAGGCACCCCAATCCACACCGTCCGTTCGTGGTGGCGACGGACGCGTCCAACGTGGTGATTGGGGCGGTGCTGCTACAGGCTCCGGTGGATGGCGGCACTCTTTTTCCCTGCGCATACTACTCCCGGAAACTCAACCCTTCCAAGCGCAACTACACCATCTGGGAAAAGGAGTTGCTGGCCATCAAGACCGCGTTCGAGGCTTGGCGACATCACCTCGAGGGGGCCCGACACCAGGTGGAGGTGCGGACGGACCATCGGAACCTGGAGCACCTCACCACGGCCAGAAAGTTGAACCAGCGGCAGATCCGGTGGTCGTTGTGTTTCGCCCAGTTCAACTTCCACGTCATATACATTCCGAGCAACCTCAACCAGAGGGCGGACGCGCTATCCCGTAAGCCGGAATACTTGCCCCAAGGACTCCCTTCCCCCCCGGACGGTGCTGCCAGCGGATTCCTTGGCCGCGGTCCAGGAACCGGTGGATCTGCGGGCTCAGGTGCTGGAAGCGCAGCGACGGGACAACTGGTCGCAGCAGCGGAGAGCGGACGTCGGCCCCGCGTCCCCATGGACCGTGGAGGAGGGCTTGCTCAGACACCGGGGTCGGCTGTATGTGCCCACAAGTCCGCTCCGAGCCCTCGTCATGAACCAGTGCCATGACAACCCCGCGGCGGGGCACTTCGGCTTCTTTAAGATTTTGAACTTGGTGACGTGGACTTTTTGGTGGCCTCGGGTACGGCATGACGTGCACGCCTACGTGACGTCCTGTGTGACGTGCCGACAGGCCAAAGCCGCGTCCGGCCCCCCTCCTGGACTCCTCCAGCCGCTGCCGACACCGGAGAGACCGTGGGGAGCCATCTCCATGGACTTCCTGACAGACCTGCCCCTGTCCGCTACGTACACGACCGTCCTCGTGGTGGTGGATGCGCTCACGAAGATGGCACATTTCATCCCATGCCGCGGCCTGCCCTCGGCCCGCACCACGGCTCGCCTGTTCCTGCACCATATCTTCCGCCTCCACGGCCTGCCGGACCGGGTGGTTTCGGACCGCGGGGCCCAGTTCACGGCCCACTTCTGGAAAAGCCTGATGGCCGCACTGGAGGTGCAGGTGTGCCTGTCGTCGTCGCACCATCCGGAGACTGACGGGGGCACGGAGAAGGTCATCGGCATACTGTAGCAGTACCTCCGCTGTTTTGTCAACCAGCAGCAGGACAACTGGGCCGAGTACCTTCCCCTGGCGGAGTTCGCTTTTAATAACTCCCAACACACCTCCACCCAGATGACCCCGTTCCATGCCAACGTCGGATACCATCCACGGCTTTTCCCATTGACCATCATGGACTCCCCTGTTCCCGAGACCCGGGACTTCCTCTCGGAGCTGCAGGCGGTGCAGTAACTGGTGCGGCGGCAGCTGATCTGGGCGAAAGAGGATTATAAACAGTTCGCCAATCGCGCCTGCCGGGCGACGCCACCGCTGGAAGTAGGAGATCGGGTGTGGTTGTCCACGAAACACCTCCCCACGGACCGGCCGGTGAGGAAACTGGCCCACCGCTTTATCGGTCCCTTCCCTATCGAGGCGGTCATCAATCCGGTGGCCTACCGATTGACTCTACCCCGCTCCATGCGGCTCCACCCTGTTTTTCATCGGTCCCTCCTGGTCCCTGAGGCCCCCGCGAGCCATCTCCGCCGCCCGCCGAAGCCTGCCCCCCCAGCCGCAGCCGACGAGGACGACGCCTCGACGTACGAGGTGGACAGTATCCGGGACTCCCGTTGGCTGAAGGGGCGCTTCCAATACCTCATCGCCTGGAAGGGGTACGGGCCCGAGGATTTCACCTGGGTGGACGCGTCTGCCGTTCAGGCCCCTGACCTGGTGCGGGCTTTCCAAAAACAGTTCCCGTCCCGACCCCATCCCGACCGTCAGACCCGGGGGAAGGGCCGTGCGGTGGGGGATAGTGTTGTGCCCCGCCCTCTGAGCCTGTCCCATCGGAGGAAGAAAGCTCCGAGCATGAGGAAGAGGAGTCAGCCAGGCCTCCCTCTCCAGGCCCCTCCCCTCTGGCATTGTCTCAGGTGCCAGCCGAGGGAGAGGAGATCAGTAGGGAGACAGCTGGCTCGGATCAGAGTGACGAAGAAACATCATTCCTGGACGCACGCCTCTGAAGGCGTGATAAACGTTTGCAGCAGCTTAGGAGGCGTGCTAGGGATTAGAACTGAGTCACTGGACCACACCCCAGAGACTATATAATAGAGGGTAGTGGTCAGTGATCCTTTTGACGAACAAAAGTAAACCTTGGATAGTCACTAAAGCCTCGTCCGGAACTGTGGAGAGAAATATTATTTCTGCTTGGACTTTTTGCACGTTAAGTACCTTATCTTTCTGTTTGTGAAAATAAAGGCATTTGGCAGACGGTGTGTCTATCGCTGCCAAGTGGGAGATAAGACCTGGGTGCGTTCCAAAGTGTTTCCTTAACCCTCGGCTGGCTGTGTTTGTGTGTGTGTGGGTACGGGGACAGATCAGCCACTGAAGATAGGTAGTCTTGGCACAGCCAGGATACCTAGAAGTTATTGGCAGAATATGTTTTTTCCCAATCTCTGTGTAAAAGGAACATCTAAGGATCATATGACCCACAATCTCCACCTCTCCTGAGCCACAGGAACAGAGTCTTTCTGTCAATGGTATCCTTTTATTCTTGCCATACAGGACAGCCAATGGAAGTGCAGGGTGAGCAACTGTGTGAGCAAAAATGCTTTCCAGTGGTTTGCTGACTCCAATTGACTAAGATAGCTGGCAGGAGCAGCAACACATCTAATGACATCTGGGGCCAGAAACAGCAGAGCTTTCCCTAAATCCGGCTGCCTCTCAATGTCCTCCACCCTTTGTCAGAAGGTTTGTCTTGCTAAGTTGTAGTCTATCTTGAGTATTGAAGCTGGGCAGAAGCCTGATTTGGCAAGGTTTGACTCGACAGCCTTGAGCCATGATGAGGAGAATTTGTTGACTTTGTAAACTGCTTGGAGAGTGTATGAAGCGGTATATTCTGTAAGTTTATGTGCTATTTCTATTAACAATCACATAATTCACTTAACTGCAGCAATTCGCTTAACAACCTGGGAAAAGAGGACATAAAATGCAACTCACTTAACTGCCTTCCTTAACGACTGAAATTCTGAACCCAATTGAGGTTGTAATTCGAGGACTACCTCAATATATGCTAGCTTCTTCTATTGTGGACTCTCCTAGTTTTTATACTGTATAAAACTCAAAGCAGCAAATATTCCTAATATTTCCCCTCCCATTTTTAGTAATTTGATATGATTGACAGACATTTTACCCTCACACATAGGTTATACATATTTTTAAAAAATGTTTATTATTCTTAATATGCAAACTATGATACATTTTTAAAAGATGAAATGTAAATAAGTGTTCTGTCCCCGTCTCACACACGCACACAAACAGTCAGCCAGGGGTTAAATAAAACTTGCAGACAATAAATTCCTTCGATAACAGGATTGGCAGCAACCCAGTAGCTGCTTGCCAAGAACTTTACTCACAGAGGGAGGTGTTCCTCCTCTTTCAGATAAACCAAAACAAATACCCAAAGCCACAGAATTGTCAAGTCCAGTCTGTATTAAATCCAAGGCAGGCAGATAACGTAGTTTCAGAGATACAATGTGACTCGCTAGTTGTTTAGTTTTGTCCGTCACAGAGTCTGGATGACCACCACACCCCCTTTTATCCCCTGTGGGGTGTGGTCCAGTGACTCAGCTTAATCTCTGGCACGCCTCTTTTTCTGCTGCGTGCGCTTGTCCCTCTGACGCTGGCGTGGATCCAGCCAAGACTTATCTCCGTCACTGTCCGACTGCAACTGCTCGGCAATACCTGGCTCCTGGCCAATCTCTTCTCCTTCAGGAGACACCTGAGGCATTGCCAGAGAGGAGGATCCTGGAGAGGGAGGCCTGGCCAACTCCTCTTCTTCACTTTTGGAGCCTTCTCCCTCCCATAAGACGGGCTTGGGGGTCGGAGTCACAACACTAAGATCCAAACCCAGAGAAGCATAGCTAGGAAATTCAAAGGGTTTTCAAGTTTCAAGATTGATATTAAATGTGTTTAGACAGTAAGTGAGCAAACATTTTAAGCCAGATGTTCTTTAAATTTGGATATTTACTTGGATATTGGATATTTGTTATTTACTGCCATTAAGAAGAAAAGCCATTGCATTTATCTTTCCAGGAATTATTCTTACAACTCTCTTATCAGGTGCTTCATTTCAACCCAACAAAAGGAACTAAAAAATTTTCATAGGATGTAGACAACCTGAAAAAATAAAATAAAGGAAGAGAGCAATTCTGCCATAAATACTGTATATAAATAAAATGTGCATGTACACAGCGCATGACTATCTATTTCCTGTTTTGTTCTATTTTTCACAGTACTCTTCCTTATTTTTGACAAGGTATCAGCAATTTTTTCACCATAGGAAGAACCAAGCTAGCCCCATTAAGTGCTTCTTTAAAGTTATCATTTTTTATCAGTTGTGATGAATGATTTTATTCTGGAATTATTTTATGCTGTACTGAACCTGAAAAGTTTATGTGTGATGGGAACAGCGGGGGTGGTGGGGGTATATTTTGATTCATGTTTTCAGTCATTAGGAGTTTCTTTGATAAATGTTTCTAATTCTTGAAGGAACATAGAAAGCTAGGTACAGCCTGATAAGAGAACTGGTTCAAATCATTGAGGATATTGACGTTCATTACTTGCAAACTCATTATGATATAAAGACATCTCCTGAATATAAAGATGAGCTTTAACGAGATTGATGTTAGGCACAAATAATCAGGAACAGCAGTTGAATTCAAAGCACTAAGAGGTTATTCTTGTCATCTATACGCAAGAATGTAAAGCTAAATTGGCGCTAGACAAAGGTCAATGGAATTCAAGAGGGGCTGGACTTGGGTCCCTCATGGCTGTGCAATGACCTAGCTAAACTGGCGCTATAATAAGGGTCAGTGAAATTCATGGGGAACTAGACTTGGGTCCCTTGAGACTGTTCAATGACTCTAAACTGATTGTGTGCTTAACTGCATCCTCCAGCTCAGCCTGTTCACCTCCTACATCTTCTTCAGTTCAGTTACAGAACTGAAAAAGTTTATTGGATGACAAGCGAAAAATCTTCAAGGAAAAACAAAGCCCAGGTGCCTTTTGAAAAAGCACCTTTGGGGCATACTAAGAATATTATGGGATGCTGTGGTATGTTATATGCCACATATTAGAGTTATGGAGCAAAAGGAGTTAGACAGGGTTGTCCTATATCACCTCTGCTTTTTATCCTGACCCTTGAGATATTATTACAGAGATTTAGACAAAAAACGGAAATAAAAGGAACCAAAATTAAACAGGAAGAATTTAAATTGCAGGCATTTGCAGATGATATGGTATTTGGTTTTTGTTTGTTTGTTTGTTTGTTTTAATTTGATTTATATGCCGCCCTTCTCCGGAGACTCAGGGCGGCTTACAATGCGTTAAGCAATAGCCTTCATTCTTTTGTATGTTTTATACAAAGTCAGCTTATTGCCCCCACAAACTGGGTCCTCATTTCACCTACCTTAGAAAGGATGGAAGGCTGAGTCAACCTTGAGCCTTGGAGAGATTCGAACCAGCAGAAATTGCAGGCAGCTGTGTTAATTACAGAAGATACAGAATTGTTATAGAAGACCCATTGGAATCTGGACCAATTCTACTGCAAGAGATAGAGAAATATGGGAAGGTCGCAGGCCTTAAAATTAATAAAGGAAAAACTAAAATGCTAATTAAGAATTTAATGGAAAAACGAAAAGGAGAACTCGAGGAATGAATGGGACTTCAACTCGTAAAAAAGTGAAATATTTACGTATTTGGTTAAGAGCAAGATGTTCAGCATTAAAAAAAGATAATTATACAAAATTAATACAACAAATAGGGAAAGACTTAGAAAGATGGGGGAAATTACAGTTGTCACTATTAAGGAAAATCACAACAATTAAAATGAATATCTTACCAAAACTACTCTATTTATTCCAAACAATTCCTATAAAATTAGATAAAAAGTTTTTTAAAGAGTTAAACAAAATGATTATGAAGTTTTTACGGGCAGGAAAAAAGGCGAGGATAAAAATAATCTCACTTCAGAATAGAAGAAGCAGAAGTGGCTTTGGACTCCCTGCGTGGGAAACTTATTACAAAGCAGCAAGTTTGGTCTGGGTTAGGGAATGGATTAATTTAAAGAATAGGAGAATTTTAAAATTGGAAGGACATGATCTTCAGATGGGGTGGCATGCCTTCGTATGGAACACCGGAAATAAGAAACATTCACTATCATATTTTTATAGACGTACAATTCGAGATTCACTGATACAGACTTGGGAGGGAATTAGGAAGAAACATTATCTCAAAATACCAGGTTGGTTATCCACTATGGAGGCATTGATCTACCCCAACACATTAGATATTGGTAAAATGGTAAAATACAATGAAATTTTGGACAATGGAGGAAGATTAAAAACTAACCAAGAATTAAAGGAACAGGGAATAACCATAGATTGTTGGCCGTATCTTCAATTGCAATCTAGATACAGAAAAGATTTAGAGGAATTTGGATTTGAACCGAAATTTACACAATTAGATAAATTATTGACAGGCCGGAAGAGAAATTATTATCTAAAATATATAATTATTTATTAAATTTTGACTTAGAAGAAGAAATTGTAAAGGGACCAATGATAACATGGGCAAAAAATATTGGGCACAACATTGAGTTAGAAGAATGGGAAAAAATATGGGAGAAAAACTATACATTAACAAAATCCATTGCATATAAAGAGAACCAGTATAAAATGTTCTATCAGTGGCACTTAGCTCCAACAAGACTCGCAAAAATGTACCTCAACTTAAAACCTAATTGCTGGAAATGCAATCAAGCACAAGGCACCTACTTCCATGTATGGTGGCTTTGCCCAGAAATTAAAAAATTCTGGATTAAAATACAAAAATGGCTAAAAGAAATTACACACTATAAAATAGAATTTAAACCTGAACTGTTTCTTCTGGGGATTATTAAAGAAAATTATCCTAAAAGGATAAAATATTTAATTATTCATATAACTACAGCAGCTAGAATCGTACTTGCGCAAGCTTGGAAAATGTCCACAATTCCAACAGACTGTGCAATAATCCGGAAAATTTTTGAATGTGCATAAATGGACAAACTTACTTTAGAATTAAACAATAAGGAAGACTCGGAATATTACTTAACTTGGGATAATTGGAATCAATAGATAGAAATGAAAAATAAGGAATGTATAGAACAAAATAAGATATAAAATGTGATTAAATATGTCAATTAAGTAGGAACATGTGGGAATAGATGAAGAAAGTTAAGAATTAAGTACTGTCAGAAAGACGTTGAATTGTATAATTATTATGGATGTATTTTTGTTATAAAGGTATTTTAACTTGTATTTTTGGATTTTAAATGTTAATAAAGGTTTTTTAAAAAAAAAAGAGTTATGGAGCATGTGTGCTCCATCAGAGATATGTCAAATGAAACCAACGAACCAATGAAAGAACTCACTCCAACTCAATACATTTGAATTGTATATCAAGTGATTCTCTATCTTTCTAAGCTGCTCCTCTCTTGGATGAGGTGCCCTTTTTGTTTGTGTATATTAATAAAGAGTAGAGTCTACCTTACTGGCTTAGGTTTTATTTATTTATTTATTTATTTATTTATTTACTTATTTATTTACTTACTTATTTTCAATTTATATACCGCCCTTCTCCCTGAGGACTCAGGGCGGTGCACAGCCAGAATTAAAAACATGAAATACAAATATTAAAAACAATTAAAATCTATATAAATTTGGCCCAAAATTTAAAAAACCACAAACCAATTAAACATTTAAAAATTTTAAAAAATTTCTTCCTAAGCCAGCCTGGCTTGCTGGAAAAAGTGGGTTTTAAGGGCACGGCGGAAGGCATCGAGGTCTTGGATTCTCCTTATCTCTGGGGGCAGCTGATTCCAGAGGGTAGGTGCCCCCACAGAGAAGGCTCTCCCCCTGGGGGTCACCAGCCTACATTGTTTGGCTGATGGCACCCTGAGGAGGCCCTCTCTGTGGGAGCGCACGGGTCGCTTGGAGGTCGTCGGTAGCAGCAGGCGGTCTCGAAGATAGCTAGGCCCTATGCCATGGAGCACTTTAAAGGTGATAACCAACACCTTGAAGCGCACCCGGAAGACCACCGGGAGCCAGTGCAGCTCGGGCAGGAGCGGTGTTACATGGGAGTGCCATGCTGCTCCCATCACTACCCGCGCTACTGCGTTCCAGACCAGCTGGAGCCTCCGGGTGCCCCTCAAGGGGAGCCCCATGTAGAGAGCATTGCAGTAGTCAAGGCGAGAGGTGACGAGGGCGTGAGTGACTGTGCACAGGGAATCCCGATCAAGAAAGGGCTGCAACTGGCGAATCAGGCGAACCTGATAAAAGGTCCCCCTGGTTACAGCCGTCAGATGTTCCTCCAAGGACAGCTGCGTATCCAGGAGGACTCCCAGATTGCGAGCCCTTTCTGTGGGGGCCAAGGACTCGCCCCCAATAGTCAGTGATGGAGTCAACTGACTATATCGGGATGCCGGGAGCCACAGCCACTCAGTCTTGGAAGGGTTGAGCTTGAGCCTGTTCCTCCCCATCCAGATCCGCACAGCCTCCAGGCACTGAGACATCACTTCAAGGGCATCGTTGGGGTGGCCTGGGGTGGAGATGTCTAACAGGACCAGAACAGAGGAGCAACCCCTGTCCCGAGCCCTCCAGAGATCATCAACCAACGCGACCAATGCCGTTTCCGTGCTGTGCCCAGACCTGAAACCCGACTGGAACGGATCTAGATAAGATGCTTCCTCCAGGAATTGTGGAAACTGTCGCGCGACCACACTCTCAACAACCTTCGCCATAAAGCGAAGGTTGGAGACAGGACGATAGTTGGCCAATATTGCCGGATCCAGGGACAGCTTCTTGAGGAGAGGCCTCACCACCGCCTCTTTCAAGGCAGCGGGGAAGTAACCCTCACTCAACGAAGCATTGATAACACCCTGGAGCCAGCCTCGTGTAACCTCCCGGGAAGCCAGTACCAACCAGGAGGGACACGGGTCCAGTAAACATGTGGCCGTACTAAGTCTCCCCAAAATCCTGTCCACATCATCGGGAGTCACAGCATCAAACTCCTCCCAGATAACATTCTCAAGACTATTCCTCGTCACCCTGCCCTCATCTACCCAGGTTTTGTTTGTGCCAGGCACACCATGCTAATTGATCGACTGACATTTACGCCTAACATGTGTGCATGTGCTGTCACTTGTGTACGTGCACCTGAGCAAAAATAAAATAGTCATTCAAATTCAACGGAGAGTGTGAAGACTAACACTGTCTCTGTACAAAGGAGTCAAACGTTAGCCAAGATGAAATCTTCTGCATTCCAGGAACAGATCTCTGAAATCAACCAATCCTGTAGCACTTACTTGCTTCAAACTGCTAGTAGCATCTATGGAAAAAAAGCATTTTCATTTATTAATGTGAGTAGCATATTTTTCTGTAAGATGTATTCAGTGGTGGGATTCAAATAATTTAACAACCGGTTCTCTGCCCTAATGACCAACTGGGTGGGCGTGGCTGGGCAGGTGTGGCCAAGGGCCATGACACTCAGCCTCCTCCTCCTTCTGGCAGTCAAAACAGGGCGCGGGGATTAATTATAAAATATAGGCTTTGCTTTGTGACATTCAGATCCAGCGAGCAAGGAGTGTGAACTGCACACAAAATACACTTTTGTTTGGTTATGAAGAAATATCTCCAAAGTTGGACGTACACTAAATGTAGACTTTAGGTACACATCTTCCCAGCAAACAGCAAATTTAGAAGCTTCTGGTAAAGAGGATTCATTTTAGGATGAGTAAAACACAGTTTGCATGTTGGAGGTTCCTAAAGGAATGCTGGGAAACTCTATATTTTAAAGAACATTTGGATGAGGGGTGCAGAATAGCCCTTCTCTGCTTCACTGTTTGTGAAGCAACTGATCAACACTGACTGGGTAAGCCACTGGTGTATGAAAATAAGAGCAAACTCCACTCCTGTCTAGTACTGATAATATTACCTAGTTTGGTAATGAAACATCTGCAAGAAAAGCTCAGAGAGCACCAAGGACCCCATAGTTCAACCCTAAACTATAAATATTCTCTTCTATTGATAAACACTTTTTGGTTAGAGGGACTCAGAGCCTGCCTAATATGAGATGGCTCCCAGTGGATTTCATTCTAAATTTTGATATGATTTCTGTAAATAAGGATTTATAGAATTATAATGGTTGAGCCTTTGATCCTTCATACATCAAAAAAATACAAAGCTAAGGTATAAACAACTTAAAAACAGAATTGGAAAAAGAAAAGGCTCAGGAAAGAAAAAGAGTGGAAATGTAAGAAAGAGGAAAAGAAGGAAAACCAAAAAAGAATGACTTCCAACTTTCATACAGAAATGAGTAAAACATATATCAAATATATTATATCTAAGATTAACATTTGTCTATATTATTTCCATAATCCCATATCTAATCATCAAAACCCAGATCAACTTTTAATTTCAGTTTCTCACAAAAAGTCCAGTAATGGTTCATATCTTATTGGGTATTTTTAACATTGATTTTGCTTGTTTTTATTGTTGTGAGCCGCCCTGAGTCCTTTCGGAGATAGGGCGGCAAAAAGTTCAAATAATAAATAAGTAAAATAAGTATCACTTTAATTACTATTTGTTAACAAAACCACAACTTATTTTTTTAATTGCACTAAACTCTAAATAAAACAGGAATGGAAAATCCTAAACTCTATGTAGACCCATGCTTCTCAACTTTGGCAACTTTAAGGTGCATTGACTTCAATTCCCAGAATTCCCAAGGCAGCATGAAGTCCGTCCATCTTAAACTTGCCAAGACTGAAAAACACTGATATACAGATAGGGATTTTTCCATTCCTCTTTTACTGATTCTTACTTATTTATGAGCAATCATAATGCAAAATCCTCACTTCCACCCCATCCCAGAGCAACTACCATTCATTCATTCATTCATTCATTTATCAACAAGGAAACAAGAAACAGTATAGACATAGACATGGACACATGAAAAAAAATTGGCACAAATAAGCAAAACATAGCCATAAACACATAAAATGAGTACATATAAATAGGAACAGTAGGACAGGGATGGTAGGCACGCTGCAGGGCAACAAAAGAAGACCATGTGACTACCAGTTTTAAAAAACTTCATTCAGACCTTCCAACTTCTTGGAGAAAAAAGATCTCATGAAGTTGGAAGGTCTGACTGAACTAATTGATCAGCCTCCCAGCTGATTGAGGCTGCCTGTCCATTGCCATCTCCCAGTTGATCAGTGTAGCTCCCAGTTATGCCCCTGCACCCTCCCGATCCGGAGTGACAACCCCGGTGGGAGGGGCGGAGTGGGGTGAGGCCAGTCAGAGGAACAAGTAGTTCACCGAATTACGCAAAAAATTAACAACAGGTTTGGCTGAACCCATGCAAACCAGCATATAAGTATTATATTTTTAGATTCGACTACTACATCACTCAAGCTGTCTCTTACATTAGTTGCCTCCAAAATAGAGTCTAACTTATGGAAGGGAAGATCCATTTAGCTTCCTTGGCATAATGTACAAATGCTTCAATCCCGCCTTCTCCCAGGATGTTTTTCTCTTATCTCAGTCTATCCCTGCAGTAGTCTCCATCCAGGATTCATTTTGCTTAAATTTTCAAGATTAGTCAAAATTTGCTAGGATACCTTTACTATTAGTCTTTGGATAGTGTGGCACCAGTCAGCTCTATCACCAGAGTTAATAATTAACCAAATTAATAATTTAATTTGATATTTTTTAAGTTTAACCACTTATATATAAAATTATGATTAGTAGCTGTTGGCCTTCCCGCAAACTAAAGAGTAGGTTTATTAAGATAGCTAGAAATTATGTTGCAATGGTGGAGCCCCAAGTGAGACTGTGACTGTTCAAAAGGCCACTCCCAGGAAGTTTAAAGAGATAGTCATGAACATCCACCTCTCCAGATCCAGATTCCTCTCCTGCCCTTCTAGCCTCTTCCTTCTTCTCTAATCAGTGATTTCCATTGTTCATGGAGAGCCCTTGTGCCTGGAGGCTCTTGAGTCAAACCAGGGAGGACATTATCCCAAAATGTTCATTTTACTTCTTCCAGGATTTATTGCAGCTTTGTCAGTGTTCCTCTCCAGCCAGATGTCTCTAGTAACTGCCCTACCAGTTCAGAACACTACCTCTTCAAGGTAAAACCATTGTATGTTTTTCTCTGTCTTGTTCTAATCCCTAAAGGTGCCACAGGTGAGATTGACATAGCCCCACTTTAGGGCTGCTTGACACTTTGTGGTGGCTCCCTTGGTTGGGAAGTTGTTGTGTAAATACTTAGATGTTTTGGTGATAGAGCTGATTGGTGTCTTTGGCATCATGAAAACATCTAACTATAAGGTGACAACGTGCTGCCTAGTTGGGATTGTCCATCCCAGTGTCCTGACAGGACTGCTGTATCATTGCGTTGAATGGGGGGAGCGTTCCCCCCACCCAAAAAATCTTGCAGGATGAAAAACTTAATAAAGTTACTACTTTCCTACTCTGACTGATACAAGCTGGCAAGACATTTGCTTCCTATTGCTTAGGATTACTGGATACCTGTGTGCTGAATACTTGAGTCAGCCTATTTGTAGTAGAGTTGCTATGAAACAGGGATTCACCTGAGTTCACAGGTAGGAGTTGCATCGTCTGACTAGAAAGATGCCTACTTCTCTCTTCTCTTCTAATTAATGTATATGTGTGTATATATAGCTCTTTGTGTATATATGTGTATATATGTAGGTCTTTGGTTATTCAGGTCTTCTCCCACGTAAAATTGGAAGTGTCTTGGCAATGTTTCGACGAAGTCTCATTTGTCATCTTCAGGCTGGTGTTCTCAGCTTCGTGCTTCCAGGAGCAAATGACACTTTCAAGTGTCACTCGCCAAGACACTTCCAATTTTACGTGGGAGAAGACCCGAATAACCAAAGACCTACATACAAACACCCGCGAAAACCTGAGAAAACATATATATATATATATAAAGCTTGTCTATGTGAAAGAAGGGGAAAGTTCTTAAATAATGTTTGATATTATTCATTATTATTCACTTCAAGGTGTTGGTTATCACCTTCAAAGCGCTCCATGGCATAGGACCTAATTATCTTCGAGACTGCCTGCTGCTACCAATGGCCTCCCATCGACCTGTGCGCTCCCACAGAGAGAGCCTCCTCGGGGTGCCATCAGCCAAACAATGTAGGCTGGTGACCCCCAGGGGGAGGGCCTTCTCTGTGGGGGCACCTACCCTCTGGAATCAGCTGCCCCCAGAGATAAGGAGAATCCAAGACCTCGATGCCTTCCACCGTGCCCTTAAAACCTTCTTTTTCCAGCAAGCCGGGCTGGCCTAACACTTTTTAAAATGTTTTTAATTGTTTGTTATTGTTTCTAATCATGGGGCCAAATTTATATATATCGTTTAATTGTATTTTAATGTTTGTAGTTTATGCTTTTACTTGGCTGTTCACCGCCCTGAGTCCTCAGGGAGAAGGGTGGTATACAAATTTTAAAATAAATAAATAAATAAATAAATAAATAAATAAATAATAAATAAATTAGTCCTTATTCATCAATTATTTATTTATTTATTTATTTATTTATTTATTTATTTATTTATTTATTTATTTATTATATTTCTATACCGCCTTTCTCCCGTAGGACTCAAGGCGGTATACAGTCAAGAAAAATATAGACACACAAACATCATAAAATTGCTAATTAAAATTATTACTTAGTTTGGTCAATTAAATAAAACCCAGAATTAGATCACACTTAAAAATCATTCACATGTTCATATGTTTAGCCCCGCCTGTTGGAACATCAGGGTCTTGAGGGCACGGCGGAAAGCATGGAGATCAGGGATATTCCTTATCTCCGGGGGCAGTTCATTCCAAAGGGTTGGAGCCCTCACAGAGAAGTCCCTCCGCCTGGGAGTCGCCAGTCAACATAATTTGACTGACGGTACCCTGAGTAGTCCCTCCCTGTGAGAACGAACTGGTCGGTGGGAGGCTATTGGTGGCAAAAGACGGTCTCGTAGGTACCCAGATCCTAAGCCATGGAGCGCTTTAAAGGTGATAAATAACACCTTGAATCACACCCGGAAGACCACCGGGAGCCCATGCAGCTCGCGTAGGAGAGGTGTTACATGGGCGTAACGAGCTGCGCCCATAATCACCTGCGCGGCTACATTCTGGACCAGTTGGAGCCTCTGGGTGCTTTTCAAGGGGAGCCCCATGTAGAGAGCATTACAGTAGTCCATACGGGAGGTAACTAGGGCATGAGTGACCGTGCGCAAGGCGTCCCGATCCAGAAAGGGACGCAACTGGCGGATCAGGCGAACCTGATAAAAGGCACCCCTGGCCACGGCCGTCAAATGATCTTCTAAAGATAGCCGTGAATCCAGGAGAACACCCAAGTTGCGGACCCTCTCTGTGGGGAGCAAGATCTCATCCCCTATTGTCAGTGATGGTACCAGCTGACTATACCGGGACGCCAGAAGCCACAGCCACTCGGTCTTGGAGGGGTTGAGTCTGAGCTTGTTTCTCCCCATCCAGATCCGCACGGCCTCCAGGCAACGAGACATCACAGCAAGGGCATCATTGGGGTGGTCTGGGGTGGAGATGTATAGCTGTGTGTCATCAGCATACTGATGAACACTCACCCCGAAACCACGGATGATCTCGCCTAGCGGTTTTACATAAATGTTGAACAGAAGGGGTGAGAGGACTGACCCTTGTGGCACTCCACAAATAAGGTGCCTCGAGGTCGACCTCTGCCCCCCTGCCAACACAAACTGCGAACGGTCAGAGAGGAAGGAGGAGAACCACCGAAGCACGGTGCCCCCTATTCCTAACCCCTTCAGCCGTTGCAGTAAGATACCATGGTTGATGGTATCAAAAGCCGCTGAGAGATCTAATAGGACCAGGATAGAGGAGCAACCTCTGTCCCAAGCCCTCCAGAGATCATCCACCAGTGCGACCAATGCCGTTTCCGTGCTGTATCGTGACCTGAAGCCCGACTGGAATGGATCCAGATAGACAACTTCATCCAGGAATCGGGGTAGTTGTCGCGCCACCACACTCTCAACAACCTTCGCAACAAAGCGAAGATTGGAGACTGGACGATAATTTGATAATATAGCCGGGTCCAGGGAAGGCTTCTTGAGGAGGGGCTTCACAACCGCCTCTTTCAAGGCAGCGGGAAAGACACCCTCACTCAGAGAAGCATTTATAATCCCCTGGAGCCAGTCTCGTATAACCTCCCGGGAGGCCAGTACCAACCAGGAGGGACATGGGTCCAATAAACATGTGGCAGCGTTAAGCTTGCCCAGAATCCTGTCCACGTCCTCAGGAGTCACAGACTCAAACTCTTCCCAGATAACGCTCTCAAGACCTGCCCCTGTCTCCTCCACTGGATCTACCCAATCGGAGTCCAGGCCTTCCCGAATCTGAGCGACTTTATCATGCAGGAATTGTACAAAATCCTCAGCTCGACCCTTTAAGGGATCTTCCCGTACCCCCACCTGAAGTAGGGAGTGGGTATCCCTAAACAGCACGGCTGGGCGGTTTTCTGCAGATGCAATAAGAGCGGAGAAGTAGCTAGACTTCGCCGCTCTTATCACCACTAGGTAGGTCTTAATATAAGATCTCACCTGTGTTCGATCAGATTCAGATCGGCTTGTCCTCCAATCGCTCTCCAGGCGTCTTTTCCGACGCTTCATCTCTCTCAGCTCCTCGGAAAACCAAGGAGCTAGATGAGATCGGCATTGGGTCAGAGGCCGCAAAGGCACAACACGATCTAAGGCCACAGTAGCCGCCCTGTCCCAGGCGACCACCAGGTCCTCAGTCGAGTCGTGAGCCAGAGTCTCAGGAAATGGCCCAAGCTCCATCAGGAACCTTTCGGGGTCCATCAGGCGCCTGGGACGGAACCATTTGGTTGGTTCCGTCTCCCTGTGGTGGGTGGAAGTGACTTGAAATGCCATGTGAAGGAGAGAATGATCAGACCGTGACAAGGGCTTGATGTCTAGATCCCCTATTCTTAGATCATTCAGCCACTGATCAGAGACAAAAATCAAGTCCAGAGTGTGATTCCCCAAGTGGGTGGGGCCTTGAACTACCTGGGTCAGGTCCATGGCCATCAACCAGGTCCAAGCCATGAACTCCAGAGCCGTCTCCAACATCTCACCAGCAGATGGCAGGTTAAAATCCCCCATATCAATAAGTCCGGGGGTTTCCACCGCCACCCTGGCTATAATGTCGAGCAGCTCAGGCAGGACCGCTGTTACGTGGCAGGGAGCCAGGTACGCAATCAGTAGGCCCATCTGAATCCCCCGCCCCACTTCACAAGGAGGGACTCACATCCGGCTATCTGAGGAACAGTGGCCTCCCTCGGGCAAAGACTTTCTCTAATGATTGCTGCCACTCCCCCACCCCTTCCCTGAGTCCTTGGCTGATGGAATGCACGGAAACCTGGCGGGCACATTTCCACAAGGGGAACTCCTCCCTCCTGGCCTAACCAGGTCTCCGTAATCCCTGCCAGGTCAGCACCCCCCTCTGAAATAAGATCATGAATGAGGGGGGCTTTATTTACCACTGACCTGGCATTACATAACATCAGCCATAGACTCAGGGTCTGAGACTCTGAACAACCCGGGAAACGAGCAGTGCTTTGGGGGTCGGAGTGGGCAATCGCTCGTAAACAATGAGTGCGGACTCCCGAAACATAATATGGCCCCCTGCAGCCATCATATCTGCCCCTCCCACTTACTATACTAATGCCATTGCTTCATCCCCCTGCATCCTTGTCAGATTTCTGTCCCCATCCTCCCCACCGTGATCATCAGACCCATTACCCCTTTCAGTGGATTTATGGATCCCCCCAGATCCATTCCCACAATCCCTCCCAGAACCCCTTAAAATAGAACTTAAAGATTTATCTAAAACCCCCCAAAGCCGTCGGTTTTTTGCAAACCACCTCTCGGGGTTCCAAAACCCATCCTCAAGGGCGGCCCTTGATAACTGAGAGGGCCAGACATGCGAGAGGGGGGAATCTCACAGTGCAAGGAGCTCCGCAGTTGAATACATCAAAGATAGGAGTGAGTTGAAGGAGATGAAGGATCATTTTCTTCTAAGAGTGTTAGAGATGGTTAAGACAGGTAATTCAAAATAAGGGAGGAAACAGATGTTAAAGGAAGACCAGTATGTTACAAATGTCAATACATCGGAACATCATCGCCCTCTCATGACGATGGGAAGTCTTGTGGTTGTAGTAAGTCCATCCAAAGGAGGTGGGGGTAGAGGTCTCAAAGGGTCGTCCTCTCACAGCAACCAAATCATTTGAAAAAAAATTATTATTAATTTAATATTAGCATTGATAGTTTTTAATTAAATTTAAGTTAATTGCAGTTTCATCTCAATTCAGATCACATTTTTGTTCTGGACCTTCCGTTTTTTGCAGTGGAGGCCTAAAAAAAGACCACTTTCATGGAGGAATAAGCAAGTTGTATTTCTCTGCATACCTTCAACTTTTGTCTTTGGGAATCTGTAATTATCTTTATTGAGTAGCTTTAGTTACTGTATAAGATTTGGCGTCCACCTGTCTGGGGTTGGGACGTTGTTGTGTAAATACTTAGATGTTTTGGTGATAGACCTGATTGGTGCCTTTGGCATCATGAAAACACCTAACTATAAGGTGTTTATAGTTGGGATGTCTAGTTGGGATTCTCCATCCCAGTGTCCTGACAGGACTGCTGTATCATTGCATTGAATGGGGGAGCACCCCCTCCCAAAATCTAGCAGGATGAAAAACTTAATAAAGTTACTATTTTCCTACTCTGACTGATTCAAGCTGGCCGGATGTATACTTTCTATTGCTTAGGATTGCTGTTCTTGTTCTTTTCTATTATGGAAAGTAGCTTCCAGTTTTTCCAAACATTTCCTGACTACACCATTTGCAGAGAAGAGATAGACATTCTCTTGAACAACAGAAAAGTAATACAAATTTAGTGGAAGCCACAGTGGACATATTGGGAGGCAAAACTAAAGTCTTATTGTTGGTAGTATTTGTTAACTAACTCAGAGTCATAAATAGCATCTATGATTTCAGATTCTCCTAAATGGTTCATTAGGCTAGAGTGAGATTATGCACTTTTCTAGAATCTGTTACTTAAAGGACGCCTTTATCTTCTCTGTTATCCGTTTGCTTAATACTTGAGTCAGCCTATTTGTAGCTGAGTTGTTATGAAACAAGGATTCATCTGAGTTTGCAGAAACGAGTTGCATTGTCTGACTAGAAAGATGCCTACTTCTCTCTTCTCTTCTATTTTTTTTTTTTCAAATTAGCATTTACAGCACCTAATATATGTAATCTAATATGTTATGGTGACTTAGGCTATACTGGTGCATTAATGTAATACACACACACACACACACACAAACACACATACACACACACACATTAAGCTTGTCTATGTGAAAGAAGGGGAAAGTTCTTAAATAATGTTTGATATTATTCATTATTATTCACTTCAAGGTGTTGGTTATCACCTTCAAAGCGCTCCATGGCATAGGACCTAGTTATCTTCGAGACTGCCTGCTGCTACCGACGGCCTCCCATCGACCTGTGCGCTCCCACAGAGAGAGCCTCCTCGGGGTGCCATCAGCCAAACAATGTAGGCTGGTGACCCCCAGGGGGAGGGCCTTCTCTGTGGGGGCACCTACCCTCTGGAATCAGCTGCCCCCAGAGATAAGGAGAATCCAAGACCTCGATGCCTTCCACCGTGCCCTTAAAACCTTCTTTTTCCAGCAAGCCGGGCTGGCCCAACACTTTTTAAAATGTTTTTAATTGTTTGTTATTGTTTCTAATCATGGGGCCAAATTTATATATATCGTTTAATTGTATTTTAATGTTTGTAGTTTATGCTTTTACTTGGCTGTTCACCGCCCTGAGTCCTCAGGGAGAAGGGCGGTATACAAATTTTAAGATAAATAAATAAATAAATAAATAAATAAATAAGTCCTTATTCATCAATTATTTAATATTAGCATTGGTAGTTTTTAATTAAATTTAAGTTAATTGCAGTTTCATCTCAATTCAGATCACATTTTTGTTCTGGACCTTCCGTTTTTTGCAGTGGAGGCCTAAAAAAAGACCACTTTCATGGAGGAATAAGCAAGTTGTATTTCTCTGCATACCTTCAACTTTTGTCTTTGGGAATCTGTAATTATCTTTATTGAGTAGCTTTAGTTACTGTATAAGATTTGGCATCCACCTGTCTGGGGTTGGGACGTTGTTGTGTAAATACTTAGATGTTTTGGTGATAGACCTGATTGGTGCCTTTGGCATCATGAAAACACCTAACTATAAGGTGTTTATAGTTGGGATGTCTAGTTGGGATTTTCCATCCCAGTGTCCTGACAGGACTGCTGTATCATTGCATTGAATGGGGGAGCACCCCCTCCCAAAATCTAGCAGGATGAAAAACTTAATAAAGTTACTATTTTCCTACTCTGACTGATACAAGCTGGCCGGATGTATACTTTCTATTGCTTAGGATTGCTGTTCTTGTTCTTTTCTATTATGGAAAGTAGCTTCCAGTTTTTCCAAACATTTCCTGACTACACCATTTGCAGAGAAGAGATAGACATTCTCTTGAACAACAGAAAAGTAATACAAATTTAGTGGAAGCCACAGTGGACATATTGGGAGGCAAAACTAAAGTCTTATTGTTGGTAGTATTTGTTAACTAACTCAGAGTCATAAATAGCATCTATGATTTCAGATTCTCCTAAATGGTTCATTAGGCTAGAGTGAGATTATGCACTTTTCTAGAATCTGTTACTTAAAGGACGCCTTTATCTTCTCTGTTATCCGTTTGCTTAATACTTGAGTCAGCCTATTTGTAGCTGAGTTGTTATGAAACAAGGATTCATCTGAGTTTGCAGAAACGAGTTGCATTGTCCGACTAGAAAGATGCCTACTTCTCTCTTCTCTTCTAATTTTTTTTTTCAAATTAGCATTTACAGCACCTAATATATGTAATCTAGTATGTTATGGTGACTTAGGCTATACTGGTGCATTAATGTAATACACACACACACACACACACACAAACACACACACACACACACACACACACATTAAGCTTGTCTATGTGAAAGAAGGGGAAAGTTCTTAAATAATGTTTGATATTATTCATTATTATTCACTTCAAGGTGTTGGTTATCACCTTCAAAGCGCTCCATGGCATAGGACCTAGTTATCTTCGAGACTGCCTGCTGCTACCGACGGCCTCCCATCGACCTGTGCGCTCCCACAGAGAGAGCCTCCTCGGGGTGCCATCAGCCAAACAATGTAGGCTGGTGACCCCCAGGGGGAGGGCCTTCTCTGTGGGGGCACCTACCCTCTGGAATCAGCTGCCCCCAGAGATAAGGAGAATCCAAGACCTCGATGCCTTCCACCGTGCCCTTAAAACCTTCTTTTTCCAGCAAGCCGGGCTGGCCCAACACTTTTTAAAATGTTTTTAATTGTTTGTTATTGTTTCTAATCATGGGGCCAAATTTATATATATCGTTTAATTGTATTTTAATGTTTGTAGTTTATGCTTTTACTTGGCTGTTCACTGCCCTGAGTCCTCAGGGAGAAGGGCGGTATACAAATTTTAAGATAAATAAATAAATAAATAAATAAATAAATAAATAAATAAGTCCTTATTCTTCAATTATTTAATATTAGCATTGATAGTTTTTAATTAAATTTAAGTTAATTGCAGTTTCATCTCAATTCAGATCACATTTTTGTTCTGGACCTTCCGTTTTTTGCAGTGGAGGCCTAAAAAAAGACCACTTTCATGGAGGAATAAGCAAGTTGTATTTCTCTGCATACCTTCAACTTTTGTCTTTGGGAATCTGTAATTATCTTTATTGAGTAGCTTTAGTTACTGTATAAGATTTGGCGTCCACCTGTCTGGGGTTGGGACGTTGTTGTGTAAATACTTAGATGTTTTGGTGATAGACCTGATTGGTGCCTTTGGCATCATGAAAACACCTAACTATAAGGTGTTTATAGTTGGGATGTCTAGTTGGGATTCTCCATCCCAGTGTCCTGACAGGACTGCTGTATCATTGCATTGAATGGGGGAGCACCCCCTCCCAAAATCTAGCAGGATGAAAAACTTAATAAAGTTACTATTTTCCTACTCTGACTGATACAAGCTGGCCGGATGTATACTTTCTATTGCTTAGGATTGCTGTTCTTGTTCTTTTCTATTATGGAATGTAGCTTCCAGTTTTTCCAAACATTTCCTGACTACACCATTTGCAGAGAAGAGATAGACATTCTCTTGAACAACAGAAAAGTAATACAAATTTAGTGGAAGCCACAGTGGACATATTGGGAGGCAAAACTAAAGTCTTATTGTTGGTAGTATTTGTTAACTAACTCAGAGTCATAAATAGCCTCTATGATTTCAGATTCTCCTAAATGGTTCATTAGGCTAGAGTGAGATTATGCACTTTTCTAGAATCTGTTACTTAAAGGACGCCTTTATCTTCTCTGTTATCCGTTTGCTTAATACTTGAGTCAGCCTATTTGTAGCTGAGTTGTTATGAAACAAGGATTCATCTGCGTTTGCAGAAAGCAGTTGCATTGTCCGACTAGAAAGATGCCTACTTCTCTCTTCTCTTCTAATTTTTTTTTTCAAATTAGCATTTACAGCACCTAATATATGTAATCTAGTATGTTATGGTGACTTAGGCTATACTGGTGCATTAATGTAATACACACACACACACACACACACAAACACACACACACACACACACACACACACACATTAAGCTTGTCTATGTGAAAGAAGGGGAAAGTTCTTAAATAATGTTTGATATTATTCATTATTATTCACTTCAAGGTGTTGGTTATCACCTTCAAAGCGCTCCATGGCATAGGACCTAGTTATCTTCGAGACTGCCTGCTGCTACCGACGGCCTCCCATCGACCTGTGCGCTCCCACAGAGAGAGCCTCCTCGGGGTGCCATCAGCCAAACAATGTAGGCTGGTGACCCCCAGGGGGAGGGCCTTCTCTGTGGGGGCACCTACCCTCTGGAATCAGCTGCCCCCAGAGATAAGGAGAATCCAAGACCTCGATGCCTTCCACCGTGCCCTTAAAACCTTCTTTTTCCAGCAAGCCGGGCTGGCCCAACACTTTTTAAAATGTTTTTAATTGTTTGTTATTGTTTCTAATCATGGGGCCAAATTTATATATATCGTTTAATTGTATTTTAATGTTTGTAGTTTATGCTTTTACTTGGCTGTTCACTGCCCTGAGTCCTCAGGGAGAAGGGCGGTATACAAATTTTAAGATAAATAAATAAATAAATAAATAAATAAATAAATAAATAAATAAATAAGTCCTTATTCATCAATTATTTAATATTAGCATTGATAGTTTTTAATTAAATTTAAGTTAATTGCAGTTTCATCTCAATTCAGATCACATTTTTGTTCTGGACCTTCCGTTTTTTGCAGTGGAGGCCTAAAAAAAGACCACTTTCATGGAGGAATAAGCAAGTTGTATTTCTCTGCATACCTTCAACTTTTGTCTTTGGGAATCTGTAATTATCTTTATTGAGTAGCTTTAGTTACTGTATAAGATTTGGCGTCCACCTGTCTGGGGTTGGGACGTTGTTGTGTAAATACTTAGATGTTTTGGTGATAGACCTGATTGGTGCCTTTGGCATCATGAAAACACCTAACTATAAGGTGTTTATAGTTGGGATGTCTAGTTGGGATTCTCCATCCCAGTGTCCTGACAGGACTGCTGTATCATTGCATTGAATGGGGGAGCACCCCCTCCCAAAATCTAGCAGGATGAAAAACTTAATAAAGTTACTATTTTCCTACTCTGACTGATACAAGCTGGCCGGATGTATACTTTCTATTGCTTAGGATTGCTGTTCTTGTTCTTTTCTATTATGGAAAGTAGCTTCCAGTTTTTCCAAACATTTCCTGACTACACCATTTGCAGAGAAGAGATAGACATTCTCTTGAACAACAGAAAAGTAATACAAATTTAGTGGAAGCCACAGTGGACATATTGGGAGGCAAAACTAAAGTCTTATTGTTGGTAGTATTTGTTAACTAACTCAGAGTCATAAATAGCATCTATGATTTCAGATTCTCCTAAATGGTTCATTAGGCTAGAGTGAGATTATGCACTTTTCTAGAATCTGTTACTTAAAGGACGCCTTTATCTTCTCTGTTATCCGTTTGCTTAATACTTGAGTCAGCCTATTTGTAGCTGAGTTGTTATGAAACAAGGATTCATCTGAGTTTGCAGAAACGAGTTGCATTGTCTGACTAGAAAGATGCCTACTTCTCTCTTCTCTTCTAATTTTTTTTTTAAATTAGCATTTACAGCACCTAATATATGTAATCTAATATGTTATAGTGACTTAGGCTATACTGGTGCATTAATGTAATACACACACACAAACACACACACACACACACACACACACACACACACATTAAGCTTGTCTATGTGAAAGAAGGGGAAAGTTCTTAAATAATGTTTGATATTATTCATTATTATTCACTTCAAGGTGTTGGTTATCACCTTCAAAGCGCTCCATGGCATAGGACCTAGTTATCTTCGAGACTGCCTGCTGCTACCGACGGCCTCCCATCGACCTGTGCGCTCCCACAGAGAGAGCCTCCTCGGGGTGCCATCAGCCAAACAATGTAGGCTGGTGACCCCCAGGGAGAGGGCCTTCTCTGTGGGGGCACCTACCCTCTGGAATCACCATGTTATGGTGACTTAGGCTATACTGGTGCATTAATGTAATACACACACACACACATATTAAGCTTGTCTATGTGAAAGAAGGGGAAGGTTCTTAAATAATGTTTGGTATTATTCCTTATTCCTTATTCATCAATTATTTAATATTAGCATTGATAGCTTTTAATTAAATTTAAGTTAATTGCAGTTTCATCTCAATTCAGATCACATTTTTGTTCTGGACCTACCGTTTTTTTGCAGTGGGGGGCCTAAAAAAAGACCACTTTCATGGAGGAATAAGCAAGTTGTATTTCTCTGCATACCTTCAACTTTTTTCTTTGGGAATCTGTAGTTATCCTTATAGAGTAGCTTTAGTTACTGTATAAGATTTGGCATTCCCTGGCTTCTCCTGCCCCTCCTTCCTCACATAGAAATGAGAGCTGCCTCGATAGAAAATGAGCATGACTGTACAGCAGTGTCCTCCTTTTCACAATCAGCAGGTGTTCTTATTTTTGGAATCAATATTTAATATTAACTGTAATATTAAAATTATTTTGGGGGGAATTTTTTGAATTATATATGAATCTGGAAGTGGGGTTCATAGTTCCCTTATATTTTGTCCACTAGGTTCTGTAAATCACATTCCTTAAAGCAAGTAGAATAATTGTTGTACTTGAAGAACAATCAAGTAGAACATGGGTGGCATATTTTGGTCATCTCATTATCTAGGCGTTAATCTGTGGTTTATCATACTATATTTGTTCTCCAGGCTCAAAAACATGGACAGCCTTTCTGCGGCAAACATCATTTTTGTCCTCAACCTCTTCAAGAAGCTTAGTGCAAATGATTCTTCCCAAAACTTGTTTTTTTCTCCTTTGAGTATATCTTCTGCACTGCTAATGGTCTTGTTGGGTGCCAGAAATAACACAGAAGCTCAGATATTAAAGGTATATTAAGATACATTTTATTGTTGGCTGTGATCTTGTCCTCACCCTTGCTAGCCAATTATGAGAACATCTATTTTATTTATTTATGAAGTTTATACAATGCCCATTTTGCAATCATGCAACTGAGGGTAGGACAAAAAGCAACGGGCAAAAACTAATCAAGGAGAGAAGCAACCTCGAACTAAGGAAAAATTTTCTGACAGAACAATTAATCAGTGGAACAATTTGCCTCCAGAAGTTGTGAATGCTTTAAAACTGGAAGTTTTTAAGATGTTGGATAACCATTTGTCTGAAGTGCTGTAGGGTTTCTTGCCTGAGCAGGGGGTTGGACTAGAAGACCTCCAAGGTCCCTTCCAACTCTGTTATTCTTTCTATTCTATTAACTGTGGGCAGCTAATATATCATCTGGTCTAAAAAGTTCCAAGCACACCTATCACCTCAACCTGGCTGCCCCCCCTAAGATGATGCTGTTCGTGCAGTTGCCAACTGTCTGATTAGCTTTTTAAAAATGCAACAAGTACAAGAGATGCCATTATTATCAAGATTCTTTAACTCTGCTCCCAATTCTCATCCAGATGTGGGATTCTGTTTGCATGAGGGTGGAAGCAGCTCCTATTTGCTTGGAATGTAAACAGCATGTATAGGAAGTCTGATAGGAATTCAGCCCTCTGTGCTTGACTTCTTCAAGGTCATTATGGCAACTGCTGATTATGGAAATATTCATATACTACATAGTGCTTTACAGCCCTCTCTAAACAATTTACAGAGTCAGCATATTTCCCCCAACAAACTGGGCTCTCATTTTACCAAACTCAGAAGGACTGAAGGGCTGAGTCAACACTGAGCCATTCAGAATCAAACTCCTGAAGTGAGCGATGAGTTGGCCTGCAGTACTCCATTCTAACAACTGCGCCACCACGGCTCGTAGAAAATGGTATTATTTCGGGCAAAAGTCCTTAAATTGAAGTCCCAGGATTTGAAAAATCATTTTTGTGGATCCTAGAGATACCTTTCACCACAATTAACCCCAAATCAGCTTGAAGTCAGCTCTTCAAGGCCCATTTGAAGGATGGCATGGTCAGGGGAATCTCTGAGACAAAATGGTTTCAGAGGGCAAATATTGTGACAGAGAAGGCAAAACATGTTTTAAAGATGGCTCCTATAGCAAATACAAGAAGGTTCCTTCTGCTTCTTAAAAAAATATTTTACACATGGCGGGGTTGCTCTTTGTGATTTAGAAATCTATTTTTCCAGGAAAGGAAGATTTCTGAAAATCCCCAATTTCTCTTCCTTGTCAGTCAAATTGATTTTCAAAGGAGATCAATAACTAGGACTTTCAAACATAGAGAAGTCCAAACATGTACAGTAAAGTCAGGTCAAGCTTAAATTTTAGGAACTTTATGGACACCCGTATTATATGAGTTTCCTGGGCAACAGTGAGGAATCAGTTGCCTTTAAGGAAGGTTTTTTTAAAAAATAAAATTCAGCCTCCTTTGTAAGCTTGGAGTTCAAGCACTACCCAAATATTAACTAGGCCCAATACTGTTTGGCTTTCATTAGCCATTAACTTTAAAAGCTATACATCTGCAGGAAATCCTTCAAAAAATTTACATCCAAAATATGTAGAGATCATTTGAAATGTGTATGTTTTCCAAGGTCTGGTGTTGTGGTATTATATTTTGAATAGATGTTAAACTTAATTTGACTAACCAAATATTATCTTATAGGCGCTATCTCTACCCAAAGATGGAGAGGTTCACCAAAGATTTGAGAATCTTATTTCTGATATCAACAAACCAGGTGCCAATTATAGCCTCAGTCTAGTCAACCAGCTCTTTGAAGAAACATCATATGATTTTCTTCCAGTAAGTTACATACATGTTGGAGAACTGGCTGGAAACAACCATAAATGCTCTGTTTGTTCTAATGTTTGCCTATCTCATTGCAATTGCAGTTTGGCTCTAATAAAGTACCAAATATTCCTGTAGCTTTATTTGGTTCATTGAGTTATCTAGAGGGGGAATTTAAAAGTGTAACTGCTTTTCCTGGGAATGTTACAGGAACATCCAGTGGGATGTTTCTAAATACAGAACGTTCAAATAAAAGTCATAAATAGAACCATGTGACCCATAATTGCCAGATATATTTTTGAATAAACTATGTTATCTTAGGATAATTCCAAATAGTTCCTAATATCTGATATACTTTTTCTAGGCTGTATCAACTATCCAATGGCATTGGCTGGCTTTAGGTAGTATTCAGTGTAATAAATAATTTTTCCAGATTGTTAGTTCATAGAAAAATGAGGCAAAATCAATTCATATTTTTATTACTGCTTCTGTTGTTGAGATGTCATTGTTTCTTAAGTCATTTATAGAATCCACTCAGAGATTCTACCATGGAGGTCTGGAGAAACTTAACTTCACACAAACTTCAGAAGATTCAAGAAGACATATAAATGCCTGGGTAGAAGAAAAAACATCAGGTAAAAATGATAATAAGAGTTAATTAGTAGCTGCATTAAGTAAGACATGCAATATTGTGTGTGCCTGTGAGAGAGACAGACAAGGCAGGCAAACCCATCATAGTTAACCATTACTTGCTACATAAAAGCTCATCAAACCTGAGATGAAATTCTAGCCATGAATAGATTATTGGTTTTATTGATGGACACATCTGAGCATATTTCTGTTATTTAACTTGCCTGTTATTTAACTTGTATGTGTGTGGTAACCTTACTAAATAATGATATAAGATGGGCAACTATATAAATGTTAAGGGAGGGAAGATGGGTGGATGGAGGTTGGACTGGCCCTGAGGAAGCAAAAGCTACATTCCATCCTCAGTCAGAGGAGTTCTCTGGGTGATTACTTTGAGCTCCTGAAGAGAGAAATCTAATAATTAAATTAAAATGAAGAGAGAGAGACAGAGAGACAGAGGGACAGACACAAAGACGGAGACGGAGAGAGAGACAGAGAAAGAGAGAGAGAGACAGAAGGTGAGTGAGTGATGTTAAGAAATAATAAACCTAATCTGTCAATTAAAGCAGTTTTTTTAAAAAAAACTTTCAAAGGAAAAATTCAGGATCTGCTTGTCCCTGGAATAATTGATTCGCTTACAAGACTGGTTTTGGTGAATGCGATCTATTTCAAGGGAAACTGGGCAAATAAGTTCAACAAAAATTACACAGAGAAAAAGCCCTTCTGGATTAACAAGGTGAATACTGGATTAACAAGGTTTACTGTATTAACAGAGTAAAAGAGACATTCTGAATATTTTTAATTGTGTTATTTTGAAACATTCCTGTAGCAAAGAAATTGCTTACTCCTTCCATTTTTTTGATCTTCATGGAAATACATGAATCATGAAAGTCAGTCATTTTAAGGCCTTCAGGCTTTGTGTGTAGCAATTCAGACTTTTCTTGTGACTTATTTCTAGGATCTTACCCAATAATTCCAAATACAGGATGCAGTTAACCAATTCTCTTTATTGATCAATGTTTCTATTACAGGTATTTGGTTGGAAGTGACCTCTGGACTCCTGGACCATGTCTTAAGTACCTGGGAGGCGGAGCTGAGGTAAGGAGGGGTCGGGGAGGATCTAGGTGGATGTGGTGTTAACCCTGTCAGGGCATTGATTAATCCCATGTTTGGCTCTGGGAAAAAATCACCCTGATTTAATTAGAGGATGGATCGTGGCCTCTCCAAGTTGCAATATTCTGAAAAGAAACACGAAGAAAAGTTCTCTAATAAAACTCATTTATTTGTTATAAAGGAAATAAAACACCTCACTAACTAAGAAAGATAATTGTTACATTTTGGCAAGCGAGGTCTCCTGCCGGTCCAGCCGGACCTCTCCGGCAGGAGAACAAAGGAAAAAGTGTGTGTGAAGGAATGTGGGTGGATGGACATGCGTAGTAGCTTTTGATAACAATTCTTGGCAAGGTACGGAAAGTCTGATAGTCCAGAAATAATGAGTTCAGCTGGCAGATAAAAAAAACCTGCAGTGACATTCCCCTTCTTTTGCCAGTTGAGCGAATATCAGTACATCATCAAATAAGGCACATCTTCTTTCGCAGATACTCGTGTTGAGCTGCTGGAAGTGGTTTGTTGAGCATATCAGCAATTTGATCATGTGAAGATACATATTGCATTTTAACAAAACCTTTTTTCACTAAATGTTTTATGTTTTGATAACGAATGTCAATGTGTCTGGACCTAGAACCTGTGAAATGTGATTCAGAAATATAAACCACCGATTCATTGTCTTCCATCACGGTGATCGGTCGGATCGGGTGTGTCCAGATATCTGTGACTAAAGCATCAAACCAAGTTAGAGAATTACATGCATCTGAAACACAAGCATATTCAGCTTCAGTAGATGAACAAGAAACAAAATTCTGTTTACGTACTTGCCAATAAACAGGACATCCATTTAAGAACATCATATAACCTGAAGTACTTTTGCGTGATTTCTTATCACTTGCCCAATCAGAATCTGCATAACAACATAATTCTGCATAATCAGTATGTGTTGGTTCTAACAATAACTTCAAATGTTTAGTGTATTTTAGGTATCTCAATAATTTCTTAACACATGTCCAATGAAACTGTTTTGCCTTACCTACGTGTCGAGATAAGAGATTAACACTAAGTGCAATGTTGTGTCTGGTCCAACTACTAATGTATAACAGTGACCCAATGACTGAACGATAAAGTGTTTGATCCTTGAACTCAGGACTTGCTTCTTGTGTCAAGTTGTGAAAATCTGTTTGCATGGGTGTCTTTGTTGTGTTAGCATCCTTCATGTTGCAATGATGCAAAATTTGTTCAATTTTATCTTCTTGTGAAAGACTAAACCCCTTCTGTGTTTTTTCAATCTGAACACCTAAATAAGTGCTAATGTGACCCAATGATTTCAATGTGAAGTATCTCTGCAAAGCTTTGGCAAAAATTTCACTCATTTGCTTATTTGGACCAATATAAACAATATCATCAACATAAACAAGAACTATCTCATATGCATTGTTAGATCTTTTTGTGAACACGCACTCATCAGTTTCGGACTTAATAAAGCCCATTGAATTTAGTTTGTCAGTAAGACATAAGTACCACATTAAACCAGATTGTTTCAGACCATAAAGACTTTTGTTTAGGAACCAGGTATCCCCTTCTTGCTGTTGGAATCCTGGAGGACTTTTCACGTAGATCTCTTCATCTAGGTCTGCATGTAGATAAGCCATGTCAACATCAAACTAGAAAACTTCTAAACCAAGGATAGTTGCAGTTCCTAAAGCAATTTTTACACTCTCAGTTCTGACTGTCGGTGAGTAAGTATTTGTGTAGTCCTCAGGATAACGTTGAGCGAAAACCTGAGCTACAAGTCTGGCCTTGTACAGTGACTCACCATTTGGTTTCTTTTTGATTCTGTAGACCCATCGAGTGCCAATGACCTTTTTGTTTGCTGGAGGTTTTGCAGGTATAAACACTTTAAGTTTCTTTAGACTGTCCATTTCAACCTGCATTGCATCATACCATTTGTCTTGCTCTGAATCAGGGAGCTGCTTGATTTGTGTGAAATTATCAGGTGGAAGTGTAACATTGCAAATCAAAGGCAAGGGTGCTTTTGTTAGTTGCCAAGAATATCGTTGTGGAGGGATTCCTTTTGTGACCCTCTTGGAATGTCTCGGAACAACTGTCCAGTCTTCTTCTGCTTCATCCTCGTCCTCACTTTCGTCACTAGCGTCAGCATCCACGGCTTGCGAAGACGGAACATCGGGTTGAGAAGAACTGGTGGAATCTTGATCATCAATCTGCATGGCATCAGCAGTATCATCTCTGGGAAAATAAACTCCAGGATCATTGGAATGAATCCTGGACCAGTCAATATCTTCTTCAAAATTAGCAGATTGGGAAATCACAATTACATGTTTAGAGTCAATAAATTTGCTCCATTTTGAGTTATCATCAATGCCCATAAATCTCAGTCTTTTTGCTGCTGGACTTCCTTTTCTTCTTTGAGCTAAGTTCTTTGAGCTTTGAGCTATGTTCACCATAGCATATGAACCAAAAATATGGATGTTTTTAAGATCAGGCTTGTAGCCATACAACATGAAGAAAGGAGTCTGATTTATTACACTGCTCCAAGTACGATTGACAATGTAATTTGCATATTTTATAGCTTCACCCCAGTATATCATATCAAGGTTGGCGTCTTCTAGGAGACAACGCATCATGGTTTGCAGTACCTCTCCATTGTGAGCCGGTGTGTCAGGGGCTGAAGTCTGATGAATAATTCCATTCTTACGCATCCAGTCCTGGAAACGCTGAGACATGAATTTGGCACCATGATCACTCTGGATTCTGGCGATGCGAACTTGGTGTTGGGTAGAAACAAGGGCTGCAAAGTCTTTAAAAATCTGAAAGGTCTCTGATTTTTCCTTCATAGGATATACATATCCATATCTAGAGTAATTATCAACAATTGTTAGAAAATATTTTCTACCACCAAATGATGGCGGGAAAGGACCAACTATATCAGTGTGAACCAAATCAAAAATGCGTATTGACAGGCATGTAGTGTGTTTGGGAATGGCTGCTGCTTTGGATTTGGCCTTTTTGCAGACAGCACAATCCAAAAACACCTTACACCCCTTTAGATCCAAACTTTTTGCGAACTCCGGCATCTTCCTAAGAACACAGAAACTGGCATGCCCCAATCTTCTTTTTTTTTTTTTTTTTTTTTATTAATTTTTTTTTTTTTTATACACAAATAAAATATAATAACAATTCTGTTTAACATCGGATTCGCAGTGTTTATACATAAATACATGAATAAGTGTCTGGTGTCAGTTATACTATACATTTCTAATTGATTTCTGCACCTTTTGTTTCTTCCTTAATTCTACCATTTATCCATTCGTACCATCTTCCCCACACAGTATCATAATCAGAATTTTCATCGTCATTTATCTCATGAGTTAATTTACTTATCTCTGCACACTCTAATATTTTATTAATTATAAGGTCATCTGGTGGTAGGTCTTTCTTTTTCCAGTATTGAGCATATGCTAGTCTGGCAGCTGTAGTTATGTGTATTAGGAGGTGGACCTTTTCCTTTACGTATCCTTTCTTTACCATTCCCAGGAGAAATATTTCTGGGTTCAGATCAATGTCTTCTTTAAGTATGTCTTTCAACCATCTCCAAATTTTGCTCCAAAACCTTTTTGCTTCGGGGCATGTCCACCACGTATGAAAGAAGGTGCCATGACCATGGCCACATTTCCAACAGTTTGGCTGCGCATTGGGGAACATCTTTGCTAATCTTGCAGGTGCCAAATGCCACCTATGAAGCATTTTGTAGTGATTTTCCTTATATGTGGCTGCTCTAGTTAATTTATAATTTTTATTCCAGGCTTCTTCCCATTCATTAAAATTCAAACTGTGTCCAATATTTCTCTCCCATGCTCTCAATTGATTTCTAATTATATCCTCATCTCTGTCTTCCTCTAACAAATAGTTATACAGCTTGGCCAACGCTTTTTTCCCTGGTCCCATCAAAATTTTGTCTAATCCATTATATCCTAATTCTAGGCCATACTCTTCTTTATCTTTCTGATATCTTGATTTTATTTGCAGATAAGTCCACCAATCTAAAGTTATACCTTGGTCTCTCAGGGCTTCATTAGATTTAATATTTCCCCCTCCATCGACAATGTCTTTGTATCTGCACAATTTCTCCATTCCCCACCTGTTGGGGTAAATCATTGCCTCTGCCGTGGAGAGCCAGTTTGGGACTTTTGAATAGTATCTCTGCCTGATTCCCACCCACGTTTGTATTAGGGAGTCTCTAATTTTATGCCTGTGGAAATAGGTTTTCTTTTTATTGTCTTTGTCCCATAGATAAGCATGCCACCCTTTCTGTAGGTCATGTCCTTCTAGCACTAAGGTTCTCTTATTCTCCAGGGTGATCCAATCCTTTATCCATATCAGCTTTGCTGCTCTATAATACATTTCCCAATTTGGAAGTCCAAATCCTCCCACATTCCTTTTTTCTTGTAAAATTTTAAGTGAGATCCTTGATTTTTTTCCCTCCCAAACAAATTCCCTAACGATCTTATTTAATTCTGAGAAAAAAATTTTCTTTAAAATTACTGGTAAATTTTGATATAAAAATAAGATCTTGGGGAGGATGCTCATCTTAATTGCCGCAATTTTGCCAATAAGTGATAATTTGATCTTTTTCCATCTGTCCAGATCTTGTTTTAATTTATTAATTAATGGAGTATAATTGTCTTCTTTTAGAGATGAGCACCTTTTGGTTAGCCAAATTCCTAAGTATTTTATTTTTGGGACAACTTGTAAGCCCAAGGTTTCTTCTATCTCTTTCTTCTGCATCTCAGTTACATTCTTAGTAAGTATTTTGGTTTTAGATTTGTTCAATTTAAAGCCTGCCACCTCCCCGTATTTGCCCAATTCCTCTAGTACTTTTTGTCCAGATATTAATGGGTCTTCTAATATTAACGCCACGTCATCCGCAAAGGCTTGCGTTTTATAGATCTCTTTTCTAATTTTTAGGCCTTTAATTTCCTCGTTATTTCTAATGTTCCGTAGCAAAACTTCCAGAGCCAAAATGAATAGTAGCGGTGACAAAGGGCAGCCTTGCCTTACACCTTTCTTAATTTGAAAAATTCTTGTCCTGTCACCATTTACTAGAATGCTCGCCCTCTGATTATCATAGATAGTTTTTATCATTTTTTCGAAGTTTTGCCCGAATCCCATTATTTTAATTTGCTTAGTCATAAAATTCCAGTTTAGATTATCGAATGCCTTTTGGGCATCCAAAAAAACTAAGGCCAGCTGCTTTTCTGGATGTTCTTCGTAGTACTCTAGAGTATCTAATACAGTTCTCAAGTTGTCCCTAATTTGTCGTCCCGGGAGAAATCCATTTTGGTCTTTATGAATCCAATTATTTAATATTTTTTTGGTTCTTTCTGCCATTATACACATGAATAGTTTGTAATCAGTGTTTAGAAGTGAGATCGGTCTATAATTTTGAATTTTTTGGGGGTCAGCACCTTCTTTCGGCAGTAGTGTGACATGAGCTTCCCTCCACGAATCAGGAATTTTTGAGCCCGTCAAAACCTCATTAAAAATTTCCATTAATTTGGGTTGTAAGATTTCTTCCAATTTTTTGTATATTTCTCCTGGAAATCCGTCTGGGCCAGGTGATTTGTTATTTTTGAGTTTGGAAAGGGCTTTTTTAAATTCTTCAGTTGTTATCTTAGCGTTTAGCATCTCCTTCTCTTCCTCCGTTATTTGCGGGAGCTCCGCCTTTGCCAAGTATTGGTCTATTTTTTCCTCCGAGGTCTCCTCTTCTTTGTATAAGGATTCATAGTACTCTCTCGCTCTTTCTAGTTTATCTTCTTCTTTATTTAAGAGATTTCCCTCAGCATCTTCTAATATCTGAATTGTCCCTTTTTCATTTTCCTTTTTTAATTTATAGGCCAGCCACCTGCCCGATTTATTTGCATTCTCAAAATAGTGCTGTTTTGTTCTTTTTATTTTTTGGGCTAGCTCTTCTTGATCTAGAATATTTAATTTATGTCTCCATACCATCCAATTTTCTTTTACTACGGTATCTCCAGGCATTTTCTGGAGTTTCTTTTCTGCTTCATCTAGCTGTTTAATGAGATCTTCCCTAGATTTTCTTTTTAGTTTGTTTTTATATGCGGTATAGGATATTATTACCCCCCTCAAGTAGGCCTTCATTGTGTCCCAAACTATTTCACGGGGTGTCCCTTGATTCTCGTTTTCTCCAAAAAAAGTCTTTATTTCTCCTCTCAGTTTTTCTACGCACTCTTTGTCACATAATAGTTTTGTATTGAACCTCCATCTCTGTTGTTTCTTTCTCTTTACATTTCTCCATTTTATTTCCAGGGGATTGTGGTCTGCCCAAATGTTTGGGCTAATTTCTGCCATCTCTATTTCTAACCCCAGCGTCCTGGTAACCCAAGCCATATCTAATCTCGACCATGACTGTTGCGAGTTGGAATAGAATGTAAATTGTCTTTCGCTTGGATGCAAAGTTCGCCATATGTCGATTAAATTCATTTCCTCCACCAGATCGAAAAAGGTTTTTGGTAAAGTCACTCTTTTGTTTTTATTCATTTTATTGCTTTTATGGTCGTTATCTGAGTCTACAATTCCATTGAAATCACCTATCATGCAGATTTCATTATGTTCCATATTCCCTAATTGTTCACGTAACTTTTGAAAAAATTCTCCTTGTTTTTTGTTTGGAGCATAAATGCCCACTAGTAACATTTTAGAGTTTTCTATCGTAACTTCAACCATAAGTATTCTGCCCTTTGTATCATTATATTTCAATTCTGCTTCAATTCCTTTTTTAACATAAATTGCTACCCCTCTCTTTCTTTTTTCTGCTAATGAGGTAAATAGTTTACCATATTTTTTATACTCCAGACATTTGCCCTCATCCTTTTTTATATGGACCTCCTGTAAGCAAATTATGTCCATATTTTGTTTTGCTAGCTTTGTAAGTGTTAATTTCCTTTTTTTACTGTCGTTTAAACCATTGACATTTACTGAAATTAATTTCAAATCCTTCATTCCTGTTTTCCTTGCTCGGCTTTAGTTCTTATTTAGTCTTACGGCTCTTACTGGTCTTATTTTTTTCTCCTTAGCTTCTTCTTCGGTCTTCTTCTCCTCCGCGGTTTCTTCCTCTTCTAGATTTGTCGCCTCTATTTCCTCCTTACTACTTTGTTCTTCTTCTGCGCCTCTTAACTGGTCGAGAAAGTCTTGTGCTGTGCTCAAGCTGTCTATTTTTATTTTTTTCCCCTGCCAGGTGATTAGCATCCCCTCTGGCAGGAGCCATCTGAATAATATATTTCTTTTATTCAATTGCACAGCCAAAAATCTGTATCCTTTTCTCACCTCCCTCACTCTTCTCGGGATCTGTTTTAGTATTATCACTTCTTTTCCTCTGTATGTTATTTGTCCATCCCTCGCCATACTGTATAAAGTATCTTTTACTTTTTTTCTTGCGAATCTAATGTGGACTTCTCTGGGGAGCCTGTTCCTCCTCGCATAATTTGTTTGAACTCCGGCATCTTCCTAAGAACATGGAAACTGGCATGCCCCAATCTTCTATGCCATTTGTGGATACACCTGGAATGCAAAGGTTTACCAGTTAGTGAATTCTCAACATTAACATTTTTATGCGGAACCTCAGGCTTGCTCTGAGCAACCTGTTTACCAATTCTCTTTTTGTTGGCTTTAGGAACCTTAGGGGTAGCAACAGGATCTCTCTCTGGAGCATCTCTCTCTGGGCCTGTGCTTTCCCTTTTTGGAGTTTGTATACTTGCCTGTGTTTGCGTTTTAGGCTTTGTCTTTAAGTAATAAACACCACCAATTAATATGGTTCCAGCAACAATATCTCCATCTTTAACTATGTAACTTGCATTTTCAAGGTGGTGAACCTGGAATTTTAACATTCTAGACAAGTGACTCTGGCTAAGCAAGTTACTGGTTGCTGTTGGAATGTAATAAACATCAGGAATGAATGCATCAAGCTCTTCAACATAAACAGTTCCTTTTCCTTTGACCTGACAAGGATGATTGGAAAAAGAATAAAGTTCACGTAGTTCTGGTTCAGGCTCATGCATCTCTGTGAAAAGTTCCTTTCTGTAGGTAACATGCAATGCTGCACCACTGTCCAAAGTCCACAGGAGTCGTCTGTCGTACTCTGGTTGAGGTTGTGGATCATTGGTTAAAGCCAATGTGGCGAGTGGAGTTTGTGGATCACGCCGGGGACCACGACGACCTTGTCTTCCGCCTCTGCCTCTGCCTCTGGAATCTGTTCCTCTGGGCTGGTACGTGACGGGAGCTGGAACTCGTTGGGGACAATCCCGGGTGGCATGTCCCACATGATTGCAGGTGTTGCATCTTGGCATCCTTGGAGCGTAGGTCCTTCCTCGGAAGGGGCGCCTAGCTGGAGCTCTTGATGCGGGTGGTCCTCTCAAATGTGGCGTGGTCAACATGAATGCCTCTTCTTCAATTAAAAGTCTACAGACATTGTCCACTGTGCGTTGAGCAATTGGGACTTGGTTAATTTTTGTAACAGCATCTTTCCATTCATAATTCAAAGAGTTAATAATGATGCTGATCATTTGAATGTCTTCAATGTTATGGCCTCTTTCTCTCAATTCTGTTCTCAGTCCTTTCAGTTTGGTCAAATGCCCTCCAATTTGTTCACCGGGTTTCAATCTCAAACCGTGGAGTTCAGACATGAGTATACATGAAGATTCAATTGAGATAGGCCTGTAGCAATTTTCCAATTGAGCCCAAAGTTGTCGGGCTGTTGTGTTTGGTGGAAAAGTGACCTGCAGTTCAGTTTCCATGGACATCAATAATGTTGTGCGAGCCCTTATCTCTAAATCTCTTATTGCATAAGTCCAAGGTTGAGCAGGAGGATTAAAAACCATGCAGTGAGTGCCTTCTCTAAGAAGCAATAGTGTAATCTCACTGACCCAGGCTTTGTAATTGTGTCCTGACATTTTTAGTTTTGACTCACCAGTTAGTGGAGAGACAGAAAATGTCTGGTAAGGAGCCTGCATTTGATATGCTGGCTGTGCTGGCAGAAATGCCTGTGGTATTTGCTGTGCCTGTTGTGGACCTAAAAATGGTCTTGGTTGTGCCATTGGAGGTGGGCCAGAAGCTGGCCCTATTTGCACTTGTGGCTGGGGCACATATGCAGGCATTTGTAGCTGCTGTGGCTGATGCACTGGAATCTGCTGTATTCCAGTTGCCATTTGTGCTTGATCTGCAATATTGGCATGACCTGCTGGAGATGCAGTCATTTGCCTTTGCTGCATAAAGCGTGGCTGTGTTCCATCTAAAAAGACACCATCACCACCAGTGGGTGTTGGAGTTTGGGCCTGTGGAAACACTTGTGGCATTTCGGCTTCCTGTAGTAAATTACTTTCGCCAGCAGATGGTGCTGCACCTTTAGCTTCGGGCAGCCCAGTTACAAGAAATGACTGCGTGGCAGATTTATATGTAACTTGATCAGGGAGACTTTCATGTGACATATGCAGTGCTCTTTGTCTTAATTGGCCTGACACAGAATCCACCAGGGGGAGTGTCTTTGGCTCCGGAGAAGAAGGCAATATGGTGCTTTTTGAAAATCTTAAGTCACGAGATTCTCCCTTATCTTGCTCAAGCATAGATATAGCCATTTTTGCCTGGGATAGCTCCTGTTCATAGAATTTTATACAGTCACGATAGGCTTTCATAGCCAGCTCATCCAGGGTGAGCTTAGAGCTTCGAGGAGAATAATGAATTGTTTCTCTCTCTGCGTGGGAGTAATTTTGCTCGGCAGTTTGCTTTGGCCTTGCACCGAGCGTTACAAATTCAGAAGGTTCTGGGAGGACTTTTTGAGAGCGTGCATATTCAGAAGAAGACGTCACTGACCTCAGTTCCAGTACGTTATCTTCAAAAGCAATTTCTCTGTTATCTCCCTTCGTTCCTTCTCCCACAGCTTCTTCTTGTTCCAGGCGTGTGGCTGGAAATCTGAAAACCTCCTTTCTGCCACCTTCTCAGCAAAATACATTTTGTATTTGTTTTTCTTCTGTTTTGGCATCTTAGCAAAATAATTAGCGTACCTCAGTAGCTAAAAACTAATTGCCTATGCGCTCTTATCAGAAATAGCAAACAAGGAAAAAAAGCCATAAATCAACCTTCCGAGCTACCAGATGTCAGGGCATTGATTAATCCCATGTTTGGCTCTGGGAAAAAATCACCCTGATTTAATTAGAGGATGGATCGTGGCCTCTCCAAGTTGCAATATTCTGAAAAGAAACGCGAAGAAAAGTTCTCTGATAAAACTCATTTATTTGTTATAAAGGAAATAAAACACCTCACTAACTAAGAAAGATAATTGTTACATTTTGGCAAGCGAGGTCTCCTGCTGGTCCAGCCAGACCTCTCTGGCAGGAGAACAAAGGAAAAAGTGTGTGTGAAGGAATGTGGGTGGATGGACATGCGTAGTAGCTTTTGATAACAATTCTTGGCAAGGTACGGAAAGTCTGATAGTCCAGAAATAATGAGTTCAGCTGGCAAATAAAAAAAACGCAGTGACAAACCCTTATCATGCCTGGCATAGACAATGGTGGGCATTTATACATAACAAATCCCCCTCTAAATGCCCAACAGTGGGACCTGCTTGTGTGTTTTGTACCAGTACACCTAATTTAGACGTAAGGTAAGCATATTGTTTGCTGGGTAGAGGTTTAGTCAGGATGTCTGCTGCTTGCTCGGCGGTCTCACAATGTACAGCTATAATAAAACCAATGTTCGTTAATTCTCTGACATGCTTGTGCTTAATGTCTATGTGTCTGGACCTCTGGCCTACTGCTTCTGCCATGGATATGTCTATGGCTGCCTTATTGTCCTAATGTATTAATATTGGGTAGGCCGGTTCGGTCCATATGCTGGTAAGTAGATCGTCAAACCATGTCAGGTTGTTGGCTGCTTTGGAGAGGCAGATGTACTCTGCCTCAGCTGTGGAGGTGGCTACCAGGTTTTGTTTCCCGGTGTACCAGTGTACTGGGCAGCCGTTGATGAGGAACACGTAGCCGGATGTGCTCTTTCTACTTTTAGTGTCGCCTGCCCAGTCAGTGTCGGCATAGGCGGTTAGTATGGGTTCTTTGGACATCTCTGGTTCTAGGTTCAGGCATGCGTCCATGCTGTGTTTTAGATACCGGAGCACACGTTTCACACCCTCCCAGTGATACATCCCCTATATACAGTAGTGACCCAACAACAGACCTATAGAGGGTATTGTTCTTGAAGGTCTCGCTTTCCTCATTCATGTGTTTCAGGAAGTCAATATGTATGGGCGTGTCACATGGCTTGGCTTCCTTCATGTTGCATTTAATTAACAGGTCCAATATTTTCTCCTTTTGGGAGATCCTGAATCCCTTCTGAGTTCTATCAATCTGGACACCCAGGTATTTGTTCACCTTTCCCAGAGTCTTTAGTGCAAAATGTTTCCCCAACTGGTTGGCAAACTTGTCACAATTTTGTTTATGCTGGCCATAGTACAAAATGTCATCCACGTAGATGAGTACGTACTCTATGGATGTGCCCTCTCTCTTGGTGAAAAAGCATAGGTCGGCTAGGCACGTACCAGCTCTTACCGGACTGTTTCAACCCATACAGGCTTTTGTTCAGCAACCACGTGTCCTCCCCTTGTGTGTTTCTCCCTGGGGGTGCCCTGACAAAGATCTCTTTATCTAGCTTCGCGTGGAGGTAGGCTGTCTGCACGTCGAACTGGTAGACCTCTAACCCTAGGATTGTGGCTATTACTAGAGCGCTTTTTACACTCTCTACCCTGACCGTGGTTGAGTACATGTCAGTGTAGTCCTCCGGGTACCTCTGTGCAAACCCTTGTGCTACTAGCCTAGCTTTGTACAGTTTCTTATTATCCTCTAGCTCTTTGATTTTGAAGACCTGTTTAGTCCCAATGGCTACTTTGTTCTCTGGCACTCTGGATGGGGTATACATGTTTAACTTTCTCAGGCTGTACATTTCCTTATCTATGGCCTCCTCCCATCTGTCCCTTTCCTCTCGTGGTAACTTACGGATGTCCTCATAGGAGTTGGGTGTTGTGGTACCTGTGTGTATTGAGAGTATGTAATCGTCGAATCTCTTTCGTAATTTATTTCTGTTGTGTCTTATGGGTCTGCTGGGCATTGTTTCTGAGTCATGCATGTGTTGGTCTTCCCTCTCAGTGAGTACATCCACTTTTACCTTTAAGATGGGATGGTTCTCTTTCCATTCTTTGGTGGTTACCCCTTTGTGTTTGGGTTTTTGTTTCTCATGTGTCTCACTTTTGGTTGTGTCTGATTTGTCACTGGTTCTAACATTGTCATCAATTCCTTGTCCGGGCAGTACCTCATTGAGGTGTCTTCTTGACCAGTTTGTGTTCTCATGGAACACAGCTGATCTGGACACGACAAATCTGTTGTCCTTGTCGATGAACCTGTAACCTTTGGTTCTGGACTCGTACCCCATGAATCTTAGTCTCCTTGACACTTTGTCCCCTTTTCTCCTTAACTGTTTGGGTATGAGTACATCTGCAGTTACCCCAAATATGTGCAGGTGAGCTATCTGGGGCTTCCTATTATACATGACCTCGTAGGGAGTTTTGTTCACTACGCTTGACCATATTCTGTTCAGTGTGTAATTAGAGTATGTGAGTGCCTCTGTCCAGAAATATTGCCCCAGCCCGGCGTCTTCTAAGACGCACCGTACCATTGTTTGTAATACGCCGTTCCTCGTTCTAATACTCCATTCTGGAATGGCGAAAAAGGCGAAGAGGAGAAGTGTAGTATCCCGTGCTTCTTTGTCCAGTTGGAGAAGTCCCTTGATAGGAACTTTGAGCCCCTATCTGTCATGATTTGTTTTATTTTTACTGTCGAGTCCTGCCGGAGCTCGCCATCAATGGGGTGTGTGGGAGACGAAGGAGTGGAGATAAGCAGCTGCAGAGAACACACAAACAGTTCCTGGATAGCAGCATTCAGGGCAATGATTGATGACGTTGCTGGGCCTCTCCGATTCTGCTGTCCTCGCTGCTCGCAGCTGTTACTGTTAAGGGAGTGGGGGGTGCTTGATTGATAATCACCGGATGTATGTTTAAGGGGCTGAGTTTTTGTTAAATAGCGCTGTGGTGTGATTACACCCAGCGCTGACTTTGAACCAAAACACCGACTTGTACTTTACTTTTGACTGCAAGCTTATCATTGCCAAAGTAAACCCTGATTCTCTGTGTGTTACTGGTGATTATTTCCTATCGCAGTTCTGAACGAACGACAAGCCGAGAGAAAGTCAGCGCTTGGTTCCTTTTCGCAAGAGGTGAGGATTCCCTGTGGCTTTGCAGCAAAGGGGGATATGGCAGAAGGGACGGCCTTGGAAGAGCAGGAGTGTGGTGGAGATGTGGAGGGGGAGGAACCACTGATAGAGGAGGTGAAGGAGAGTGTGGAACAGTTGGCAGTGAAACCAAAAGTCAAGCAACCCAAGAGCGCCCCGCCCCGGCCGGAGGAGGAGAGTTTTCCAGGACAACGGGCTCGGACGGGGGATTGGTGGCACAGCTCTGTTCTCCTCGGGCCACGGATGCCAACACCCCCTCGCTTGGGAGCATCTTTCCAGGGCTGGAGGGAAAGACGATGGACTGAGGAGGATGAAGGGGATTGGGGGTATCCTGCTTCATCCGGTCCCAGCACCATGGATACGCTACGTGAGCGTTTTGGGGAATCTGGACTTCGTGACGCCCCATCCTGGCAGCCCTGGGTTGCAGGGCTGGAGCCTCCAGGTTCTTCTTGGCAGGATACAGGGGTGACCGCTTCGGAGACCCAGTTCCGGCTCACAAGTCCTAAATTGAGGATGGAGCGGACCTCTAGACGATCCATGGACCAACCCCCTCCAGAACAAGACCAAGGTGCCTCATCGGGAGACCTTGGAGCCGGTCCTGAGCCCCAACCAACGCAATTGGCAGGGGGCTTACCTGTTGGGGGTCGTGGGGCGGCGAGGGACCAACCTAGGCAGGACAGGAGAGCGACTGGAGCAGCGAGGACCCCAGGCCCCATGCCTTGGCCTCCGGGGGCCCCGCCGGGGCTGTGGGTCCCGCAGGCCGTTTGGGGACCACCTGCCCTGCAGACTTCCTTTGACGGAAACCCTGAACGAGTGGCTATTTTCTTAAGCCAGGTGATAAGCCATATGGACCAATATGGACAGTGGTATCCCTCCCAGTGGGCTATGGTGGTTGCTGTTACAGGGGTCCTGACGGGAGAAGCAGCTGAGTGGGTGGCAGGCCTCCATGCTAAACATGCAAGGGAACTCGTGGACCTGGGACGATTTCTGGAGGCTCTTCGTGCCAGATTTGAAGACGAAACAAGCGCCCAGGTTGCAGAGGGGGATTTGTTTGCGCTTAAGCAACGGGGCGTACCAGCAAAGGAATATGTACAGGAGTTCCGAAAGATTGCGGCTCGGTTGGTGGGGTGGCCAGAACGTCTTCTGGTGCACCAATTCCATAAAGGACTAGACCGTGATTTACGGCAAGCCTGCGTGTACCGGGGCTTGCCCCCCAAGTTGAGTGTGTGGTACAAGGCAGCCATCGAATTGGACGTCGGTCTCCGAGAATTCCGTATACGGGGTGAAGGGGTTGCAAGTCAAGGAAAACGACCAGCAGAACGCACACAAACACCCAAGGAGACTAGACCGAATGCTGGCTCCGGCTTGGGGGAAAGGATCCAGCGGCCTGCGTTTCGTTGCTTCAGATGTAATCGCCTTGGTCATCGAGCAGCCGACTGTCCTCATCCCATGCCCCGTAACTTGGACCAAAACCCCCCTCCTAGAGCTGTGTTGAGAGGCAGAGGCCGACCAACATCCGAACGGTCCCAAATGACTCGAACATCCTGTATGGAGAGGGATCCCCTGGCTACAGATACTAAGAAAGTGGTGGCGGAAAAGTTCCCGATTGCGGCTGGGGATAGTGATGATGACGATGAGGACCCACATGACCCGATGGTGAGCGACCCCATCCGACCTTTTGTGGTACCAGTCGTACTCCGAAACCCACGGGCCACCACTGGACGCCGATATGAGGCATTGATTGATTCAGGGTGTACTCGTTGTTTAATTCGTAGGGCGATAGTTGACGAGCTTGGGCTGCGGGTTGTGCGGTTGAGAACCCCTATTACCTTTGAACAAATGGATGGTTCATTGCTGGGAGGGGCACCAGTGACTCATATAACAGAAAAGGTGCACCTCGATATTGGGGAGCACACCGAAACTATTCGGTTTATTATAGTGGAGAAAATGTTAGAACCAGTGATTTTAGGATTAGCATGGTTGGACAAGTGGGCTCCTACGATATGGTGGGAAGGGGGTTTTCGCAAACTTCGATTACCGTTGGGACCTCCCCCTACCAAGGAGGAAAAGGAGCCAGCAGGGGGAATAGAAGCAGAGAGCCCACCAGTAGACACGACGTATCCTGATGTGTATAGGGATCTCGCCAGAGTCTTTAGTGAGGAGGAATGTGAGACCCTGCCCCTTCACCGGCCTACGGATTGCAGTATTGAGTTAATACCCGGGGCGAAGCTACCCAAGCCCCGGATGTATTCAATGACACAACCCGAACTAAAAGAATTACGGAAATATATAGACAAGAACTTGGCCCGGGGTTTTATCACACCTAGTCGATCAAAGATGGCTGCCCCTGTCCTGTTTCGTGGGAAGAAAGACGGGGGTTTACGCTTATGCGTTGACTTCAGAGGTCTCAATGCAGTGTGTGTGGAGCCCCTCTATCCACTTCCCTTAATGAAGGACCTGTTAGCTGCCCTAGCCACCGGTCGTATCTTTACGAAACTCGACCTACGCGAAGCGTATTATAGGATACGAATCAAACCAGGGGATGAGTGGAAAACAACATTCAATTGTCCCTTGGGAAGCTATCAGTTCCAGGTCATGCCGTTCGGACTACAGGGCGCCCCTGCGGTGTTCATGCAGTTCATCAATGAAGTGCTGCATGAACATCTGTACAGGGGTGTCCTTGTATATTTGGATGACATCTTAATTTACACGCAAACTGAAGAGGAACATATATCTCTGGTCCGACAGGTCTTAGACAAACTATTAGCTGCTAAGCTGTACGTGAAACTATCCAAATGTGAGTTTCACAAAAAGAGGATAGATTATCTAGGCTATCGAATATCAGAGAGCGAGGTAGAGATGGATCCCAGAAAAGTCCAGGCAGTGCTTGAATGGCAGGCCCCTAGAACCAGAAAGCAATTACAGAGCTTTCTAGGCTTTGCAAACTTCTATCGGCAGTTCATTCCCAGATTTGCTGAAATAGCCCTACCACTAACAGATCTGTTACGGACCAAACCGGCCACAGCTAAACCAAAGCCAGGACAAGCGTTGACGTGGTCGTCAGCGTGTCAAATGGCTTTCGAGCAGTTAAAAACACTCTTTGCTCAAGAACCAGTACTCAAGCATCCAGACCCAACGCAGGCATTCGTAGTCCAAGCAGATGCTAGCGACGTGGCTGTAGGAGCAGTACTCCTACAAAGAACACAGCAGGGAGGGTTACAACCTTGTGCCTATACGTCTAAAAAGTTAACCACGACAGAGCGGGCATGGGCGATCTGGGAAAAAGAGGCATTCGCGGTCCGTTGGGCGTTGATGACATGGCGACATCTCTTGGAGGGGGCGTCTCATCCTTTTGAGGTATGGACGGACCATAAAAACTTAGAAGCCTTACAAACGCCCAGGCGACTATCTCCCAAACAGATAAGGTGGGCACAATATTTTCAGCGTTTCTCTTTCCGGTTGCGGTATGTTCCTGCTGGGAAAAACTTCCTGGCTGATGCACTGTCCCGGATGCCACAGTATAATAGCAAGCGAGAGGAAGTGATAGAACCTCTAATTGCACCTTCCCAAACCCTATTAAGACTTACAGAAGTAGATGGTCACTTACGTACCGAGTTTAAAACAGCTTTACAACAGGATCGATGGGTAATCCAAAACCCCTCTATGGTTAGCTATAATGATGGAATAGCGTGGAGGGAGAATAGAATATATGTTCCAGAACGTTTACGGAACGTAGTGTTATGCAGGTGCCATGATGCCAAATCAGCAGGCCATTTTGGGTATTTAAAAACTCTACACCTTGTGAGGAGGCAATTCTGGTGGCCACGAATGCGTAAGGACATAGAAACATACGTAAAAGGTTGTACAACCTGTGCAACCGCCAAACCCTGGTCTGGACGACCGTTAGGACTATTACAGACAGTCGCGAATCCTAGCAGGCCTTGGGAAGAGATAGCTATGGATTTCATAGTAGATCTCCCCCCTAGCCATGGCCACACTGTAATTTGGACGGTGGTAGATCTGTTTTCGAAACAGGCCCACTTTGTGCCATGTAAAAGCATACCATCCGCGCGACAATTAACCGAACTCTTTTTGCAACATATCTATCGTCTCCATGGAGCACCTAAGAGGATTATATCCGACCGCGGTGTTCAATTCACCTCTAAGTTTTGGAGACGATTTGTCCGTTTAATTGGGTCCTCTCAAGGGTTAAGTTCAGCATTCCACCCGAGCACTAACGGGGCGGCTGAACGGGCCAATGCCATGGTCGAAAGATATATCAGATGCTACGTTTCATACCAGCAGACGAATTGGTCAGGACTCCTGCCTTTCGCCGAAGTGGCATATAACAACATACCCCACCGCAGTACTGGGTTCTCCCCTTTCCAAGTAATATATGGCCGAGAGTTTTCAGCCATTCCAGAGTTAGATCCCCCTATGACAGACGGTGACACGCCACGCAGTTGGGCCGATAAAATTAGTAATGTATGGCCAAGTGTAAAAACAGCATTACAAAAGGCAGCAGACGAGTACAAAAAATATGCAGACAAGAAAAGAGCTGATCCAAAACCATTCCGGATAGGAGACAAAGTATACTTATCTACGAAATACCTTAAACTCCGACTGCCCAGTAAAAAATTAGGACCTAAATATATAGGACCATTTCCCATAACACAAGTCATCAATCCGGTAACCGTAGCTCTTAAACTTCCCCCTCTGTTCAGTAGGATACATCCCGTATTCCATAGCAGTTTGGTGAAACCGGTGACGATAGAAAGGCCAGGTACCTCAACTACTCCACCGGGTCCCGTGCATACCAACCAATATGAGATAGACCGAATATTGGACTCCAGGGTTCGTAGGGGGATGTTACAATATCTTGTGCGGTGGAAAGGATACCCTGTAACACAGGCCTCGTGGGTGGCAGCACCCGATGTTCACGCTGCCCGATTGATACAACGGTTCCATCGGAAATACCCAGCCAAACCTAATGCAGGATCGTAACAGTGACTAACATCTGTATGCTTTCCATTTATAGGTGAGCTCCTGGTAGGGGGGGCCGCCTGTCGAGTCCTGCCGGAGCTCGCCATCAATGGGGTGTGTGGGAGACGAAGGAGTGGAGATAAGCAGCCGCAGAGAACACACAAACAGTTCCTGGATAGCAGCATTCAGGGCAATGATTGATGACGTTGCTGGGCCTCTCCGATTCTGCTGTCCTCGCTGCTCGCAGCTGTTACTGTTAAGGGAGTGGGGGGTGCTTGATTGATAATCACCGGATGTATGTTTAAGGGGCTGAGTTTTTGTTAAATAGCGCTGTGGTGTGATTACACCCAGCGCTGACTTTGAACCAAAACACCGACTTGTACTTTACTTTTGACTGCAAGCTTATCATTGCCAAAGTAAACCCTGATTCTCTGTGTGTTACTGGTGATTATTTCCTATCGCAGTTCTGAACGAACGACAAGCCGAGATTTACGTTATGTTGAGTTTCTACCCTCTTGTAGAACTCTTTAAACTTTTGGAACACCTCACTTTTGTGATTGAGGGTGTATACAAATCCGTAACGGCTGTAGTCATCGACTATGGTTAGGAAGAACCTCTTCTTGTATTTAATAGAGGGTCTCATGGGTCCTACCACGTCCATGTGAACTAACTGGAATATTGAGTTGGTGGTGCGGGAGGCCTTCTTGGGCCTCGGTTTGCTTCTGATTTTTTAACATTTACACGCAGAACACTCCAAATAATTTTTACAGTTCTTTAATGGTAAGCCATTTGAACATTCATTCATCTTTTGTACCATTGGAAAACTAGTGTGGCCTAATTTTCTATGCAGTAAGTGGGCGCACCCATCATGAATGGGTTTGCCAATGTGTGGTTTCTCTTTGTGTGTTGTGTCTGTGGTGGTTTTGCCTCCTGCAGTGTGTTCTCCTTCACCCCCTCTAGTTTCTGTGGGCATACTTGTCTCTTTCTCGTTACTTTCTGAGTTAGTGTTTGTGTGTTCTTGGGGTACTAAGTATGTGAGTCCCCCTTCTATGATGATCTTTCCTATGCTTCTCTTTCCTTTGGTCATGTATGCTTTCCCTTCCCTGAAGGTTGTATCAATGCCCAAGTCTTTACTCAGTTTGAGTGTTGCTAATATATTGTGGGGTATTTCTGGGATGACTAGCACCCCCTCTATCTTCCCTATCCCATCTATGTGTGCGCTCCCTTCTCCCTTCACCAATACCTTGTTCTGATTGGCTACATTGATGTGGTATTCCTTAGACGTGAATGTCTTCAGTATGTTCCTGTTGTTGGTGGTGTGGTTGGTGGCTCCTGAGTCTATGAGCCATGTGTCTTTTCCTTTTGTCTGGGTGTGTGAGTGTTGGTGGTCTCTAAGTTCATATAGTGACCCAGTCTGACTATCCCTGGAGCTATTCCTATATCCTCTCCTGTCCCTGGGGTTGGGTGAGTCCCTGCGCCTGAACCTGCTTTCTGGGGAGAGCCTGTCTGAGTGTCCTGATTTGCGGCCCTGTCTTTCCCTACGGTAGCTGTGGTCTCTGTCCCTCTGGTTACTGGGGCAATCTCTCCTATAGTGATTCCTAGACCCACAGTTAAAGCATTCTGGTCTGTCTTGGTCCATGGTCTGGAAGTCTACCCTTTTTATTGGCCTGCTCTCCCTGCGGCTTGATGAGCGGTCCCTTCTCAGGCTGTCCTCCGCTATCAGCCTGTTGGATAATATCTCTAAAGAGAGGTGCTCTATGTTGAGACTGTCCAGTTTTCCCAACTGGGGTCTAGAGAGTTTATGATGATGCTTTTCATGCTATCATCAGAAATGGTTTCCCCCCTTTGTATGAGTTCTGCTCTTGTGGCGTTTAGTTTGAGTATATGCTCCCCCATGGGTGTCCCTGCCTTATGCCTGGCTGAGTAAAATTCCCTGGATATTTTGGTTGTAGTGGCTGCACCCTTACTGTAAAACAAATTAAATATTTTTTGTAATATCTCTGCCACGGTTAAGTGGCGGCCAAGACTGGGGTAAATGCTGGGTGACAAGCTAGACATTAATAGATAGTAAGCCCTGTGGTGTAAACAGTCAATCTCAAAAGTCCATGGTTTCTTTGGTGGGTCATCAAATAAGTACAACATATTTTCCTTTAGAAAAACAATTTGTAGTTGATGGTTCCACTCCAAAAAGTTAGACCCATCTAATTTCAACTTGTGATTGTCAGCAGTAAAAGTTATTGTCAGATGTAAATGCCTTATTCTATAATGTGTAAATAGTATATGAATGGGATATCAGGGGTTAACTTATCCTTCTATTCTTAATGTATTCATATTTCACCACTCCCTCAATAGCTCCACCCACTGTATATATAAGGAGCCACCTTCACCCTTTTCCTTGCTTCTATCTGTGAATATTCAGTGAATATAGAATGCTTATTGTAAATAAAAGGAAGTATATTTAAACCTTTAACTCTTACTATTATTATTGAGTCTGATCCTAAAAATATTGCAACAAGCTGGTAGCAGAGTATGGTTAATTGACTCAATAAAAACTTAAAAAATGTCTAAGAAAGATAGGCCCAACACCAGGGCCTACAGCAAAGAAATAGAAACAGAACAAGAAATAATCAACGAATCCACAAACGCAATTTCGAGAGAATCCGAAGAATACATCACTGAAGACGAAGAAATAAGAGATGAAAATGATGACCAGGAAGAAATCGAAATAGAGAATAACGAACTCAGGTCAGAGATATTAAAACTATTAAAAAGCCAGAAGAATGATGAAAGCCTCATCGCGAACCTCCAAGAAATGCTAAAGAACAGCGGAGCAGCGAGAGAGAAAAACATCACTAATGAGAAATCTAAAGACACAAAAATAGTGAGTAATACGACTGCAGAGAAAGTCATTACGAAGAAGAAAAAATGTGCTCCGGCGCGAAATTTTGAATGGCAGCCATCTTGGTTTCAACAGACCTCCGAGATGAGCGAAGCAGAGCCAATCAAAATGCTCAGTTCAAAATTTCTGGCGCGAAAAACGTTATCAGACAACGAAAATGAAAAAGAGGATTCAAACTCATCGGAAGAGTCAGAAACAGAAAGTGAAGATGACCCAACAAGATCCCAAGTAAAGTCAGCAATGAAAACGCTTTTTGCTGCATTTGGGCCAAAACTAAAAATTACCAAAGAGCCACCGAAGAAGCGAGCGAGCAAGCCGACACCTCAAGACCTGCCCGCTCCCATCCTGACTTCGAGAGCGACGACGCCCGAACCCAGAGAGCCTTGTCGATTCCGTCCTACACCACAGACCGAAGCAAATGCCAACGCCCCCACAAGAAAAAGAAGAGCAGCCGCCGTCGTCAGAACTCCCAAGGCCGAACCAGAGACCGACTCGTCTGAAGAGGAGCGGAGCGAACGAGCCGCAATGGAGAGAACCTTCCACGACGACGCCGAAGAAGAAATGAACAACGCGCATGCGCGAAACTATGCAGACGGTCCGGGAAGACATGAACTGGCGAGAGAACCGCGCAGACTCGTTGCGAGCATCCCCATGCCATTTTGCAATTTTCTACACTTGCGAGACCACGGACTACCTCAGGTTGTAAGTAATGGACAAAATAATGTGGGAAACTTACCCAGCGACTTCCCAAAACTAAGGGTTGATGGCATTAATTTGCAAGAATGGTATCAACAGCTCCAGGTTATATTTATGAAAGAAAATTTACTATTTTTTATCACTAGTCCCCCAAAAAGACCTTGGACTTTAAAAATAGATTGTTTACACCATAGGGCATTTTTCTTAATAATATCTAGTGTGTCTCCTGCAATGTATCATAGCATCAAACCAAACCTAACTGTTTCAGAAATTATTCAATGCATGTTTAATTTGTTTCACAGTGACAGTGTAGCCACCACCACAAGAATGTCTAAGGATTTCTTTTCATCTAGGGTGAAACCAGGGGTTTCTATAAGTGAGCATTTGATATCTTTAAACAAAATAAGAGCTGAACTGCATTTGAGGGGGGAGGTGATTTCAGACCAAACAATGAAAAGTGTTATTATCAATTCACTTGATTCATCATGGGATAGTTTTATGTCACATTTAGACACTATCAATCTAGGATATTTATCCATAGAAAGTCTATCCAACAAATTGATAGCAGAAGACAATTCAAGAAAAAATCGTACTAGCAATCACACAGAGCACAAACCTTTTAGGAAAGTAGCTTTCCAAGACAAATATAATGAAACACTTAAATGTCACAATTGTAGATCCAGGGAACACAATAGAAGAGATTGTCCCAAAATTTCAAAGGAAAGACATAGGTCAGAATATAGGAACAAATACAATTATAGACAGTCTTCCATAGATAAACATAGATATAGAAGCCCACCAAATTACAGAGAAAATAGAGGGGGCAGAGAAAATTCAAAGGATAGAAAATCTGGTTCACTGAATGGACTAAATAAGCAAGACAACGCTAAAATACAACAAAATGAGAACAACAATTGGCTTATTGATTCTGGAGCAACTAATCACACCACTAATAACAAAAATATATTATCTTCATTTACAGAAGATAAATTTGTAATAAAGGTAGCTAACCAAGAAAAGGTTCAAGTATTAGGCAGAGGGAATGTAACCTTGCCTGGTCTAGGAAAAATAGAGGGGGTATTATTAATACCTGAAATACCTCATAACATACTAAGTGCCATAAAACTAAGTAGAGACTCTGACATTAATATAATTTTCTCAAAGGGAAAAGCGACTTTAGAGAAGAATAAAATAAATGTAGGCACTGTGATGATTAAAGGAGGCCTACCTTATCTGATAACAAAGGAAGAATGGTTGCATAACATTGATTCAAATATAGAAGATTGTATTGAAGCAGATGATGAAAATATTAGCAACAGTGACAATGATGAATGTAAAATATCTCATGATCATGCAGATGCACACAAAGAAAAAAAAACCAAAAATAGGTAAGCCAATTCATGATGAGTGTGCTCACATCTTACATAGGAAGTTAGGACATGCCAGTTTTCCTGTAGTGCAAAAAATGATTGAACACGCAGAAGGTGTCAAAATAAAAAATTGTGAAAACTATTTGGAATGCTCAGTATGTAAATCTACAAAACTAAAAACTAGACCCAGGCCAAGAAAATCTACTAGAACAACTAACAAATTTTTTGACTTAGTACACATGGACCTAGTTGGCCCATTAACTCCATCAATCACTTATAGAAAACGTTACTTCCTGACAATAGTAGACGATTATAGCCGCTATGGGTTTGTTTACACATTAAAACACAAAGATGAAACCTTTCAAAAATTTAAGGAATTTTACAAACGCATAGAAACACAACACAATATCAGAATAAAACAAATTATGACAGGGGATGTGAATTCATGTCCAAAGAATTCTCCCAATGGTTAAAGGATAGAGGAATGCTACATTACACGTCCAGTCCATTTTCTGCGTTCCAGAACGGGATTGCAGAGAGGAAAAATTCCACTTTACAAACCATGATTAGGTGCACATTGGAGGATGCTGGCTTAAGCAAACAATTTTGGTCAGAAGCCTTACATTATTCAAATTACACACAAAATAGAACCTGGTCCAGTATTGTAAATAAGACACCATATGAAGTAATGTATAATAGGAAACCAAAATTAGCACACATGCACATATTTGGAGTCACTGCAGACGTACACATACCTAAACAGTTGAGAAGGAAGGGAGAAAATGTATCCAGAAGACTCAGATTTATGGGATATGAAACTGGCACCAAAGGGTACAGATTCATTGATAATAATAACAAATTTATAGTTTCCAGAACAGCTGTGTTCCATGAACAGGCCAACTGGTCTAAATTACATCTTAATGAAATATTTCCAAATAAATGCAAAGATACAAAATCTCATGAGGAAGGGACCATAGAAAAACAAAATATCAACAAATATAAAAGCAAAACCAAAACTTGGACAAATAGCCAACACAAAATAAAGACAGACACACTAACAAAAAAGGAAGCAAGATATTTGCATGATAACAATAGCAAACCTGAAAGAGCCATTAGGAACAACAGAAATCAAACACCAAATAAATACAGAGATTACATAATGCATATGGATGGTGAACCGATAACACCTAATACATATGAGGAAGTGTTAAAACTTCCTCATGAAGAAAAAGAAAAATGGGAACTTGCTATGAAGAAAGAGATGGAAAGTTTACAAGGATTAAATGTATTTACACCTGCAATTGCACCTAAAGATAAAACAATTATTGGTACCAGGTGGATATATAAAATTAAGAACTTAGAAGGAGGCAATACTCTATACAAAGCTAGATTAGTTGCACAAGGTTATGCACAGAAATATCCGGAGGACTATACTGAAACGTATTCCCCCACAGTAAGAACTGAGAGTGTCAAAACAGCTCTAGTGGTAGCATCAGCACTCAACCTTGATGTATTTCAATATGACATACAGACTGCGTATCTACACGCGAAACTAGATAAGGAAATATATGTAAGAGCACCTCACAGTCAGTACACCAACAAAAATGAAATTTGGCTGTTAAACAAAAGTTTATACGGATTAAAACAATCAGGTAAAAGATGGTATGATTGTTTAGTAAAAGTACTTAAGACCATGGATTTCAATGCTACCACTGCTGATAACTGTTTCTTTGTCAAAAAGGGTGATGATTACACTGAATTTGTGTTGATTTATGTAGATGACATTTTGTATATAGGAAAACACAAAGAGAGAAGAGAAACTTTTGTAAATAAGTTAAATGAACATTTCTCGTTGAAATCTCTAGGTAAAGTGAACAAATATCTTGGTGTCCAAATTAATAAGACTAGAAAGGGATTCAAACTTACCCAGAGAGATAAGATTATAGAACTTTTAAATAAGTGCAATTTAAACAATGCCAAACCTTGTGATACTCCTGTGCAAACTGATTTTCTTAGAAATACTGATGAATCTTCTCCTGAATTCAAAGATAACACATTTTATAGATCAATCATAGGTTCACTTCTTTACATATCTAATTGGACTAGACCAGATATCGCCTTACCACTCAATTTATTATCCAGACACGTCAGCAAACCAACAATGTATCACTGGGAAGCTGTTAAAAGGATTTTAAGATATCTGAAATGTACACTAGATTTTTGCTTAGTATTAGAACCTAGTGATAATAAAGAACCAAAGCTTGCATGTTACGCAGATGCGGACTGGGCTGGCGACACATCATGCAGAAAAAGTACATCTGGTTATATTTTTTTCTTGAATGACTGTCCAGTTTACTGGTACACTGGTAAACAAGAACTAGTAGCCACTTCAACGACAGAAGCGGAATATGTTTGTTTATCCAAAGCTGCAAATAACCTTGTATGGTTTAATGATTTAATTTCAGATGTTTGGAAAAAACCTGCTTTGCCTTTTGTTATGCATGAAGACAATAAAGCAGCCATTGAAATATCTAGATCCGACGCCATTGGACAAAGGTCCAGGCATATAGATATAAAATTTAAACATGTGAGACAATTATCTCAGGATGGATTTATTAAAGCAGTGCACTGTGATACTTCAGAACAATTAGCTGACATATTGACAAAGCCTTTACCTTCTAAACAGCACAAATATTTAACTTCTAAATTGTATGTCTTGTATTGTCCTGAATCTGAATGTAATTGGTGTTGCATAACGAATCGGCATTTAGAGGGGGATTTGTCAGATGTAAATGCCTTATTCTATAATGTGTAAATAGTATATGAATGGGATATCAGGGGTTAACTTATCCTTCTATTCTTAATGTATTCATATTTCACCACTCCCTCATATAGCTCCACCCACTGTATATATAAGGAGCCACCTTCACCCTTTTCCTTGCTTCTATCTGTGAATATTCAGTGAATATAGAATGCCTATTGTAAATAAAAGGAAGTATATTTAAACCTTTAACTCTTACTATTATTATTGAGTCTGATCCTAAAAATATTGCAACAGTTATGTTACTTACAGTCTGGTGCTGTCCATGGTTCTTTATGTGAGTGAACTCACAATATGCTGGGGGAATGCTTGTTGCCAGTCTGAATGGATTTATCTCTATGTTCCTTGTACTTATCTCTATGTTTCTTTCTCTTCCTGTAGGTGGCGACTGGACATGCGCGAGGCTCATTTCGTGCCGGAGATCGTCTGGTGAGGAACTCCCTGTTGCTGCTCTCAGGCCTAGGCCTAGGCCTGCCGGTGGGGGGCTGGGCTTGCTCCTGGTGGGCCCATAGCCCTCCCTGGACATCGGATGCCATGGCTGGGCCCCTGCATCTTGGGCGAAGACTGGAAGAAGGTGAGGAGGGGAGGCGGTCGCAGGTCGAGGATCCCTGGAGCTCGGCAGCGCAGCGGCGGTTGTAAATCGAGGATCTCCCAGGTTCGGCGGTGCGGCAGCGGCTGCGGCAGCGGCGGTGGATCCTGGGCGGTGCTGGGGAAGCTCCGGATGGGTCAGGAAGCCTGGTGGAGGCCGTGTGGTTGGTGAGTCATTGTTTCTTCTCCTCATTCCGTGGCCTAGGGAAGTTGGTGCGGCAGGTGCCGAGTACGAATCCTGCAGGTATTCAGTCCTGCAGGCAGCCGGGTCTTGGGTTTAGTTTTTGGGGTGCGTTGTCTTGCGTGGTGTCTGCAGGTGTGTTGCAAGGGTTCCGGTGGCTACCCTGCTGCTCTTTTAGGGGTGTTGAGCGTCGGTTTGTTTCTTTCTGGCTGCTGGGGGCTTGAGTGCTGAGCCGAGTGCTGCAGCCAGGTTTTCGATCATTTCGTCTGCTTCGGGCTTGATGGGCAAGCCCCCGCAGGCTTGTGATCTTGCTTGGGTGCTGTTTTGGGGGTCTTCTCCAGCGAAGTTGGGGTTCTCGTTGTTTCACGCCATCCAATTTGAATCTCGGCTTCCCATTGGCTGTTGGCCATTCCAAGATGGCCACCGAGAGCATGGCGCGGAAATGAAATCCTCCACGTCCGGAGCTTCGGCTTGAGGGTACCTTCCTCTTGCCAGGCTGAGGATTTCTTTTCTTTGTTGCTGGATGCTCATCGCTGCTCGATTGCTTTCGAGTAGGCTATGGAGTTTCGCGATGAGCTCCTCTTTGCTGGCGGTCGCTTCCATCATCTCCAGGATAGTGGATCGGAATTCTTCATTGCTTGGTGGCTCTGCCCTTTCGCAGTAGTAGGTTTCTTCTCTTGGCCCTTCGTCCCTGGGTTGTGGACTCGGATTGTAGTCTCCATCATCTTCAGTTGTGGTAGTCCTTGCTGTGGCACCTTCGAGAGCCCGCAGTTCTTTCATCTGCTTGATGTAGGCTCTGGTGGCCATTCTTTTCTCTGTCTCTGTCTGGGTTCCTGATTCTGCCATCTCTGTGAGTTGTGGGTTAATCATCCTCTGCTACCAACCTGTGACTTATTTCTAGGATCTTACCCAATAACTCCAAACACAGGATGCAGTGAACCAATTCTCTTTATTGATCAATGTTTCTATTACAGGTATTTGGTTGGAAGTGACCTCTGGACTCCTGGACCATGTCTTAAGTACCTGTGAGGCGGAGCTGAGGTATGGAGGGGTCGGGGAGGATCTAGGTGGATGTGGTGTTAACCCTTATCATGCCTGGCATGGACAATGGTGGGCATTTATACATAATTTCTGTCATTGAAACTTTGCGCAGGGATTTTTAGTGCAGCACCACTCCCACTAATTCTATGCGATTAGCCGCAAAAACTACGGCGTGATTAGTGAATATATTTATCACCTGGACGTGATAATTTGATTATTTGTATTATCACCTGGACGTATTGAATGGAGGAGGAACAGGCAAAATATGTTTCTATGTTGCTCTCCACAAAGAAGGCTAGTTTTGATATTATGGACATCTGTTTATTTGAGAAAACTGCTGATTAAAACCACAGACCTGTGTTTCATTGCATTCTTTTGCTCACAGAATTGACAATTTGATTTTCTAAAGGTCATAATCTTTGTCTGTTTTTTAAATCTAATCCTTAATATTCTAAAATTATTCAAATTTTGTGAAAAGTAAATTATCACTATGTATAAAGAGTGGAAAATCTGGTGGATGGCTGAGACATGAAAATGCTCATATAAATCCTCAGTTTGTCTTAAAAATTCAACACAAAAAATGAACATACAGTATTTCTTCTGACATTATTGAGATGCAAGGGATTCAATTTTTGATTCTTCAGTTTATACTGTTTCATGTTAAAATAGCTATCAAGATTCATAGCTTGAAGGAAAAATTCAACACAAAAAATGAAAGATTTAAGCAGAGGGGAAAAACCCCTAAGGATAAATCCATGATAGAATTATTTGCATTTCCTATTTATTTGAAAGATTTCTTCTAACATACATTTTCCCCACTTGTAGAAAGAAAGTAAAACAGTGCAGATGATGTTCAGGAAAGGAGAATATAACATGGCTCACATATCAGCCGATCGGATTTCTATTCTTGAGATTCCATATGTTGATAATGACTTGAGCATGATCATTCTGCTCCCTGATGAGATTGAAGATAACTCTACTGGATTGGAAAAGGTGAGATTTTCTTTCATGAAACAGAATTTAAACCCTTGTCTGTTTCTGGTACTAGCTGTATGCTGTTCTTTTTAATATTGAAGCTTGGCTTTCTGCAATTATAGTCAGTACTATTGGGTTGACTTATATTTTCCCTTATTTTGAAAAGATGCAAAAAAAAAAAGTCTAAAGAACACCAGTGAATGTATTTATATTTCAAAGTATTGTATACAAAGGGGGATTCCATCTCTAGCTGTTGTGGACAAGGCAATTGATAAGGTTGTCAATAATGTACAGTATTTCTTCTGACATTATTGAGATACAAGGGATTCAATTTTTGATTCTTCAGTTTATACTGTTTCATATTAAAATAGCTATCAAGATTCATAGCTTGAAGGAAAGAACAAACAAGTTTATATAGCTGAGGTATTTTTTTGCATGGATATTTGTCTTCAAGTAAGGTTTAGCTTCTGGCAACTGTGGAGAAATGCAAGTAGTTTATTTGGCAACATTTTCAGAAGTTGTTTTCCCTTGCCTGCTTCCTAGAGCTAAAAGAATATAACTGGCCCCAAATCACCCAATCTGATAATTCAGATCAGAGTGGTGATTTATAATCCAGTGCTTTTAACAACTATACCAAACTAGGCCTCATTGTTTACTTTTCTTTTAGCATTCCTTTTAGTTTTAGGCATAATTGTAATTTTTTGGGTTTTCTGGAATGGAAATTGGTATAAAATTTAATTCTAACATGAATAAATTATAAAAATATTTCTTATCAGCACGTGAATTTTTTCTGATGTTATATATACATTTGTCTGGGCTGTTCGGTAAACAATTCTAGACCTAGTGATTCTGCCAGGTGGATCTGGTTTATATTCCACATGTTATTTAAAGAATGTAATTGAGTTAGAAATGGATGTACTTTGAATATACTGTAAAGTTACATTTATATTCCTACTTTTTCTCCTGGGTACGAAGATCTAAACTATTTTTGTGACTTAATTATCTTTCCTAATGTTCTAGGAAATAAAAGAAATTGCAACTGTTTGTAAGATTTCAGGATTTTCCTGTCATTGTGATGACCTACATCATACTTGTGTTACTATCAGAATAAATCATAGTGTTATATAACCAGAAATTTCTTTCTCCTTTAATGCTTTTCATCTTATTTTAGCTGGAGAGAGAAATTACATATGAGAAACTCATGGACTGGATCAATCCAGAGAGGATGGACCTAACAGAAATTGAACTCTCTCTTCCCAAATTTAACAATAATAATAATAATAATAATAATAATAATAATAATAATAATAATAATAATAATTTTATTTAATAATAATAATAATTTTATTTCTATACCGCCCTTCTCCCGAAGGACTCAGGGCGGTGTACAGCCAATTTAAAAACACAAGACAAAACAATGATTAAAAATTAAAATAATTAAATAGATTTGGCCGGTTTAAAACCCCAAAAATTTAAAATACCCCAATTTAAAATTATTATGTTGATAGCCCGGCCTGGCGGAACAACAGGGTCTTCAGTGCACAGCGAAACACCCAAATTGGAAGAAAAATATGATCTGAAGCCGGTTCTGAGAAGCATGGGAATGACGGATGCATTTGATGAGGGCAAGGCAGACTCCTCTGGAATGTCAACTAACAATGATTTAGTCATATCTGAAGTTGTTCACAAATCATTCATAGAAGTCAATGAAGAAGGCACTGTGGCAGCTGCTGCTTGTCAATCGATCTAGAAAGAACATCCTGTTTGTTGGTAGGTATAGTTCTCCATAATGGATGCATATGTTGGTACAATGGTTCTGACCCTTAATTCCTCATCAGATTTGTTTAAACATTGTGGTATTCAACTTTCACCACCACACTTATGATCTTCTGTGTAATTGGGTAGAGATAGTTCCTTCGTAATACTCCATAATACTGGATTTTAATTCTTTCTTTCCAGAATTATTTTTAATCAATTCAAGATAATAAGTTTTTAGTACAAGTCTTCTGATTGGTAGATAAATCCTGCAAAATTGCTTTGTTTATATAGGAATGTAGGCTGTGAGGGAATAGTTGCTAAGCCTGAATCAAGGTATTACAACACAGATGTAATTATGTATTTGCCCCTGTGTAAATTTCCATATGATGATACAAGTATAGTCAGCTCAGCTTCCATTGTGACATCATGTTTTTTCATTTGAGTGACATCATGGCTAGCTGTACTTGCCTCTGCTTGGCTTATAATAGCAAGTGTACAACAGTGCTAGAATGTGCAACATATTTATTTTTGTGATCATCATTTAATCAAGAAATTTGATTCTATGCTACTCAAATATTTACAAATTATATTTACCTTATATAATTCTTATTTTGCTGCAGTTTTTCATGTAATCAAAATTGAAATAAAAGAGCATTTGATTATGTTGCTTTCAAATTTATTTAACAGTTGGTATGGTGATAAGACTCTTTACATCACAGGTCCCCAACCCCTGGTCTGTGGCACTGTACCAGTCCATGGTCTGTTGGGAACTAGACCAAGCAAGCATCAGATGAGGATGCAAAGCTTCATTTGCATATGCACGAGATTAGATTGAGTGCACAAACCCTTCCACTCCCCCACTGCCGCCGATCCATGTAGTCAAAAAGTGGGGACCACTGGTTTATATTATTCAGTTGCATATCACTGACATTCATAGTTATGCCCAAATTGTATTTCAGGTAGCCCTTGACTGTAATCGAGCCGAGAATTACAGTCTTTTTGCGATCATGAGTCACAATATCATTTGACCAGATTCAGTGATATGATAGTTATAATGATGGTCATTAAGTGAGCATGCGGTTGTTAAGGAAATTCCCAATGGGCATTTTTTTCAGGAAACTTGAAGTGAAAGCTGGAATCTGGCAAAAAATTGTGGTCATGGGACCACCAGGCACTTGCCATAAAGGTGAGTCAGTTGCCAAATGCCCAAAATACAATCACATAACCAGAAGATGTGTGCCTGGGTAGCTTAACAACATCATAAGTAGCTCTGGGGAGGACTGTTGTAACAGGATGGAATGGATAACCATTTGAGCCAAATGTCCATTAAATTAAATTCATTATTTTGATATTGAATATGGCAAGGTAAATAAAAAGGCTGGTGCGTATTGCCTCCCCTCTCTCTCCATCACAGCATGGCAATTTTGTAATACAGCCAAAGGGCAACAAATAAGCACTATGCATCCAGTTAACAGAATAAAATGTAGTAGAAGAACCAGTAATGTAAAAGTAATGAGACATAGTACAGTATTAGCACTGTGAGAAATGGATTATCACTTTTGCTGGTTACATTTTCAATCAATTTATTACAGTCTTAGACCAGAGAGCAGAAGAAATAAAAATGCTCAGTAAATATACAATTAAAAATTCTAGTATAAAATAATAAATAACAACTAAAAACTGTAATAAAACGCAGTCTGTCAATTATACAGGGTCTAACTATACTACAATTACAATCACAGTTCATAAACTGTGTGGCCCGTTGTAGGTTCAATGCTAAAAGGAAAAAGACTAAGCAGTACAAAGGATTTGCCACATTTGTTATATAACATAACTATGGTGGAGAAGACACGTGTTTGCAAAGAATCCCTACTGCTGCGCAGAATCTGGCCACCCGCACTGTAATGATGGACTGTTCATCCTTAAGCAGCCACTGAAGATAGGTAGTCTTGGCACAGCCAGGATACCTAGAAGTTATTGGCAGAATATGTTTTTTCCTAATCTTTGTGTAAAAGGAACATCTAAGGATCATGTGACCCACAATCTCCATCTATCCTGAGCCACAGGAACAGAGTCTTTCTGTCAATGGTATCCTCTTATACTTGCCGTACAGGACGGCCAATGGAAGTGCAGGGCACTGTGTGAGCAAAAATGCTTTCCAGTGGTTTGCTGACTCCAAATGACTAAGATAGCTGGCAGGAGCAGCAACACATCTAATGGCATCTGGGGCCAGAAACAGCAGAGCTTTCCCTAAATCCGGCTGCCTCTCGATGTCCTCCACCATTTGTCAGAAGGTTTGTCTTACTAGGTCATAGTCCACCTTGAGTATTGAAGCTGGGCAGAAGCCTGATTTGGCAAGGTTGGACTTGACAGCCTTGAGCCATGATGAGGAGAATTTGTTGACTTTGTAAACTGCTTGGAGAGTGTATGAAGCGCTATATTCTGTAAGTCTATGTGCTATTGCTATTAACAATCACATAATTCACTTAACTGCAGCAATTCGCTTAACAACCTGGGAAAAGAGGACATAAAATGCAACTCACTTAATTGCCTTCCTTAACGACTAAAATTCTGAACCTAATTGAGGTGGTAAATCGAGGATTACCTCCAATATATGCTAGCTTCCTCTATTGTAGACTCTCCCTAGTTTTTATACTGTGTATAATATTTCCCCTCCCACTTTTAGTAATTTGATATGATTGACAGACATTTTACCCTCAAACAAAGGTTATACATATTTTTAAAAAATGTTTATTATTCTTAACATGCAAACTATGATACATTTTCAAAAGATGAAATGTCAATAAGATCCAAACCCAGAGAAGCATAGCTAGGAAATTCAAAGGGTTTTCAAGTTTCAGGATTGAAATTAAATGTGTTTAGACAGTAAGTGAGCAAACATTTTAAGTCAGATGTTCTTTAAATTTGGATATTTACTTGGATATTGGATATTTGTTATTTACTGCCATTAAGAAGAAAAGACATTGCATTTATCTTTCCAGGAATTATTCTTACAACTCTCTTATCAGGTGCTTCATTACAACCCTACAAAAGGAACTAAAAAATTTTCATAGGTTGTGTAACCAACCCAAAAAATAAAATAAAGGAAGAGAGTAATTCTGCCATAAATACTGTATATAAATAAAATGTGCATGTACACAGCGCATGACTATCTATTTCCTGTTTTGTTCTATTTTTCACAGAACTCTTCCTTATTTTTGATAATGTATCAGCAATTTTTTCACCATAGGAAGAACCAAGCTAGCCCCGTTAATTGCTTCTTTAAAGTTATCATTTTCAATCAGTTGTGATGAATGATTTTATTCTAGAATGATTTTATGCTGTACTGAACCTGAAAACTTTGTGCGTGATGGCAACAGCGGGAGTGATGAGGATGGATTCTGATTCATGTTTTCAGTCATTAGGAGTTTCTTTGATAAATGTTTCTAATTCTTGAAGGAACATAGGAAGTTAGGTACAGCCTGATAAGAGAACTAGTTCAAACTATCCAGGATATTGAAGTTCATTTCTTGCAAACTCATTATTTATTTGTTTGTTTGTTTGTTTTAATTTGTATACCAACAAATTAAATTTGTATACTTCTCCAACAGGACTCAGGGCGGTGAACAGCCAGAATAAAAGAGAACATACAAAATTTAAAAAAACAATTTAAAAATAATTAAATAATTATGATATAAAGATATCTCCTGAATATGAAGATGAGCTTTAACGAGACTGATGATAGGCACAAATAATCAGGAACAGTGGTTGAATTCAAAGCACTAAGAGGTTATTCTTTTTTTTTTTGAAACATTTTTTATTTTATTTATTTTTAACATAAAACATAAAACAACATCTTTTTAGAGCAAAGGTTTGGATCCGGTATAAAATAAGTATAAATTCCAAATTTCATCAATTAACATCTTAACAAAAAAGGAAAAAGAAAAAAAAGAAAGAAAGAAAAGAACCAAAAAGACACAAGAAAAAACAGAACAAGTATATACCCAATTTTTGTCGTTCAATTTAACATCTTATTCTAACATTTAACATTTTATTATTAATCACTCTGAATCTTAAACTTCAAATCTAAAGAGCTCTTTATCATTTTAACAATCAGTATTTCATATAGTTTCCTAACTTCAAAGACCAATTCAAGTCAATGTTTCTTTTAAATTACATCTCATAATCAATATATAATATTTTATTCCTCTCTTAAAAATTTCAAAATCAGTAGCTATTCTTCAAAGATATCTCCTTCACTCCTCCTATTTTTATTTTTGGTTGAATTGCAGCTTAATTGGCTGTTTTGCATGTATATTCCTCCACTCCTAACCTTATTTGTTGGCTGGATCACAGTTAATTTTAACTGCTTTCCAACACTTTCTCCTTCACTCCTCCTAGGTTTATTTTTAGCTGGATAACGGCTTTTCAGCTGTTTTCCAGTAGTGCTTACCTCACTCCTAACCTTTTATTTAACTGGTTCACAGTTGATTTTCACTGGTCCCCAGTATTATCTCCTCCACTCCTCCTAGCTTTATTTTTGGCTGTTCACAGCTTAATTAGCTGTTTTCCAGTGGTGCTTACCTCACTCCTAACCTTTTATTTAACTGGTTCACAGTTGATTTTCACTGGTCCCCAGTATTATCTTCTCCACTCCTCCTAGGTTTATTTTTGGCTGTTCACAGCTTAATTAGCTGTTTTCCAGTGTTGCTTTCCTCCACTCCTTACCTCATATTTAACTGTTCACAGTTTGGCTCTAACTGCTCTCCAGCATTTATCTCCTCCACTCCTCCTAAGTTTATTTTGACTGGTTCACAGCCTAATCATCTATTCTCCAAGAATGCTTCCCTCCACTCCTAACCTTATATGTAGACTAATTCACAATTTAGTTTTTATCATCTGATCCCCAAAATCACACTTCCTTGTTGAAATAAAATAATAATGCATTTTAATATATATCTTCTCTCCTACTCTCTCCTATACTATTAATTTTATTTAAATTTCTCCCATTTCATATTTGTTCCTTGTTTTTATGTAAAGCAACATATAAAATCTATAAACAATTCTTATTGGTAAAGGCTTCATTCACATTGTCTTTTTTTTTCTATAAAAAACAATATTTTAAACCCTTTTAAAGAAGCCAGTTTCTATAATCATTAAATCTATCAGCAATTCTTAGTAATAATCAAAAATTCATTCATACTCTTCATGTTTCTTATAATTTTTCTAGAATCACATTTTCCCATCTTAAAAATCACTTCTCTTAATAACAATAAGAAAAGGTAAAAAAGGAAAGAGAAAGGAAGAAGAAAAAAATAAAAAGGAGGGAAAAAAAAAGAAAAAAAAAGAAAAAAAAAGATAAGGGTATGGCAAAAAGGATAAAAAAAGAATTTCACAAAAAAAAATAGAGAAGAGAGGAATAAAATAAAAGAGTAATAAAGTAAAAAAAAGAAAAAAAGAAGAAGTAACAAAGAGAGTAAAAGAAGAAAGAGGAAATCTCCTCCTTACATTATTTAGACCTCAATTATATAAAAAACATTTACATCCCCTTTAATTAGACTATAGTATTTTTCATCTTACTATATTTTTTTTTCCTTTTCAATTCCAATGTCAGTAAAATTATAAAGACTAAGAAGTTTAGTTCTTTTTTATTCCCAATATGGTATGGTCATATCCTCTTCCATTTCTACGCCCTTTCCTTTTGCTGCCACGCCTTTAATCAGTTTTAATTCTCCAATTAATTCCTTCTTTTCAACTATCCATAGGTAGTCCAAAAACGAATTAAACACATCTAGGATCAAACTTTTTTAGTTTTCCTTCAAAATAATCCAACTGAGAAAACAAGAGTCAAAGTTTCTTCTTTAAGTAACAAGCGGTCCACAATTTATATTTTCACTTCTTCTTGACAGGCAACCATTTTAGCTTCCTCTGCCACGTCTGCTTAGTCAGTTTAAATTGTTCCATCTTATTTCTTATTTCTTATTTCTTTCCTTAATACCACCAATAAACAAATTAGGAATCCCCAAAGGTGGTCCTCCTAGATTGTTTTCATAACGGACCAATTTAGATAGCAAGATACATTGCATCTAAGTTAATTCAAAAGTAATCCACAAGTTTAAACTTTCTCTTCTCCACGACATGACTCCATTTTAACCATTCTGTAATTTTCCGATAGGCTTTCCCGGTTGCTTCAAAAGATTTCTGCTTACCACCTCTTCCCTCCTTGTCTCTCCAGAAGTAATCCAGTTCAATAACAAAGAGTTTCAAAGTTTTACAATTTCCAAAGCACTAAGAGGTTATTCTTGTCATTTATACTCAAGAATGTAAAGCTAAATTGGCGCTAAACAAAGGTCAATGGAATTCAAGAGGGGCAGTACTTGGGTCCCTCATGGCTGTGCAATGACCAAGCTAAACTGGCGCTACAATAAGGGTCAGTGAAATTCATGGGGAACTAGACTTGGGTCCCTTGAGACTGTTCAATGACTGTAAACTGATTGTGTGTTTAACTGCACCCTCCAGCTCAGCCTGTTCATCTCCTACATCCCATCGACCAGTACGCTCCCACAGAGAGCGACTCCTCCCCAAATGCTTCAATCCCGCCTTCTCCCAGGATGTTTTTCTCTTATCTCAGTCTATCCCTGCAGTGGTCTCCATCCAGGATTCATTCTGCTTAAATTTTCAAGATTAGTCAAAATTTGCTAGGATACCTTTACTGTTAATCTCTGTACAGTGTGGCACCAGTCAGCTCTATCACCAGAGTTAATAATTAACCAAATTAATAATTTAATTTGATTTTTTTAAGTTTAACTACTTATATATAAAATTATCATTAGTAGCTGCTGGCCTTCCAGCAAACTAAAGAGTAGGTTTATTAACATAGCTAGAAATTATGTTGCAACGGTGTAGCCCCAAGTGAGACTGTGACTGTTCAAAAGGCCACTCCGAGAAAGTTTAAAGAGATAGTCATGAACATCCACCTCTCCACATCCAGATTCCTCTCCTGCCCTTCTAGCCTCTTCCTTCTTCTCTAACCAGTGATTTCCATCGCTCATGGTGAACCCTTGTGCCTGGAGGCTCTTGAGTCAAACCAGGGAGGACATTACCCCCAAAATGTTCATTTTACTTCTTCCAGGATTTATTGCAGCTTGGTCAGTGTTCCTCTCCAGCCAGATGTTTCCAGTAACTGCCCTACCAGTTCAGAACACTACCTCTTCAAGGTAAAACCATTATATGTTTCTCTCTGTCTTGTTAATCCCTGTAGGTGCCCCGGGTGAGATTAACATAGCCCCACTTTAGGGCTGCTTGACGCTTTGTGGTGGCTCCCCCCACGAAATCCTGCAGGATGAAAAACTTAATAAAGTTACTACTTTCCTACTCTGACTGATACAAGCTAGCAAGACATTTGCTTCCTATTGCTTAGAATTGCTGTACTTGTTCTTTTCTAATATGGAAGGTAGCTTCCAGTTTTTCCAAAGATTTCTTGACTACACGGTTTGCAGAGAAGAGATAGACATTATCTTGAACAACAGAGAAGTAATACAAATTTAGTGAAAGCCACAGTGGACATATTGGGAGGCAAAACTAAAGTCTTATTGTTGGTAGTATTTGTTAACTAACTCAGAGTCATAAATAGCATCTATGATTTCAGATTCTCCTAAATGGTTCATTAGGCTAGAGTGAGATTATGCACTTTTCTAGAATCTGTTACTTAAAGGACGCCTTTATCTTCTCTGTTATCCGTTTGCTTAATACTTGAGTCAGCCTATTTGTAGCTGAGTTGTTATGAAACAAGGATTCATCTGAGTTTGCAGAAAGCAGTTGCATTGTCCGACTAGAAAGATGCCTACTTCTCTCTTCTCTTCTAATTTTTTTTTTCAAATTAGCATTTACAGCACCTAATATATGTAATCTAGTATGTTATGGTGACTTAGGCTATACTGGTGCATTAATGTAATACACACACACACACACACAAACACACACACACACACACACACACTCTATGATTTCAGATTCTCCTAAATGGTTCATTAGGCTAGAGTGAGATTATGCACTTTTCTAGAATCTGTTACTTAAAAGACACCTTTATCTTCTCTGTTATCTGTTTGCTTAATACTTGAGTCAGCCTATTTGTAGCAGAGTTGTTATGAAATTTAACAGCCTTGGTACTACAGTGGTTTAAAGCACCCTGTTATTAACACAGCTGCCTGCAATTTACTGCTGGTTCGAATCTCTCCAAGGCTCAAGGTTGACTCAGCCTTCCATCCTTTCTAAGGTAGGTAAAATGAGAACCCAGTTTGTGGGGGCAATAAGCTGACTTTGTATAAATATACAAAAGTATGAAGGCTATTGCTTAACGCACTGTAAGCAGCCCTGAGTCTCCGGAGAAGGGCGGCATATAAATCAAATTTAAAAAAAAAAAAAAAATAAGGATTCATCTGAGTTCGCAGGAAGGAATTGCACCATCTGACTAGAAAGATGCCTACTTCTCTATTCTCTTCTAAATTTCTTTTCAAATTAGCATTTACATTACCTAATGTATGTAATCTAATATGTTATGTTGATTTATGCTATACTGGTACATTAATGTAATATATATATATATATATATATATATATATATATATATATATATATATATATATATATATATATATATTACATTAATCTTTGTATATGTAATATATGTATATATTACATACATATAAAGATTGTCCATGTGAACGAAGGGGAAGATTCTTAAATAACGTTTGATATTATTCATTAGTCCTTTTTCATCGATTATTTAATATTAGAATTGATAGTTTTAAGTTAAATTTAAGTTAATTGCAGTTTCATCTCAATTCAGATCACATTTTTGTTCTGGACCTTCTGTTTTTTGCAGTGGGGGCCTAAAAAAAGACCACTTTCATGGAGGAATAAGCAAGTTGTATTTCTCTGCATACCTTCAACTTTTGTCTTTGGGAATCTGTAATTATCCTTATTGAGTAGCTTTAGTTACTGTATAAGATTTGGCATTCCCTGGCTTCTCCTGCCCCTCCTTCCTCACATGGAAATGAGAGCTGCCTCTATAGAAAATGAGCATGACTGTACATCAGTGTCCTCCTTTTCACAATCAGCAGGTGTTCTTATTTTTGGAATTAATATTTAAAAATTAATATTAATTTTAATATTAAAATTATTATTTTTTGGAATTTTTGGAATTATATATGAATCTGGAAATGGGGTTCACAGTTCCCTTATATTTTGTCCACTAGATCCTGTAAATCACATTCCTTAAAGCAAGTGGAATAATTGTTCAAGTAGAACAATCAAGTAGAACATGGGTGGGATGTTTTGGTCATCTCATTATCTAGGTGTTAATCTGTGGTTTATCATACTATATTTGTTCTCCAGGCTCGAAAACATGGACAGCATTTCTGCGGCAAACATCATTTTTGTCCTCAACATCTTCAAGAAGCTTAGTGCAAATGATTCTTCCCAAAACTTGTTTTTTTCTCCTTTGAGTATATCTTCTGCACTGCTAATGCTCTCGTTGGGTGCCAGAAATAACACAGAAGCTCAGATATTAAAGGTATATTAAGATACATTTTATCAAAAAGAAAAAAAGGGGGGTTGGCTGTGATCTTGTCCTCACCCTTGCTAGCCAATTATGAGAACATCTATTTTATTTATTTATGAAGTTTATACAATGCCCATTTTGCAATCATGCAACTGAGGGTAGGACAAGAAGCGACGGGTGGAAACTAATCAAGGAGAGAAGCAACCTCGAACTAAGGAGAAATTTCCTGACAGTTAAAACAATTAATCAGTGGAACAACTTGCCTTGAGAAGTTGTGAATGCTCTAAATCTGGAAGTTTTTAAGAAGATGTTGGATAACCATTTGTCTGAAGTGCTGTAGGGTTTCTTGCCTGAGCAGGGGGTTGGACTAGAAGACCTCTAAGGTCCCTTCCAACTCTGTTATTCTTTCTATTCTATTCACAGGGGCAGCTCATATATCATCTGGTCTAAAAAGTTCCAAATACACCTATCACCTCAACCTGGCTGCCGCCCTAAGATGATGCTGTTCATGCAGTTGCCAACTGTCTGATTAGCTTTTAAAAAATGCAACAAGTACAAGAGATGCCATTGTTATCATGATTCTTTAACTCTGCTCCCAATTCTCATCCAGATTTGGGGTTCTGTTTGCATGAGGATGGGAGCAGCTCCTATTTGTTTGGACTGTAAACAGCATGTATAGGAAGTCTGATAGGGATTCAGCCCTCTGTGCTTGACTTCTTCAAGATCATTATGGCAACTGCTGATTATGGAAATATTCATATACTACTACATTGTGCTTTACAGGCCTCTCTAAGCAATTTGCAGAGTCAGCATATTTCCCCCCAACAATCTGGGTCCTTATTTTATCAACCTCAGAAGGATGGAAGGGCTGAGTCAACATTGAGCCATTCAGAATCAAACTCCTGAAGTGAGCCATGAGTTGGCCTGCAGTATTGCATTCTAACTACTGCACCACCACGGCTCTTAGAAAATGGTATTATTTTGGGCAAAAGTCCTCAACTTGAAGTCCCAGGATTTGGAAAGTCATTTTTGTGTATCCTAGAGATACCTTTCACCACAATTAACCCAAAATCATCTTGAAGTCAGATCTTCAAGGCTCATTTGAAGGATGGCATGGTGAGGGGAACCTGAATCTCTGAGGCAAAATGGTTTTAGAGAGCAAATATTATGACAGAGAAGGCAAAACATGTTTTAAAGATGGCTCCTATAGCAAATACAAGAACGTTCCTTCTGCTTCTTAACAAAATATTTTACACATGGAGGAGTTGCACTTTTTGATTTAGAAATCTATTTTTCCAGGAAAGGAACATTTCTGAAAATCCCCAATTTCTCTTGGGTGTCAATCAAATTGATTTTCAAAGGAGATCAATGACTACGACTTTCAAACATGGAGAAGCCCAAACATGTACAGTAAAGTCAGGTCAAGCTTAAATTTTAGGAACTTTATGGACACCCATATTATATGAGTTTCTGGGGCAACAGTGAGGAATCAGTTGCCTTTAAGGAAGGTTTTTTTTAAAAAAAATAAATAAAAAAGCCAGCCTTCTCTGTAAGCTTGGGGTTCAAGAACTAGCCAAATATTAACTAGGCCCAATACTGTTTGGCTTTCATTAGCCATTAACTTTAAAAGCTATACATCTGCAGTAATCCTTCAAAAAATTTACTGCCAAAATATGTAGATTGTTTGAAATGTGTACGTTTTCCAAGGTCTGCTGTTGTGGTATTACATTTTGAATAGTTGTTAAACTTAATTTAATTAACCGAATATCATCTTATAGGCACTATCTCTACCCAAAGATGGAGAGGTTCACCAAAGATTTGAGAAACTTATTTCTGATATCAACAAACCAGGTGCCAATTATAGCCTCTGTCTAGTCAACCAGCTCTTTGGAGAAACATCATATGATTTTCTTCCAGTAAGTTACATACATGTTGGAGATCTGGCTGTAAACAACCATAAATGCTCTGTTTGTTCTAATGTTTGCCTATCTCTTTGCAATTGCAGTTTGGCTCTAATAAAGTACCAAATATTCCTATAGCTTTACTTGGTCCATTGAGTTATCTGGAGGGGAAATTTAAAAGTCTAGCTGCTTTTACTGGGAATGTTACAGGAACATCCAGTGGGATGTTTCTAAATATAAAACTTTCAAATAAAAGTCATAAATAGAACCATGTGACCCTTAATTGCCAGATATATTTTTGAATAAACTATGTTATCTTAAAATAATTCCATATACTTCCTAATATCTGATAATTTCTAGGCTGTATTAACTATCCAATGGCATTAGCTGGTTTTAGGTAATATTCAGTGTAATAAGTAATGTTTCCAGATTGTTAGTTCATAGAAAAATGAGGCAAAATCAATTCATATTTTTATTACTGCTTCTGTTGTTGAGATGTCATTGTTTCTTAAGTCATTTATAGAATCCATTCAGAGATTCTACCATGGAGGTCTGGAGAAACTTAACTTCACACAAACTTCAGAAGATTCAAGAAGACATATAAATGCCTGGGTAGAAGAAAAAACATCAGGTAAAAATGATAATAAGAGTTAATTAGTAGCTGCATTAAGTAAGACATGCAATATTGTGTGTGCATGTCAGAGAGACAGACAAGGCAGGCAAACCCACCATAGTTAACCATTACTTGCTACATAAAAGCTCATCAAACCTGAGATGAAATTCTAGCCATGAATAGATTATTGGTTTTATTGATGGACACATCTGAACATATTTCCGTTATTTAGCTTGCCTGTTATTTAACTTGTATGTGTGTGGTAACCAGTGGTGGGTTCCTCCCGGTTCAGTCCAGTTCGGCTGAGCCGGTAGCAGTGACGATATGACATCACCAAACCGGTTCTCCCCCCCCGCCCTCCTACCCCACCCACCCACGTTATTCTTACCTTTTATTTGGTCCCACCCCCAATCTATTGCTGCCTCCTGAGTCCCAGCTGATGACTAGAGGGAAAAAAACTGTTTAAACTCCTGCCGCGGGGCTTCAAAGGGCCATCCTACAGTTGATCAGTGTTAAAAGCAAACAAATGAGTCGGGTCGTAATTGCGAGGACTGGTCGTAAGTGCGAGGACCTCCCAGAAATGACTCTGACCAGCTAGCCACGCCCACCTAGGCACATGACCTCCAAGCCACACCCACAAAATAAGCCACGTCCACAGAACCGGTAGTAAAAACATTTAGAACCCACCCCTGGTGGTAACCTTACTAAATAATGATATAAGATGGGCAACTATATAAATGTTAAGGGAGGGAGGGTGGGTGGATGGAGGTTGGACTGGCCCTGAGGAAGCCAAAGCTACGTTCCATCCTCAGTCAGAGGAGTTCTCTGGGTGATTGCCTTGAGCTTCTGAAGAGAGAAATCTAATAATTAAATTAAAATGAAAAGAGAGAGAGAGAGACAGAGGGACGGAGACAAAGACGGAGATGGAGACAGAGAAAGAGAAAGAGACAGAGAGACAGAAGGTGACTGAGTGATGTTAAGAAATAATAAATCTAATCTGTCAATTAAAGCAGTTTTTTTAAAAAAAAAACTTTCAAAGGAAAAATTCAGGATCTGCTTGTCCCTGGAATAATTAATTCGCTTACAAGACTGGTTTTGGTGAATGCGATCTATTTCAAGGGAAACTGGGCAAATAAGTTCAACAAAAATTACACAGAGGAAAAGCCATTCTGGATTAACAAGGTATTCATTTACTGTATTAACAGAATAAAAGAGACATTATGAATATTTTTAATTGTGTTATTTTGTATATATCTGAAGCAAGTGTGGAATTAATTTGAAACATTCCTGTAGCAAAGAAATTGCTTACTCATTCCATTTTATTGATCTTCATGGAAATAGATGAATCATGAAAGTCAGTCATCTTAAGTCCTTCAGGCTTTGTATGTAGCAATTCAAACTTTTCTGTCATTTAAACTTTGCGCAGGGAATTTTAGTGCAGCACCACTCCCACTAATTCTATGTGATTAGCCGCAAAAACTACGGAGTGATTAGTGAATATATTTGCTTAGTATATGGATCTATTATGTATTATCACCTGGACGTATTTGATGGAGGAGGAACAGGCAAAATATGTTTCTATGTTGCTCTCCACAAAGAAAGCTAGTTTTGATATTATGGACATCTGTTCATTTGAGAAAACTGCTGATTAAAACCACAGACCTGTGTTTCATTGCATTCTTTTGCTCACAGAATAGACAATTTGATTTTCTAAAGGTCATAATCTTTGTCTGTTTTTTAAATCTATTCCTTAATATTCTAAAATTATTCAAATTTTGTGGAAAGTAAATTATCACTATGTATAAAGAGTGGTAAATCTGGTGGATGGCTGAGACATGAAAATGCTCATATAAATCCTCAGTTTCTCTTAAAAATTCAACACAAAAAATGAAAGATTTAAGCAGAGGAAAAAAACCCCTAAGGATAAATCCATGATAGAATTATTTGCATTTCCTATTTATTTGAAAGATTTCTTCTAACATACATTTTCCCCACTTGTAGAATGAAAGGAAAATAGTGCAGATGATGTTCAGGAAAGGAGAATATAATATGGCTAACATATCGGCCGATCGGATTTCCGTTCTTGAGCTTCCATATTATGATAATGACTTGAGCATGATTATTCTGCTCCCTGATGAGATTGAAGATAACTCTACTGGATTGGAAAAGGTGAGTTTTTCTTTCATGAAATAGAATTTAAGCCCTTGTCCATCTCTGGTACTAGCTGTACGCTGTTCTTTTTAATATTGAAGCTTGGCTTTCTGCAATTATAGTTATTACTATTGGGTTGACTTATATTTTCCCTTATTTTGAAAAGATGCAAAAAAAAAGTCTAAAGAACACCAGCGAATGCATTTATATTTCAAAGTATTGTATACAAAGGGGGACCCATCTGTAGCTGATGTGGACAAGGCAGTTGAGAAGGTTGCCAATAATGTACAGTATTTCTTCTGATATTATTAAAATGCAAGGGATTCAGTTTTTGATTCTTCAGTTTATACTGTTTCATGTTAAAATAGCTATCAAGATTCATAGCTTGAAGGAAAGAACAAACAAGTTTATATAGCTGAGGTATTTTTTTGCATGGATATTTGTCTTCAAGTAAGGTTTAGCTTCTGGCAACTGTGGAGAAATGCAAGTAGTTTATTTGGCAACATTTTCAGAAGTTGTTTTCCCTTGCCTGCTTCCTAGAGCTAAAAGAATATAACTGGCCCCAAATCACCAAATCTGATAATTCAGATCAGAGTGATGATTTATAATCCAGTGCTTTTAACAACTATACCAAACTAGGCCTCATTGTTTACTTTTCTTTTAGCATTCCTTTTAGCTTTAGGCATAATTGTAATTTTTTGGGTTTTCTGGAATGAAAATTGGTATAAAATTTAATTCTAACATGAATAAATTATAAAAATATTTCTTATCAGCACGTGAGTTTTCTCTGATGTAATATATATACAATTGTCTGGGCTGTTGGTTAAACAATTGAGTTAGAAATGGATGTACTTTGAATACTTTGAATGCAATTCGGAGAGGATGGACCTAAGAGAAATTGAACTCTCTCTTCCCAAATTTAAATTGGAAGAAAAATATGACCTGAAGCCGGTTCTGAGAAGCATGGGAATGAGGGATGCATTTGATGAGGACAAGGCAGACTTCTCTGGAATGTCAACTAACAATGATTTAGTCATATCTGAAATTGTTCCTAAATCATTCATAGAAGTCAACGAAGAAGGCACTGAGGCAGCTGCTGCCACTGCTGTAATAGAGGTATTTAAGAGTGCAAATGTTGCAGACGAATTCAAAGCTGACCATCCCTTCATCTTTTCTATTATCGATCGAGCTGCAAAGAACATCCTGTTCACTGGAAGGTATAGTTCTCCATAATGGGTGCATCCAGCATATGTTGGCACAATGGCTCTGATCCTTAATTCCTCATCAGATTTGTTTAAACATTGTGTTACTAAACTTTCACTACCACACTTACGATCTTCTGTGTAATTGGGGTAGAGATAGTTCCTTTGTAATACTCCATAATACTGGATTTTAATCAGGGGTGAAATGTAAAATTTGTTACTACCGGTTCTGTGGGCGTGGCTTGGTGGGGAGGGTAATGTGACTGGGTGGGCATGGCCAACTTTTTTTGAAAAAAACTTTTCAAAGCATTTTTTCTAATCCTTTGAAAAGCCTCTCTGCCGATCAGGCAACTCAGCTGGGATCATCAGAGACTTTTCAAAGCATTTTTTTACCACCTTTGCGGCCAAGAGGTTGCAGAAAAAAAAACTTTGAAAAGCCTCTGATGATCCCAGCTGAGCCGCACGATCATCAGAGGCTTTTTTAAAATTTATTTTTTTAAAAATGCTTTTAAAAGTTTTAAAAAAAAGCCTCTGAGGATTGTGCAGCTCAGCTCGGCATGGTGAGGGGGGGGCACGCAGGGATTTTTGCTACCAGTTCTCCGAACCACCCGCCGCCATCACTACCAGATTGGGCGATCCAGTCGGAACCGGGAGCATTTCACCCCTGATTTTAATTCTTTCTTTCCAGAATTATTTTTAATCAATTCAAGATAATAAGTTTTGAGTACAAGTGTTCTGATTGGTAGATAAATCCTGCAAAATTGCTTTGTTTATAGGGAATAGTTGCTAAGCATGAATCAAGGTATTACAACACAGATGTAATTAAGTATTTGCCCAGTGTACATTTCCATATGATGATACAATACAGTCAGCTCAGCTTCCATTGTGACATCATGTTTTTTCATTTGAGTGACATCATGGCTAGCTGTCGCTGTAGCTTGGCTTATAATAGCAAGTGTACAACTGTGCTAGAATGAGCAACATATTTATTTTTGTGATCATCATTTAATCAAGCAATTTGATTCTATGTAACTCAAATATTTCCAAATGATATTTACTTTATATAATTCTTATTTTGCTGCAGTCTTTCACGTAATCAAAATTGAAATAAAAGAGCATTTGATTATGTTGCTTCCAAATTTATTTAACAGTTGGTATGGTGATAAGACTCTTTACATCACAGGTCCCAACCCCTGGTCCGTGGCCTAGTATCAGTCCATGGTCTGTTGGGAACTGGGCCATGCAAGTGTCAGATGAGCATGCAAAGCTTCATTTGCATATGCACGAGATTAGATTGAGTGCACAAACCCTTCCACTCCCCCACTGTCGCCGATCCATGTGGTCATGGGACCACCAGGCACTTGCTATAAAGGTGAGTCAGTTGCCAAATGCCCAAAATACAATCACGTAACCAAAAGATGTGTGCCTGGGTAGCTTAACCACATCATAAGTATCCCACTGATCCATCTATCAAATCTTCTAAGTGCACAAACTTATAAAAAACCCTATTAGAAATCGTGAATGAATGAATTCTGTAATACAGCCAAAGGGCAACAAATAAGCACTATGCATCCAGTTAACAGAATAAAATGTAGTAGAAGAACCAGTAATGTAAAAGTAATGAGACATTGTACAGTATTAGCACTGTGAGAAATGGATTATCACTTTTGCTGGATACATTTTCAATCAATTTATTGCAGTCTTAGACCAGAGACCAGAAGAAATAAAAACGCTCAGTAAATATACAATTAAAAATTCTAGTATAAAATAATAAATAACAACTAAAATCTATAATAAAACCCAGTCTGTCAATTATACAGGGTCTAACTATACTACAGTTACAATCACAATCCATAAACTGTGTGGCCCGTTGTAGGTTCAATGCTAAAAGGAAAAAGACTAAGCAGTACAAAGGATGTACCACATTTGTTATTTAACATAACTATGGTGGAGAAGACACGTGTTTGCAACGAATCCCTACTGCTGCACAGAATCTGGCCCCCCACACTGTAATGATGGACTGTTCATCCTTAAGCAGCCACTGAAGATAGGTAGTCTTGGCACAGCCAGGATACCTAGAAGTTATTGGCAGAATATGTTTTTTCCTAATCTCTGTGTAAAAGGAACATCTAAGGATCATGTGACCCACAATCTCCATCTATCCTGAGCCACAGGAACAGAGTCTTTCTGTCAATGGTATCCTTTTATACTTGCCATACAGGACGGCCAATGGAAGTGCAGGGCACTGTGTGAGCGAAAATGCTTTCCAGTGGTTTGCTGACTCCAATTGACTAAGATAGCTGGCAGGAGGAGCAACACATCTAATGACATCTGGGGCCAGAAACAGCAGAGCTTTCCCTAAATCCGGCTGCCTCTCGATGTCCTCCACCCTTTGTCAGAAGGTTTGTCTTGCTAAGTCGTAGTCTATCTTGAGTATTGAAGCTGGGCAGAAGCTTGATTTGGCAAGGTTGGACTTGACACCTTGAGCCATGATGAGGAGAATTTGTTGACTTTGTAAACTGCTTGGAGAGTGTATGAAGCGATATATTCTGTAAGTCTATGTGCTATTGCTATTAACAATCACATAATTCACTTAACTGCAGCAATTCGCTTAACAACCTGGGAAAAGAGGACATAAAATGCAACTCACTTAACTGCCTTCCTTAACGACTGAAATTCTGAACCTAATTGAGGTTGTAAATCGAGGATTACCTGCAATATATGCTAGCTTCCTCTATTGTGGATTCTCCCTAGTTTTTATACTGTATATAACTCAAAGCAGCAAATATTCCTAATATTTCCCCTCCCACTTTTAGTAATTTGATATGATTGACAGACATTTTACCCTCACACATAGGTTATACGTATTTTTAAAAAATGTTTATTATTCTTAACATGCAAACTATGATACATTTTTAAAAGATGAAATGTCAATAAGGTCCAAACCCAGAGAAGCATAGCTAGGAAATTCAAAGGGTTTTCAAGTTTCAGGATTGAAATTAAATGTGTTTAGACAGTAAGTGAGCAAACATTTTAAGCCAGATGTTCTTTAAATTTGGATATTTACTTGGATATTGGATATTTGTTATTTACTGCCATTAAGAAGAAAAGACATTGCATTTATCTTTCCAGGAATTATTCTTACAAGTCTGTATTCAGGTGCTTCATTTCAACCCAACAAAAGGAACTAAAAAATTTTCATAGGTTGTGTAACCAACCCGAAAAAATAAAATAAAGGAAGAGACCAATTCTGCCATCAATATTGTATATAAATAAAATGTGCATGTACACAGCGCATGACTATCTATTTCCTGTTTTGTTCTATTTTTCACAGTACTCTTCCTTATTTTTGACAATGTATCAGCAATTTTTTCACCATAGGAAGAACCAAGCTAGCCCCGTTAATTGCTTCTTTAAAGTTATCATTTTCAATCAGTTGTGATGAATGATTTTATTCTAGAATGATTTTATGCTGTACTGAACCTGAAAACTTTGCGTGTGATGGCAACAGCGGGGGTGGTGAGGATAGATTTTGATTCATGTTTTCAGTCATTAGGAGTTTCTTTGATAAATGTTTCTAATTCTTGAAGGAACATAGGAAGTTAGGTACAGCCTGATAAGAGAACTAGTTCAAACTATCCAGGATATTGACGTTCATTTCTCGCAAACTCATTATTTATTTATTTGTTTGTTTGTTTGTTTGTTTTAATTTGTATACCGCCCTTCTCCAACAGGACTCATGGCGGTGAACAGCCAGAATAAAACGGAACATATAAAATTTAAAAAACAATTTAAAAATAATTAAATAATTATGATATAAAGACATTTCCTGAATATGAAGATGAGCTTTAACGAGATTGATGATAGGCACAAATAATCAGGAACAGTGGTTGAATTCAAAGCACTAAGAGGTTATTCTTTTTTTTTTAAAACATTTTTTATTTTATTTATTTTTAACATAAAACATAAAACATAAAACAACATCTTTTTAGAGCAAAGGTTTGGATCCGGTATAAAATAAGTATAAATTCCAAATTTCATCAATTAACATCTTAACAAAAAAGGAAAAAGAAAAAAAAAAGAAAAGAACCAAAAAGACACAAGAAAAAACAGAACAAGTCTATACCCAATTTTTGTCGTTCAATTTAACATCTTATTCTAACATTTAACATTTTATTATTAATCACCCTGAATCTTAAACTTCAAAATCTAAATAGCTCTTTATAATATTCATTTATCATTTTAACAATCAGTATTTCATATATTTTCCTTACTTCAAAGACCCAATTCAAGTCAATGTTTCTTTTAAATCACATCTCATAATCAACATATAATATTTTATTCCTCTCTTAAAAATTTCAAAATCAGTAACTATTCTTCAAAGATATCTCCTTCACTCCTCCTATTTTTATTTTTGGCTGAATTGCAGCTTAATTGGCTGTTTTCCATGTATATTCCTCCACTAACCTTATTTGTTGGCTGGATCACAGTTAATTTTAACTGCTTTCCAACACTTTCTCCTTCACTCCTCCTAGGTTTATTTTTAGCTGGATAACGGCTTTTCAGCTGTTTTCCAGTAGTGCTTACCTCACTCCTAACCTTTTATTTAACTGGTTCACAATTGATTTTCACTGGTCCCCAGTATTACCTCCTCCACTCCTCCTGGGTTTATTTTTGGCTGGTTCACAGCTTAATTAGCTGTTTTCCCGTGGTGCTTCCCTCCACTCCTTACTTTATATTTAACTGGTCCCCAGTATTATCTCCTCCACTCCTCCTAGGTTTATTTTTGGCTGGTTCACAGCTTTATTAGCTGTTTTCCAGTGGTGCTTTCCTCCACTCCTTACCTCATATTTAACTGTTCACAGTTTGGCTCTAACTGCTCTCCAGCATTTATCTCCTCCACTCTTCCTAAGTTTATTTTGGCTGGTTCACAGCCTAATCATCTATTCTCCAAGAATGCTTCCCTCCACTCCTAACCTTATATGTAGACTAATTCACAATTTAGTTTTAATCATCTGATCTCCAAAATCACACTTCCTTGTTGAAATAAAATAATAATGCATTTTAATACATATCTTCTCTCCTACTCTCTCCTATACTATTAATTTTATTTAAATTTCTCCCATTTCATATTTGTTCCTTGTTTTTATGTAAAGCAACATATAAAATCTATAAACAATTTTTATTGGTAAAGGCTTCATTCACATTTTCTTATTTTTTTTCTATAAAAAACAATATTTTAAACCCTTTTAAAGAAGCCAGTTTCTATAATCATTAAATCTATCAGCAATTCTTATTAATAATCAAAAATTCATTCATACTATTCATGTTTCTTATAGTTTTTCTAGAATCACATTTTCTCATCTTAAAAATCACTTCTCTTAATAACAATAATAAAAGGTAAAAAAGGAAAGAGAAAGGGAGAAGAAAAAAATAAAAAGGAGGAAAAAAATAAATAAGAAAAAAAATAAGAAAAAAATAAATAGATAAGGGTATGGCAAAAAGGATAAAAAAAAAAATCCCAAAAAAAATATAGAACAGAGGAATAAAATAAAAGAGTAATAAAGTAAAAAAAAGAAAAAAAGAAGAAGTAACAAAGAGAGTAAAAGAAGAAAGAGGAAATCTCCTCCTTACATTATTTAGACTTCAATTATATAAAAAACATTTACATCCCCTTTAATTAGACTATAGTATTTTTCATCTTACTATAATTTTTTTCCTTTTCAATTCCAATGTCAGTAAAATTATAAAGACTAAGAAGTTTAGTTCTTTTTTATTCCCAATATGGTATGGTCATATCCTCTTCCATTTCTACGCCCTTTCCTTTTGCTGCCACGCCTTTAGTTTTAATTGTCCAATTAATTCCTTCTTTTCAATTATCCATAGGTAGTCCAAAAACGAATTAAACACATCTAGGATCAAACTTTTTTAGTTTTCCTTCAAAATAATCCAACTGAGAAAACAAGAGTCAAAGTTTCTCCTTTAAGTAACAAGCGGTCCACAATTTATATTTTCACTTCTTCTTGACAGGCAACCATTTTAGCTTCCTCTGACACGTCTGCTTAGTCAGTTTAAATTGTTCCATCTTATTTCTTATTTCTTCTTTCTTTCCTTAATACCACCAATAAACAAATTAGGAATCCCCAAAGTTGGTCCTCCTTGATTGTTTTCATAACGGACCAACTTAGATAGCAAGATACATTGTGTCTAAGTTAATTCAAAAGTAATCCACAAGTTTAAACTTTCACTTCTCCAAGAAATGACTCCATTTTAACCATTCTGTAATTTTCCGATACGCTTTCCCGGTTGCTTCAAAAGATTTCTGCTTACCACCTCTTCTCTCCTTGTCTCTCCAGAAGTAATCCAGTTCAATAACAAAGAGTTTCAAAGTTTTACAATTTCCAAAGCACTAAGAGGTTATTCTTGTCATTTATACTCAAGAATGTAAAGCTAAATTGGCGCTAGACAAAGGTCAATGGAATTCAAGAGGGGCTGGACTTGGGTCCCTCATGGCTGTGCAATGACCAAGCTAAACTGGCGCTACAGTAAGGGTCAGTGAAATTCATGGGGAACTAGACTTGGGTCCCTTGAGACTGTTCAATGACTGTAAACTGATTGTGTGTTTAACTGCACCCTCCAGCTCAGCCTGTTCATCTCCTACAGTCGTACTAAGAATGTCTATGGAGATTCTCAGTCATCCAGGTCATGGTTCTCCCAAAGGTGCTTTTTCAAAAGACAACTGGCCTTTGCTTTTCCTTGAAGTTGTTTCACTTCTTATCCAAGAAGCTTCTTCAGTTCAGTTACAGAACTGAAAAAGTTTCTTGGATACGAAGTGAAACAACTTCAAGGAAAAACAAAGCCCAGTTGCCTTTTGAAAAAGCACCTTTGGGGCATACTAAGAATATTATGGGATACTGTGGTATTTTATATACCACATATTAGAGTTATGGAGCATGTGTGCTCCATCAGAGATATGTCAAATGATATTAACCAATGAAAGAATCACTCCAAACTCAATACATTTGAATTGTATATCAAGTGATTCGCTATCTTTCTGAGCTGCTCCTCTCTTGGATGAGGTGCCCTCTTTGCTTGTGTATATTAATAAAGAGTAGAGTCTACATTACTGGCTTAGGTTCTGTTTGTGCCAGGCACACCATGCTAATGGATCAGCTGACATTTACGCCTAACATGCGTGCATGTGCTGTCACTTGCGTATGTGCATCTGAGCATAAACAAAATAGTCATTCAAATTCAACGGAGAGTGTGAAGACTAACACTGTCTCTGTACAAAGGAGTCAAATGTTAGCCAAGATGAAATCTTCTGCATTCCAGGAACAGATCTCCAAAATCAACCAATCCTGTAGCACTTACTTGCTTCAAACTGCTAATAGCATCTATGGAAAAAAAGCATTTCATTTATTAATGTGAGTAGCATATTTTTCTGTAAGATGTATTCAGTGGTGGGATTCAAATAATTTAACAACCGGTTCTCTGCCCTAATGACCAACTGAGTGAGTGTGGCTGGGCAGGCGTGACCAAGGGCCATGACAGCACTCAGCCTCCTGCAGTCAAAACAGGGCGCGGGGATTAATTACAAAATGTAGGCTTTGCTTTGTGACATCCAGATCCACGAGCAAGGAGTGTGAACTGCACACAAAATACACTTTTGTTTGCTTATGAAGAAATATCTGCAAAGTCAGAGGTACACTAAATGTAGTCTTTTAGCTACACATCTTCCCAGCAAACAGCAAATTTAGAAGCTCCTGGTAAAGAGGATTCATTTTAGGATGAGTAAAACACAGTTTGCATGTTGGAGGTTCCTAAAGGAATGCTGGAAACTCTATATTTTAAAGAACATTTGAGTGAGGAGTGCAGAATAGCCCTTCTCTGCCTGAGGCTATAGAGACCTGGCACCAATCAAAACACTGTTTGTGAAGCAACTGATCAACACTGACTGGGTAAGCCACTAGTATATGAAAATAAGAGCAAACTCCACTCCTGTCTAGTACTGATAATATTACCTAGTTTGGTAATGATTGATACCCCCAGGCTTATGGTTATGGGGGATTTCAACCTGCCATCTGTTGGTGAAATGTCAATGGCAGCCCAGGAGTTCATGGCTTCCATGACGGCCTTGGACCTGACCCAGTTAGTTCAAGGCCCTACCCACACGGGGGGACACACTCTGGATCTGATTTTTGTCTCTGGCCAGTGGCAGAATGATCTAGAAATAGGGGATTTAGTCATCGAGCCCTTGTCATGGTCTGATCATTCTCTCCTTCGTATGGACTTTCGAACCGCTACCCCATCTGGGAGAGCGGGAAGACCCCTTGCAGGGCAGGGCTGAGGATTTTGTGCATGACAAAATCGCTCAGATTCGAGAGGGTTTGGACTCCGACTGGGTAGGTTCAGATGGGGTGATGGAGGTGGGTCTTGAGAATGTTAGCTGGGAGGAATTTGACATTGTGACTCCCGAGGACGTGGACAGGATTCTGGGTAGGCTGAACGTGGCCACATGTTTATTGGACCTGTGTCCCTCCTGGTTGGTACTGGCTTCCTGGGAAGTTACACGAGGCTGGCTCCAGAGGATTATCAATGCTTCTCTAAGTGAGGGTTTCTTTCCCGCCACCTTGAAAGAGGCGGTGGTGAGGCCCCTCCTCAAGAAGCCCTCCCTGGACCCAGCTGTTTTAGCAAATTATTGTCCAGTCTCCAACCTCCGTTTTGTGGCAAAGGTTGTTGAGAGTGTGGTAGCGCAACAGCTTCCCCGGTACCTGGATGAAGCAGACTATCTGGATCCATTCCAGTCAGGTTTCAGGCCTGGATACAGCACGGAAATGGCATTGGTCACTTTGGTTGATGATCTCTGGAGGGCTCGGGACAGGGGTTGTTCCTCTGTCCTGGTCCTATTAAATCTCTCAGCGGCTTTTGATACCATCGACCATGGTATCATGTTGTGCCGGTTGGAGGGGTTAGGAGGGGGGCACCGTGTTGCGGTGGTTCTCCTCTTTCCTTTCTAACCATATGCAGTCTGTGTTGGCAGGGGGGCAGAGGTCGACCCCGAGGCACCTAGTTTGTGGAGTGCCGCAAGAATCGGTCCTCTCGCCCCTCCTGTTCAACATTTATGTGAAGCCGCTGGGCGAGATCATCCATGGCTTTGGGGTGGATTTCCATCAGCACCCTGATGATATCAGCTGTACATTTCCACCCCAGGCCACCCCAATGATGCCCTTGACGTGATGACCCGGTGCCTGGAGGCTGTATGGATCTGGATGGGGAGAAACAAACTCAGACTCAACCCCTCCAAGACGGGGTGGCTGTGGTTTCCAGTGTTCCGTCATAGTCAGCTGGTTCCATCACTGACTATTGGGGGTGAGACCTTGAGCCCCTCAGAGAGGGTTCGCAACTTGGGTGTCCTCCTGGACTCGCAGGTGACCATTTGACGGCTATGGCCAGGAGGGCTTTTTATCAGGTCCGCCTGATCTACCAGTTGCGTCCCTTTCTGGACTGGGACTCCTTGCGCACAGTCACTCACACCCTCATCACCTCCCGTCTGGACGACTGTAATGCTCTCTACATGGGGCTCCCCTTGAAGAGCACCCGGAGGCTCTAACTGGTCCAGAATGCGGCCACGCGGGTGATTATGGGAACGACTCGACGCTCCCATGTAACACTGCTCCTGCGCGAGCTGCACTGGCTCCTGGTGGTCTTCCGGGTGCGATTCAAGGTGTTGGTCGCCATCTTTAAAGTGCTCCATGGCTTAGGACCTGGGTACTTACGAGACCACCTTCTGCCACCGATAGCCTCCCATCGACCAGTACACTCCCACAGAGAGGGACTCCTCAGGGTGCCGTCAGTCAAACAATGTCGACTGGCGACCCCCAGGGGGAGACCTGCTCTCTGGAATGAGCTGCCCCCGGAGATTCGTAGGATTCCCGACCTTTGCACCTTTAATACTTTTAATTCATCTTTTAACTTTTATATTGTTGTGGGTTTTATCTCTGTCTGTACACCACCCTGAGTCCTCGGGAAAAGAGCGGTATAAAAATTTAATAAAATAAATAAAATAAATAAAAAATAATGAAACATCTGCAAGAAAATCATCAGAGAGCACCAAGGACCCCATAGTTCAACCCTAAACTATAAATATTCTCTTCTATTGATAAACGCCTGCCTAATATGAGATGGCTCCCAGTGGATTTCATTCTAAACTTTGATATGATTTCTGTAAATAAGGAATGTAGAATTATAATGGTTGAGCCTTTGATCCTTCATACATCAAAAAAATACAAAGCTAAGGTATAAACAAATTAAAAACAGAATTGGAAAAAGAAAAGGCTCAGGAAAGAAAAAGAGTGGAAATGTAAGAAAGAGGAAAAGAAGGAAAACCAAAAAAGAATGACTTCCAACTTTCATACAGATATGAATAAAAGATATATCAAATATATCATATCTAAGATTTACATTTGTCTACATTATTTAATAATAACCCCATAATCCCATATTTAATCATCAAAACCCAGATGAACTTTTAATTTCAGTTTCTCACAAAAAGTCCAGTAATGGTTCATATCACTTTAATCACTATTTGTTAACAAAACCACAACTGGTTTATTTAATTGCACCAAACTCTAAATAAAACAGGAATGGAAAATCCTAAAGTCTATGTAGACACATGCTTCTCAACTTTGGCAACTTTAAGGTGCATGGACTTCAATTCCCAGAATTCCCAAGGCAGCATGAAGTCCGTCCATCTTAAACTTGCCAAGATTGAAAAACACTGATATACAGATAGGGATTTTTCCATTCCTCTTTTACTGGTTCTTACTTACTTATGAGCAATCATAATGAAAAATCCTCACTTCCACCCCATCCAAGGGCAAAGATAATTCAAAATCCTCACTTCCACTCCATCCCAGAGCAACTACCATTCATTCATTCATTTATCAACAAGGAAAACAAGAAACAGTATAGACATAGACATGGACACATGAAAAAAAAATGGCACAAATAAGCAAAAAATAGCCATAAACACATAAAATGGGAACAGTAGGACAGGAATGGTAGGCATGCTGCAGGGCAACAAAAGAAGACCATGTGACTACCAGTTTTAAAAAACTTCATTCAGACCTTCCAACTTCTTGGAGAAAAAAGATCTCATGAAGTTGGAAGGTCTGACTGAACTGATTGATCAGCCTCCCGGCTGATTGAGGCTGCCTGTCCATTGTCGTCTCCCAGTTGATCAGTGTAGCTCCCAGTCATGCCCCTGCACCCTCCCGATCCGGAGTGACAACCCTGGTGGGAGGGGCGGAGTGGGGTGAGGCCAGTCAGAGGAACAAGTAGTTCACCGAATTATGCAAAAAATTAACAACAGGTTTGGCTGAACCCATGCAAACCAGCATATAAGTATTATATTTTTAGATTTGGCTACTACATGATTCAAGCTGTCTCTTACATTAGTTGCCTCCAAAATATTCAGGTAAACATTTAATAGATATTTAACAGATAAGGTCTGGTGAAACTATTCTGGGTGTAGTAACTGCTGATTCAGTCTAAAGAGGGAAAGGTGCAATTGATCTTGAAATAATCTTTGCACATAGACCAGGGAAGTCAAACTGAATTTCATTGAGGGGCGCATCAGGGTTGTGATTGACCTTGGGGGGCCAGGCGGGTGTGGCCAACTGGGTGAATGTGGCCGAGTAGGCAGGTGTGGCCAAGTGAGTGGGTGTTGCTGAGTGGGTGGGTGTGGCCAACTGGATGGGCGTGGCCATCTTGATGCCACTTCCCAAACTGCTGGCATGTTTTCTCTTTCCACTGGGTAGACCGGGCCAAAGCAACACGGGCCAACCCCATTTTCCAGTAAGAACCTGCAGGCCAGATCCGACCACATCACAGGCCTTGTGTTTGACACCCCTGATATAGTCCATCATTTGTCCATATGCAAATATCTAAATTGCTTCTGGCTTCCATTCTACCAAGAAATAGACTATAGGAACTGCTGCAATAGCTCTTACTTTGTTTTCCACAACTAGTTAGGGTTTTTTTAAAAAGAAAAATGTATTAAGATTAAGTATTTGATTTAGGAGGTAAGAAAAAGTTATTCACTTTCTGATTTGACACAACCCTCTCATTGTGCTTTCAGACTTCAGTTTAGATTCTTCAATGCACTGAGTCCCATGTTCTGAGTTTCTACATCACAGATGTCAAACTCATGGCATCACATTGCTGACATGTGATGGTTTGCGACATTTTTTCCAGGAGCTGGGGCGGGTGTGGCCTGTGCATGATGCATCCGGCCCATAGGCCACCAGTTTTACACCCCTACTCTACATGTTATCCAGGAAACTAGAGGAGGAATATGCATAAAGTACATTTGGTACCCGGAGTTATTTATAAAAAATAATAAAGGTGAAATAAAAATAATAAAATAATATACCCTAGTAGAGTCTAACTTCTGGAAGGGAAGATCAATTTAGCTCCCTTGACATAATATACAAATGCTTCAATCCCGCCTTCTCCCAGGATGTTTTTCTCTTATCTCAGTCTATCCCTGCAGTGGTCTCCATCCAGGATTCATTCTGCTTAAATTTTCAAGATTAGTCAAAATTTGCTAGGATACCTTTACTTGTAATCTCTGGACAGTGTGGCACCAGTCAGCTCTATCCCCAGAGTTAATAATTAACCAAATTAATAATTTAATTTGATTTTTTAAAGTTTAACTACTTATATATAAAATTATCATTAGTAGCTGCTGGCCTTCCAGCAAACTAAAGAGTAGGTTTATTAAGATAGCTAGAAATTATGTTGCAATGGTGTAGCCCCAAGTGAGACTGTGACTGTTCCAAAGGCCACTCCCAGGAAGTTTAAAGAGATAGTCATGAACATCCACCTCTCCACATCCAGATTCCTCTCCTGCCCTTCTAGCCTCTTCCTTCTTCTCTAACCAGTGATTTCCATCGCTCATGGTGAACCCTTGTGCCTGGAGGCTCTTGAGTCAAACCAGGGAGGACATTACCCCCAAAATGTTCATTTTACTTCTTCCAGGATTTATTGCAGCTTTGTCAGTGTTCCTCTCCAGCCAGATGTCTCCAGTAACTGCCCTACCAGTTCAGAACACTACCTCTTCAAGGTAAAACCATTATATGTTTCTCTCTGTCTTGTTCTAATCCCTGTAGGTGCCCCGGGTGAGATTGACATAGCCCCACTTTAGGGCTGCTTGACACTTTGTGGTGGCTCCCTTGGTTGGGACGTTGTTGTGTAAATACTGAGATGTTTTGGTGATAGAGCTGACTGGAGCCTTTGGCATCATGAAAACACCTAACTATAAAAAGGGGAGGACATGCAGCCTAGTTGGGATTGTCCATCCCAGTGTCCTGACAGGACTGCTGTATCATTGCATTGAATGGGGGAACGTCCTGTCACCCCCCAAATCCTGCAGGATGAAAACCTTAATAAAGTTACTACTTTCCTACTCTGACTGATACAAGCTAGCAAGACATTTGCTTCCTATTGCTTGGAATTGCTGTACTTGTTCTTTTCTATTATGGAAGGTAGCTTCCAGTTTTTCCAAAGATTTCTTGACTACACCGTTTGCAGAGAAGAGATAGACATTATCTTGAACAACAGAAAAGTAATACAAATTTAGTGAAAGCCACAGTGAACATATTGGGAGGCAAAACTAAAGTCTTATTGTTGGTAGTATTTGTTAACTAACTCAGAGTCATAAATAGCCTCTATGATTTCAGATTCTCCTAAATGGTTCATTAGGCTAGAGTGAGATTATGCACTTTTCTAGAATCTGTTACTTAAAAGACACCTTTATCTTCTCTGTTATCTGTTTGCTTAATAGTTGAGTCAGCCTATTTGTAGCAGAGTTGTTATGAAATAAGGATTCATCTGAGTTCGCAGGAAGGAATTGCACCATCTGACTAGAAAGATGCCTACTTCTCTATTCTCTTCTAATTTTCTTTTCAAATTAGCATTTACATTACTTAATATATGTAATCTAATATGTTATGGTGATTTAGGCTATACTGGTACATTAATGTAATATATATATTACGTTAATCTTTGTATATATTAGTCCTTATTCATCGATTATTTAATATTAGCATTGATAGTTTTTAATTAAATTTAAGTTAATTGCAGTTTCATCTCAATTCAGATCACATTTTTGTTCTGGACCTTCTGTTTTTTGCAGTGGGGGCCTAAAAAAAGGCCACTTTCATGGGGGAATAAGCAAATCATATTTCTCTGCATACCTTCAACTTTTGTCTTTGGGAATCTGTAATTATCCTTATTGAGTAGCTTTAGTTACTGTATAAGATTTGGCATTCCCTGGCTTCTCCTGCCCCTCCTTCCTCACATGGAAATGAGAGCTGCCTCTATAGAAAATGAGCATGGCTGTACAGCAGTGTCCTCCTTTTCACAATCAGCAGGTGTTCTTATTTTTGGAATTAATATTTAAAAATTAATATTAATTTTAATATTAAAATTATTATTTTTTGGAATTTTTGGAATTATATATGAATCTGGAAGTGGGGTTCATAGTTCCCTTATATTTTGTCCACTAGATCCTGTAAATCACATTCCTTAAAGCAAGTGGAATAATTGTTCAAGTAGAACAATCAAGTAGAACATGGGTGGGATGTTTTGGTCGTCTCATTATCTAGGCGTTAATCTGTGGTTTATCATACTGTATTTGTTCTCCAGGCTCGAAAACATGGACAGCATTTCTGCAGCAAACATCAATTTTGTCCTCAACATCTTCAAGAAGGTTACTGGAAATGATTCTTCCCAAAACTTGTTTTTTTCTCCTTTGAGTTTGTCTTCTGCACTGCTAATGGTCTCGTTGGGTGCCAGAAATAACACAGAAGCTCAGATATTAAAGGTATATTAAGATACATTTTATCAAAAAGAAAAAAAAGGGGGGTTGGCTGTGATCTTGTCCTCACCCTTGCTAGCCAATTATGAGAACATCTATTTTATTTATTTATGAAGTTTATACAATGCCCATTTTGCAATCATGCAACTGAGGGTAGGACAAGAAGCGACGGGTGGAAACTAATCAAGGAGAGAAGCAACCTCGAACTAAGGAGAAATTTCCTGACAGTTAGAACAATTAATCAGTGGAACAACTTGCCTCCAGAAGTTGTGAATGCTCTAAAACTGGAAGTTTTTAAGAAGATGTTGGATGACCATTTGTCTGAAGTGCTGTAGGGTTTCTTGCCTGAGCAGGGGGTTGGACTAGAAGACCTCCAATGTCCCTTCCAACTCTGTTATTCTTTCTGTTCTATTAACTGGGGCAGCTAATATATCATCTGGTCTAAAAAGTTCCAAGCACACCTATCACCTCAACCTGGCTGCCGCCCTAAGATGATGCTGTTCATGCAGTTGCCAACTGTCTGATTAGCTTTTTAAAAATGCAACAAGTACAAGAGATGCCATTATTATCAAGATTCTTTAACTCTGCTCCCAATTCTCATCCAGATTTGGGATTCTGTTTGCATGGAAAGTAAACATAAGGTGACCAGACGTCCCGCTTTTGGCGGGACAGTCCCGCTTTTGAGAAATTTGTCCCGCGTCCCGCAGCGTTTTAAAAAAGTCCCGATTTTTCATTCTGCCTCCTGAGTCCCGGCTGCCTCCTGAATCCCCGCTGATGGCTAGAGGGAAAAAAAACTCTTTAAACTCTTGCCGCGGGGCTTCAAAGGGCCGACCTACAGCTGATCAGTGTTAAAAAAAAATGAATAGACCCATGCCTGCAAAAATAGAAAAAACAGCCCCTGTTAACAGCTTCCGCTAGGTTAATTAGCTGCAAAAAGCTGCAAAAAGTTCCTGGAGCAGATTTTTTTCCCCCTAGCTATACTGAAAACAAAGGCGAAAGCGAAACTAAACCTGCAACGTGACAAAATGAGGCAGAGAGAGATTTCTTTCTTTTTCTTTTTCTTTTTCCTCACCAAAAAAGGTAGGTACAAAACTGCAAACAATGGGAAATTTTGGGCAAAAGAGGAGAGTTCAAGATTTTAAAACACAAAAGAAAAAAAGCTCTATTTAACTAGGGAATTGTAATAATTGAGATACTATTAATAATTGTATATTGTGTTGAAAGCAGAAATGGTTAAGTTGTGGTTTGGAGGAATATATGGGGGAAATTATTTGGTTTATTATTATTGGTAAATATAATTAATTGATTTGTAAGAAATTGGATTGCATGGAAATAATTGGAATATTCATGTTCATATTGATTAATATACAAAAAAGATAGTTATATAACTAATTGATTTATATTTAAATGTTGAATTTGTATTAAACAACTGTAATATTATATAATTAACCAATGTGAGGATGGATATAAAAATAGATGACAATGGGAAGGGGTATAATATAGAATAGAAGGGAAAAATTGAATTTGATTAAGATTAGAGATGAGGATGAAGGGTAATATTGTTTTTTTAAAAAAATAGATGAGGAATAAATATGGCAAAAAGGAAATATAGAAATTGTAAATTTAATTGAAATGACTAAACGCTGTTTAAATTTGTGAACCAGCCAAATATTCTGTTCAAAGAAAATACATTGTATGTTTGTATGTGTGTTTCTAATTATTGCCATTTATTCATATTTGTTCTCTTTTATTCTTTAAAGTTTAACAATTCATTCTTTATCTTAATATCTTTATATTTGCTTGGGGTTGGCTTTCTTCCCTTTCATCTTTTTTATTGTACAGCAATCTTTCTCCTCAAACCTACCACCACTCTCTTTTCTTTCCTTCTTACTTTCTCTTCCCCCCACCCTCTTTTTCTCCTCCCTACTTCCTCTTCCTTTCTCCTTCTCCTCCTCTCTTCCTCCCTCTCTTACCCTCACTCCTACTCTAATTTCCATTCCTTCATCCCTCTCTATTGCTGTATCCTTTAATGCATATGGACTACTCAGAGGGCTGAAAAAGTTATTTTTGACTGGTCCTCACACTTTTGACCAGTCCTCGAACTTACGACTGTCCTCACATTTTACATTTTTGCCCTATCTTGTCACCATGGTGAAGAGAAGCAGTTGTGAAATGAGTGACATGGTTGTTAAGAATACTGCACGGGCATAAATGTGAGGATGGTCATAAGTGTGAGGACCAGTCAAAAGTGTGAGGACCTGTCAGAAATGACTTTTCAGCCCTCTGAGTAGTCCCTATACACATAGCCATGGCCACCCGGTCACATGACCAGCTAGCCACGCCCACCCAGTCACATGGCCTCCAAGCCACGCCCACACAATAAGTCACGCCCACAATGGTGTCCTTCTTACCAATGTTAAAATCTGTTCACCTTACCCTATACACATAGCCATGGCCACCCGGTCACATGACCAGCTAGCCACGCCCACTCAGTCACATGACCAGCTAGCCACGCCCACCCAGTCACATGACCAGATATCCACGCCCACAAAATAAGCCACGCCCACAATGTCCCTCTTTACCAATGTTAAAATCTGGTCACCTTAAGTAAACAGCATGTATAGGAAGTCTGATAGGGATTCATCCCTCTGTGCTTGACTTCTTCAAGGTCATTATGGCAACTGCTGATTATGGAAATATTCATATACTACATAGTGCTTTACAGCCCTCTCTAAGCAATTTACAGAGTCAGCATATTTTCCCCAACAATCTGGGCCCTCATTTTACCAACCTCAGCAGGATGGAAGGGCTGAGTCAACATTGAGCCATTCAGAATCAAACTCCTGAAGTGAGCCATGAGTTGGCCTGCAGTACTCCATTCTAACTACTGCGCCACCACGGCTCTTAGAAAATGGTATTATTTCGGGCAAAAGTCCTCAACTTGAAGTCCCAGGATTTGGAAAGTCATTTTTGTGTATCCTAGAGATACCTTTCACCACAATTAACCCAAAATCATCTTGAAGTCAGATCTTCAAGGACCATTTGAAGGATGGCATGGTGAGGGGAACCTGAATCTCTGAGGCAAAATGGTTTCAGAGAGCAAATATTATGACAGAGAAGGCAAAACATGTTTTAAAGATGGCTCCTATAGCAAATACAAGAACTTTCCTTCTGCTTCTTAGCAAAATATTTTACACATGGAGGGGTTGCACTTTGTGATTTAGAAATCTATTTTTCCAAAAAAGGAACATTTCTGAAAATCCCCAATTTCTCTTGGGTGTCAATCAAATTGATTTTCAAAGGAGATCAATGACTACGACTTTCAAACATGGAGAAGCCCAAACATGTACAATAAAGTCAGGTCAAGCTTAAATTTTAGGAACTTTATGGACACCCATATTATATGAGTTTCCGGGGCAACAGTGAGGAATCAGTTGCCTTTAAGGAAGGTGTTTTTTTTTTTGTTTTTTTTTTTAAAGTCAGCCTCCTCTGTAAGCTTGGGGTTCAAGAACTAGCCAAATATTAACTAGGCCCAATACTGTTTGGCTTTCATTAGCCATTAACTTTAAAAGCTATTCATCTGCAGTGATCCTTCAAAAAATTTACTACCGAAATATGTAGATTGTTTGAAATGTGTATGTTTTCCAAGGTCTGCTGTTGTGGTATTACATTTTGAATAGTTGTTAAACTTAATTTAATTAACCAAATATCATCTTATAGGCGCTATCTCTACCCAAAGATGGAGAGGTTCACCAAAGATTTGAGAAACTTATTTCTGATATCAACAAACCAGGTGCCAATTATAGCCTCTGTCTAGTCAACCAGCTCTTTGGAGAAACATCATATGATTTTCTTGCAGTAAGTTACATACATGTTGGAGATCTGGCTGGAAACAACCATAAATGCTCTGTTTGTTCTAATGTTTGCCTATCTCATTGCAATTGCAGTTTGGCTCTAATAAAGTACCAAATATTCCTATAGCTTTACTTGGTCCACTGAGTTATCTGGAGGGGAAATTTAAAAGTCTAGCTGCTTTTACTGGGAATGTTACAGGAACATCCAGTGGGATGTTTCTAAATATAAAACTTTCAAATAAAAGTCATAAATAGAACCATGTGACCCTTAATTGCCAGATATATTTTTGAATAAACTATGTTATCTTAAAATAATTCCATATACTTCCTAATATCTGATAATTTCTAGGCTGTATTAACTATCCAATGGCATTAGCTGGTTTTAGGTAATATTCAGTGTAATAAGTAATGTTTCCAGATTGTTAGTTCATAGAAAAATGAGACAAAATCAATTTGCATTTTTATTACTGCTTCTGTTGTTGAGATGTCATTGTTTCTTAAGTCATTTATAGAATCCATTCAGAGATTCTACCATGCAGGTGTGGAGAAACTTAACTTCACACAAGCTTCAGAAGATTCGAGAAGATATATAAATGCCTGGGTAGAAGAAAAAACATCAGGTGAGAATGATAATAAGAGTTAATTAGTAGCTGCATTAAGTAAGACATGCAATATTGTGTGTGCATGTCAGAGAGACAGACAAGGCAGGCAAACCCACCATAGTTAACCATTACTTGCTACATAAAAGCTCATCAAACCTGAGATGAAATTCTAGCCATGAATAGATTATTGGTTTTATTGATGGACACATCTGAGCATATTTCCGTTATTTAGCTTGCCTGTTATTTAACTTGTATGTGTGTGGTAACCAGTGGTGGGTTCTTCCCGGTTCAGTCCGGTTTGGCTGAGCCGGTAGCAGTGACGATATGACATCACAGAACCGGTTCTCCCCCCGCCCTCCTACCCCCCCACCCACGTTATTCTTACCTTTTATTTGGTCCCACCCCCAATCTATTGCTGCCTCCTGAGTCCCAGCTGATGACTAGAGGGAAAAAAACTGTTTAAACTCCTGCCGCGGGGCTTCAAAGGGCCATCCTACAGCTGATCAGTGTTAAAAGCAAACAAATGAGTCAGATCGTAATTGCGAGGACTGGTCGTAAGTGCGAGGACCTCCCAGAAATGACTCTGACCAGCTAGCCACGCACACCTAGTCACATGACTTCCAAGCCACACCCACAAAATAAGCCACGCCCACAGAACCGGTAGTAAAAACATTTAGAACCCACCCCTGGTGGTAACCTTACTAAATAATGATATAAGATGGGCAACTATATAAATGTTAAGGGAGGGAGGGTGGGTGGATGGAGGTTGGACTGGCCCTGAGGAAGCAAAAGCTACATTCCATCCTCAGTCAGAGGAGTTCTCTGGGTGATTGCCTTGAGCTCCTGAAGAGAGAAATCTAATAATTAAATTAAAATGAAGAGAGAGAGAGAGACAGAGGGACGGAGACAAAGACGGAGATGGAGACAGAGAAAGAGAAAGAGACAGAGAGAAAGAAGGTAGGTGAGTGATGTTCAGAAATAATAAATCTGATCTCTCAATTAAAGCAGTTTTTTTAAAAAAAACTTTCAAAGGAAAAATTCAGGATCTGCTTGTCCCTGGAATAATTGATTCGCTTACAAGACTGGTTTTGGTGAATGCGATCTATTTCAAGGGAAACTGGGCAAATAAGTTCAACAAAAATTACACAGAGGAAAAGCCATTCTGGATTAACAAGGTATTCATTTACTGTATTAACAGAGTAAAAGAGACATTATGAATATTTTTAATTGTGTTATTTTGTATATATCTGAAGCAAGTGTGGAATTAATTTGAAACATTCCTGTAGCAAAGAAATTGCTTACTCCTTCCATTTTATTGATCTTCCTAGAAATAGATGAATCATGAAAGTCAGTCATCTTAAGTCCTTCAGGCTTTGTGTGTAGCAATTCAGACTTTTCTGTCATTTAAACTTTGCGCAGGGATTTTTAGTGCAGCACCACTCCCACTAATTCTATGTGATTAGCCGCAAAAACTACGGAGTGATTAGTGAATATATTTCCTTTTTATATGGATCTATTATGTATTATCACCTGGACGTATTTGATGGAGGAGGAACAGGCAAAATATGTTTCTATGTTGCTCTCCACAAAGAAGGCTAGTTTTGATATTATGGACATCTGTTCATTTGAGAAAACTGCTGATTAAAACCACAGACCTGTGTTTCATTGCATTCTTTTGCTCACAGAATAGACAATTTGATTTTCTAAAGGTCATAATCTTTATCTGTTTTTTAAATCTATTTCTTAATATTCTAAAATTATTCAAATTTTGTGAAAAGTAAATTATCACTATGTATAAAGAGTGGAAAATCTGGTGGATGGCTGAGACATGAAAATGCTCATATGAATCCTCAGTTTCTCTTAAAAATTCAACACAAAAAATGAAAGATTTAAGCAGAGGGAAAAAACCCGTAAGGATAAATCCATGATAGAATTATTTGCATTTCCTATTTATATGAAAGATTTCTTCTAACATACATTTTCCCCACTTGTAGAATGAAACGAAAATAGTGCAGATGATGTTCAGGAAAGGAGAATATAACATGGCTCACATATCGGCCGATCGGATTTCCGTTCTTGAGCTTCCATATTATGATGATGACTTAAGCATGATCATTCTGCTCCCTGATGAGATTGAAGATAACTCTACTGGATTGGAAAAGGTGAGTTTTGCTTTCATAAAACAGAATTTAAGCCTTTGTCCATCTCTGGTACTAGCTGTACGCTGTTCTTTTTAATATTGAAGCTTGGCTTTCTGCAATTATAGTTAGTACTATTGGGTTGACTTGTATTTTCCCTTATTTTGAAAAGATGCAAAAAAAAAAAGTCTAAAGAACACCAGCGAATGCATTTATATTTCTAAGTATTGTATACAAAGGGGGATCCCATCTGTAGCTGTTGTGTACAAGGCAATTGATAAGGTTGTCAATAACGTACAGTATTTCTTCTGATATTATTAAAATGCAGGGGATTCAGTTTTTGATTCTTCAGTTTATACTGTTTCATGTTAAAATAGCTATCAAGATTCATAGCTTGAAGGAAAGAACAAACAAGTTCATATAGCTGAGGTATTTTTTTGCATGGATATTTGTCTTCAAGTAAGGTTTAGCTTCTGGCAACTGTGGAGAAATGCAAGTAGTTTATTTGGCAACATTTTCAGAAGTTGTTTTCCCTTGCCTGCTTCCTAGAGCTAAAAGAATATAACTGGCCCCAAATCACCAAATCTGATAATTCAGATCAGAGTGATGATTTATAATCCAGTGCTTTTAACAACTATACCAAACTAGGCCTCATTGTTTACTTTTCTTTTAGCATTCCTTTTAGCTTTAGGCATAATTGTAATTTTTTGGGTTTTCTGGAATGAAAATTGGTATAAAATTTAATTCTAACATGAATAAATTATAAAAATATTTCTTATCAGCACGTGAGTTTTCTCTGATGTAATATATATACAATTGTCTGGGCTGTTGGTTAAACAATTGAGTTACTTTGAATAGACAGTAAAGTTACACTTATATTCCTACTTTTTCTCCTGGGTCCGAAGGTCTACACTATTTTTGTGACTTAGTTATCTTTCCTAATGTTTTAGGAAGTACAAGAATTTGTAAGTGTTTGTAAGATTTCAGGATTTTTCTGTCATTGTGAGCACCTGCATCATACTTGTGTTAGTATCAGAATAAATCATAGTGTCATATAACCAGGAATTTCTTTCTCCTTTAATGCTTTTCATCTTATTTTAGCTGGAGAGAGAAATTACATATGAGAAACTCATGGACTGGATCAATCCAGAGAGGATGGACCTAAGAGAAATTGAACTCTCTCTTCCCAAATTTAAATTGGAAGAAAAATATGACCTGAAGCCTGTTCTGAGAAGCATGGGAATGACGGATGCATTTGATGAGGACAAGGCAGACTTCTCTGGAATGTCAACTAACAATGATTTAGTCATATCTGAAGTTGTTCATAAATCATTCATAGAAGTCAACGAAGAAGGCACTGAGGCAGCTGCTGCCACTGCTGTAATAGGGATATTTAAGGGTACAAATGTTGTAGACGAATTCAAAGTTGACCATCCCTTCGACTTTTTGGTTATCAATCGATCTGGAAAGAGCATCCTGTTCATCGGTAGGTATAGTTCTCCATAATGGGTGCATCCAGCATATGTTGGCACAATGGCTCTGATCCTTATTTCCTCATCAGATTTGTTTAAACATTGTGATACTAAACTTTCACTACCACACTTACGATCTTCTGTGTAATTGGGGTAGAGATAGTTCCTTTGTAATACTCCATAATACTGGATTTTAATCAGGGGTGAAATGTAAAATTTGTTACTACCGGTTCTGTGGGCGTGGCTTGGTGGGGGGGGGTAATGTGACTGGGTGGGCATGGCCAACTTTTTTTGAAAAAAACTTTTCAAAGCATTTTTTCTAATCCTTTGAAAAGCCTCTCTGCCGATCAGGCAACTCAGCTGTGATCATCAGAGACTTTTCAAAGCATTTTTTTTACTACCTTTGCGGCCAAGAGGTTGCAGAAAAAAAAAGCTTTGAAAAGCCTCTGATGATCCCAGCTGAGCCGCACGATCCTCAGAGGCTTTTTTAAATTTTATTTTTTAAAAAATGCTTTTAAAAGTTAAAAAAAAAAAGCCTCTGAGGATTATGCAGCTCAGCTGGGCATGGTGAGGGGGGGGGCATGCAGGGATTTTTGCTACCGGTTCTCCGAACCACCCGCCGCCATCACTACCAGATTGGGCGATCCAGTCGGAACCGGGAGCATTTCACCCCTGATTTTAATTCTTTCTTTCCAGAATTATTTTTAATCAAATCAAGATAATAAGTTTTGAGTACAAGTGTTCTGATTGGTAGATAAATCCTGCAAAATTGCTTTGTTTATAGGGAATAGTTGCTAAGCATGAATCAAGGTATTACAACACAGATGTAGTTATGTATTTGCCAGTGTACATTTCCATATGATGATACAATACAGTCAGCTCAGCTTCCATTGTGACATCATGTTTTTTCATTTGAGTGACATCATGGCTAGCTGTCGCTGTAGCTTGGCTTATAATAGCAAGTGTACAACTGTGCTAGAATGAGCAACATATTTATTTTTGTGATCATCATTTAATCAAGCAATTTGATTCTATGTAACTCAAATATTTCCAAATGATATTTACTTTATATAATTCTTATTTTGCTGCAGTCTTTCACGTAATCAAAATTGAAATAAAAGAGCATTTGATTATGTTGCTTTCAAATTTATTTAACAGTTGGTATGGTGATAAGACTCTTTACATCACAGGTCCCCAACCCCTGGTCCGTGGCCTAGTATCAGTCCATGGTCTGTTGGGAACTGGGCCATGCAAGTGTCAGATGAGCATGCAAAGCTTCATTTGCATATGCACGAGATTAGATTGAGTGCACAAACCCTTCCACAACCCCACTGTCGCCGATCCATGTGGTCATGGGACCACCAGGCACTTGCTATAAAGGTGAGTCAGTTGCCAAATGCCCAAAATACAATCACGTAACCAAAAGATGTGTGCCTGGGTAGCTTAACCACATCATAAGTATCCCACTGATCCATCTATCAAATCTTCTAAGTGCACAAACTTATAAAAAACCCTATTAGAAATCGTGAATGAATGAATTCTGTAATACAGCCAAAGGGCAACAAATAAGCACTATGCATCCAGTTAACAGAATAAAATGTAGTAGAAGAACCAGTAATGTAAAAGTAATGAGACATTGTACAGTATTAGCACTGTGAGAAATGGATTATCACTTTTGCTGGATACATTTTCAATCAATTTATTGCAGTCTTAGACCAGAGACCAGAAGAAATAAAAACGCTCAGTAAATATACAATTAAAAATTCTAGTATAAAATAATAAATAACAACTAAAATCTATAATAAAACCCAGTCTGTCAATTATACAGGGTCTAACTATACTACAGTTACAATCACAGTTCATAAACTGTGTGGCCCGTTGTAGGTTCAATGCTAAAAGGAAAAAGACTAAGCAGTACAAAGGATCTGCCACATTTGTTATATAACATAACTATGGTGGAGAAGATGTTTGCGATGAAACCCCAGTGATGCTGCGCAGAATCTGGCCACCCGCACTGTAGTGATGGACTGTTCATCCTTAAGCAGCCACTGAAGATAGGTAGTCTTGGCACAGCCAGGATATCTAGAAGTTATTGGCAGAATATGTTTTTTCCTAATCTCTGTGTAAAAGGAACATCTAAGGATCATGTGACCCACAATCTCCATCTATCCTGAGCCACAGGAACAGAGTCTTTCTGTCAATGGTATCCTCTTATACTTGCCGTACAGGACGGCCAATGGAAGTGCAGGGCACTGTGTGAGCAAAAATGCTTTCCAGTGGTTTGCTGACTCCAATTGACTAAGATAGCTGGCAGGAGGAGCAACACATCTAATGACATCTGGGGCCAGAAATAGCAGACCTTTCCCTAAATCCGGCTGCCTCTCGATGTCCTCCACCCTTTGTCAGAAGGTTTGTCTTGCTAAGTCGTAGTCCACCTTGAGTATTGAAGCTGGGCAGAAGCCTGATTTGGCAAGGTTGGACTTGACACCTTGAGCCATGATGAGGAGAATTTGTTGACTTTGTAAACTGCTTGGAGAGTGTATGAAGCGATATATTCTGTAAGTCTATGTGCTATTGCTATTAACAATCACATAATTCACTTAACTGCAGCAATTCACTTAACAACCTGGGAAAAGAGGACATAAAATGCAACTCACTTAACCGCCTTCCTTAACGACTGAAATTCTGAACCTAATTGAGGTTGTAAGTCGAGGACTACCTGCAATATATGCTGGCTTCCTCTATTGTGGACTCTCCCTAGTTTTTATACTGTATATAATTCAAAGCAGCAAATATTCCTAATATTTCCCCTCCCACTTTTAGTAATTTGATATGATTGACAGACATTTTACCTTCAAACATATGTTTTACATATTTTTTAAAAATGTTTATTATTCTTAACATGCAAACTATGATACATTTTTAAAAGATGAAATGTAAATAAGATCCAAACCCAGAGAAGCATAGCTAGGAAATTCAAAGGGTTTTCAAGTTTCAGGATTGAAATTAAATGTGTTTAGACAGTAAGTGAGCAAACATTTTAAGCCAGATGCTCTTTAAATTTGGATATTTACTTGGATATTGGATATTTGTTATTTACTGCCATTAAGAAGAAAAGAAATTGCATTTATCTTTCCAGGAATTATTCTTACAAGTCTGTATTCAGGTGCTTCATTTCAACCCAACAAAAGGAACTAAAAAATTTTCATAGGTTGTGTAACCAACCCGAACAAATAAAATAAAGGAAGAGAGCAATTCTGCCATCAATATTGTATATAAATAAAATATGCATGTACACAGCGCATGACTATCTATTTCCTGTTTTGTTCTGTTCCTTATTTTTGACAATGTATCAGCAATTTTTTCACCATAGGAAGAACCAAGCTAACCCCGTTAATTGCTTCTTTAAAGTTATCATTTTCAATCAGTTGTGATGAATGATTTTATTCTGGAATTATTTTATGCTGTACTGAACCTGAAAACTTTGTGTGTGATGGCAACATTGGGGGTTGTGAGGGTGGATTTTGATTCATGTTTTCAGTCATTAGGAGTTTCTTTGATAAATGTTTCTAATTCTTGAAGGAACATAGAAAGCTTGGTACAGCCTGATAAGAGAACTGGTTCAAATCATTGAGGATATTGACCTTCATTACTTGCAAACTCATTATGATATAAAGACATCTCCTGAATATGAAGATGAGCTTTAACGAGATTGATGTTAGGCACAAATAATCAGGAACAGGAATTCAAAGCACTAAGAGGTTATTCTTTTTTTTTTTTAAACATTTTTTATTTATTTTTAACATAAAACATAAAACAACATCTTTTTAGAGCAAAGGTTTGGATCCAGTATAAAATAAGTATAAATTCCAAATTTCATCAATTAACATCTTAACAAAAAAGAAAAGAAAAAAAAGAAAGAAAGAAAAAGAAAGAAAAAAAAGACACAAGAAAAAACAGAACAAGTCTATACCCAATTTTTGTCGTTCAATTTAACATCTTATTCTAACATTTAACATTTTATTATTAATCACCCTGAATCTTAAACTTCAAATCTAAACAGCTCTTTATAATATTCATTTATCATTTTAACAATCAGTATTTCATATATTTTCCTTACTTCAAAGACCCAATTCAAGTCAATGTTTCTTTTAAATCACATCTCATAATCAACATATAATATTTTATTCCTCTCTTAAAAATTTCAAAATCAGTAACTATTCTTCAAAATATCTCCTTCACTCCTCCTATTTTTATTTTTGGCTGAATTGCAGCTTAATTGGCTGTTTTCCATGTATATTCCTCCACTAACCTTATTTGTTGGCTGGATCACAGTTAATTTTAACTGCTATCCAGTATTTGTCTCCTCCGCTCCTCCTAAGTTTATTTTTGGCTGGTTCACAGCATATTTAGCTGTTTTCTAGTAGTGCTTCCCTCCACTCCTTACTTTATATTTAACTGGTTCACGGTTAGTTTTAACTGGTCCCCAGTATTATCTTCTCCACTCCTCCTAGGTTTATTTTTGGCTGGTTCACAGCTTAATTAGCTGTTTTCCAGTGGTGCTTCCCTCCACTCCTTACTTTATATTTAACTGGTTCATGGTTAGTTTTAACTGCTCTCCAGCATTTATCTCCTCCACTCCTCCTAAGTTTATTTTGGCTGGTTCACAGCCTAATCATCTATTCTCCAAGAATGCTTCCCTCCACTCCTAACCTTATATGTAGACTAATTCACAATTTAGTTTTAATCATCTGATCCCCAAAATCACACTTCCTTGTTGAAATAAAATAATAATGCATTTTAATATATATCTTCTCTCCTACTCTCTCCTATACTATTAATTTTATTTAAATTTCTCCCATTTCACATTTGATTATGTTGCTTTCAAATTTATTTAACCGTTGGTATGGTGATAAGACTCTTTACTTCACAGGTCCCCACCCCTGGTGCATGGCCTAGTACCAGTACATGGTCTGTTGGGAACTAGACCATGCAAGCATCAGATGAGCATGCAAAGCTTCATTTGCATATGCACAGAATTAGTTTGAGTGCACAAACCCTTCTGCTCCCCCACTGCCGCCGATCCATGTAGTCAAAAAGTGGGGACAACTGGTTTATATCATTCAGTTGCATATCACTGACATTCATAGTTATGCCCAAATTGTATTTCAGGTACCCTTGACTGTAATCGAGCTGAGAATTACAGTCTTTTTGCGATCATGAGTCACAATATCATTTGACCAGATTCAGTGATATGATAGTTATAATGATGGTCATTAAGTGAACATGCGGTTGTTAAGGAAATCCCCAATGGGCATTTTTTTCAGGAAACTTGAAGTGAAAGCTGGAATCTGGCAAAAAAATTGTGGTCATGGGACCACCGGGCACTTGCCATAAAGGTGAGTCAGTTGCCAAATGCCCAAAATACAATCACATAACCAGAAGATGTGTGCCTGGGTAGCTTAACCACATCATAAGTAGCTCTTGGGAGGACTGTTGTAACTTCATTAAGTGACCTTTTGGAAATCAATGATGAGCTGTAGGATAAAAAAAATATTTTTTTAATCCTAATTAAGAATGAATGAATTCTGTAATACAGCCAAAGGGAAACCAATAAGCACTATGCATCCAGTTAACAGAATAAAATGTAGTAGAATTACCAGTAATGTAAAAGTAATGAAACATTGTATAGTATTAGCACTGTGAGAAATGGATTATCACTTTTGCTGGTTACATTCTCAATCAATTTATTACAGTCTTAGACCAGAGACCAAAAGAAATAAAAACGCTCAGTAAATATACATAAAATAATAAATAACAACTAAAATCTATAATAAAACCCAGTCTTCCAATTATACAGGGTCTAACTATACTGCAATTACAATCTTGGTGGCCCATTGTAGTTCAACACTAAAAGGGAAAAGACTAAGCAGTGCAAAGGGTTTGCCACATTTATTATATAACATAACTATGGTGGAGAAGACATGTGCTTGTGACGATTCCCCATGCTGCTGCAGAGAATCTTGCCACCTGCACTGTAATGATGGACCGTTCATCCTTAAGCAGCCACTGAAGATAGGTAGTCCCGGAACAGCCACAATACCTAGCAGTTATTGGCAGAATATGTTTTTTCTTAATCTCTGTGTAAAAGGAACATCTAAGGATCTTGTGACCCACAATCTCCACCTTTCCTGAGCCACAGGAACAGAATCTTTCTGTAATGGTATTCTTTTATACTTGGAGTACAGGATGGCCGATGGAAGTGCAGGGCACTGTGTGAGTGAAAATGCTTTCCAGTGGTTTGCTGACTCCAACTGACTAAGATAGCTGGCAGGAGCAACAACACATCTAATGGCATCTGGAGACAGAAACAGCAGAGCTTTCCCTAACTCCGCCTGCCTCTTGATGTCCTCCACCCTTTGTCAGAAGGTTTGTCTTGCTAAGTCATAGTCCACCTTGAGTATTGAAGCTGGTCAGAAGCTTGATTTGGCAAGGTTGGACTCGGCAGCCTTGATCCATGATGGAAAGAATTTGTCTTGGAGGATTAATGGACTGCAGGTTACATTATCTGCTGCCATATTTACCATCCCGAAGAGTCTTCTCTTCTAGGCAATAGCAGGCATTCTGTCCCATGTAAAAGGAATGAGCTGGTATTCACTGAGATGACTTGGAAATTTTGCATAATACCCTAAAAATTCACAATATAGCAGGACATACTATATTAATAGTAATAAATGAATTATTACCTAGTAGTGAAGCTGCAGAATAACTAGATTCCTTATTATGGAAAATGAGGAATCAGATTGTTGGGGGCAATATGCTGACTTTGTAAACTGCTTGGACAGTGTATGAAGTGGTATATTCTGTAAGTCTATGTGCTATTGCTATTAACAATCACATGATTCACTTTACTGCAGCAATTCGCTTAACAACCTGGGAAAAGAGGACATTAAATGCCACTCACTTAACTGCCTTCTTTAACAAAGGAAATTCTGGACCTAATTGAGGTTGTAAGTCAAGGACTACCTGCAATATATGCTGGCTTCCTCTATAGTGGACTCTCCCAAATTTGTATACTGTATATAATTCAAAGCAGCAAATATTCCTAATATTTCCCCTCCCACTTTTAGCAATTTGATATGATTGACAGACATTTTACCCTCACACATAGGTTATACATTTTTTAAAAATGTTTATTATTCTTAACATGCAAATTATGATACATTTTTAAAAGATAAAATGTAAATAAGATCCAAACTCAGAGAAGCATAGCCAGGAAATTCAAAGGGTTTTCAAGTTTCAGGATTGAAATTAAATGTGTTTAGACAGTAAGTGAGCAAACATTTTAAGCCTGATGTTCTTTAAATTTGGATACTGTTTACATAATTTATATAAAATGTTATTTACAAATACAGAACAACTGTTAATGTGCATGACTACAATTACTGGTAAGAAGACTTTGTTATTGGATTATCCCTGAACTATTCTTTTGTCACTGCGTTTTTTTATTTACCAGCTGAGCTCTCATTTCTGGACTATCAGACTTTCCGTAGTTTGCCAAGAATCCTTATCAGTAAGCTAAATTGCGCATGTCTCTCCACCCACATTCCTTCACACTTTTTCTTTCTTCTCTTGCCAAGAGACATCCGGCTGATGAGAAGTAGCCGATAAGAACTTTTGCAAAAATGTAACAATTAAATTTTAGCTAGTTAGATGTTTTATTTTCTTTATAACAAATAAATGAGTTTTCTTAGAAGATATATCTTCGGGTTTGTTTTCTTAAAGTATGCTGGCAAGGAAAGGTCTTGATCCACCCCTCTTAATCAACGTGCGATTATCCCAAAGGCAGAATGGGATTAATCAGCGCCCTGACAATATCTACTGCTTTATCTGTGTATGACCTGGACTGTTTATTGGACTGTGTCTTATTACTATTTCCCGAAAGTAAACACAACTCAGTGTATCTGTGTGTTGGCTGTGTTATTTCCTAATTACTCACAATTGCTTTTCATGTGCACACCCTTGCTGCTCAAGGGTTGCTCTGCGAATTCCTCAACATTGGTTATGGGCCCAGGATATTGAGAGTTAGTGTAAATACACAGTACCATATTCAGACAGCTGTTTTTGTAGTTTATTGTTTAAGTGAAGATGGCACAAGAACAGTCACCAACATATTTCTGATAACCCGGTTGGATGGAACAAACTACGTTTCCTGGTCTATGAAGTGCAGCCTAATTCTGCGTAAGGAAGGACTATGGGCTGTAGTTCATGATCCACCAGATTTAACTGCTTGGAATTCAGCAGACGACGAAGATGCAAAAAAAAAAAAATAGCCAAATTTAACTGGGATAATGAAAGGGCTCTTTGTATAATTGGACTGACACTGAGTGACCAGCAGCTAGTCTATATTTCTGGTGAGGAATCTGCTGCCAAGTGTTGGGACGCTTTGAAGAGGATTTATGTTCATGATAGTGTGGGTGCACACATACATCTTACACATAAACTGTTTAGAGTTCATCTTCTGAAAGGTGGAGATACGTTAGCTCATTTGGAGTTTATGAAAAGGACTTTACAAGAGCTACATGAAAAGGAGCTGATTTTCTCAGAGCTTCATCAGGTCTATATCATTTTTTTCATCTTTGGATGAAAGTCATGATGATTATGTGTCTTCACTAGAAGTCCTGTCGAGAGATGAACTGACATTGACTGGCATAACCAGAAGTTTGTTAGAAGAGTCCAGAAGAAGGCAAGATAAAGACCAACTGAGAAAGTGACAACCACAGGAAGAAAACCTGTCTTCAACTGCCTATACTGTTAGAAAATGTTTTTCTTGTGGGGCTAAGGGTCATATAGCTAGTTTCTGTAAAAAGGGCAAGAAACTGAATAGTGGTAGTTAACAGAGAGCTTAAAAGGATGTTAGTTTAGCAATATCCAGCTCAATTACAACTGTAAACCATGATTTGTGGGTAGTTGACATTGGAGCATCGCAGTCTATAACTAATGCTATCTGTGAAAGCATTGTTAAAAGCTTGGTTTGTAGTAACATTTAGGGGAGATAAATATATGATAGAAAAAAATGGTATAAGTGTTACTGCAAAGTTAGAAAATGATTTGTTTGTTCTGAATGATGATCCATTAATCATGGCTAATGCTATCTCAGTTTACGATAACACGAAGCCACATGATGAATATATTCATTTGCTTCATAGGCGTTTGGGACATGTAAACTTTAAAATGTTAAAGAAAACTGTAGAATTATCTGATGGGATAAAACCAAAACCTTGTAAAAATATTTAAACTGCAATCTTGTAGCCAAGAAAAGAGTAAGGTAATTCCTGCAAACAGAGTTAATTGGTTTACAACCAATGAACCTTTAGAGGTAGTGTTTGCAGATATCATTGGTCCTAAAAAACCTAGTTTAGGAGGAGCCTGTTATATATTGAGTATAATAGACCATTTTTCCCATAATGGTTTCTGTTACCTTATGAAAACCAAAACAGAAACATTCCAGCATTTTTCAAACTGGCTGAGGTTTCTGAGAGGAAAAAGAAATGCAAGGTTCTTTGCCTGGTAACTGACAATGGTACTGAGTTTACCAATCACAAGTTTACAGCTATATTACAGAAAGCTGCATTGAACACAAGCGTTCTGCCCCTTATAGACCGCAACTTAATGCGTATATTGAATGCAGAGGGCAAAGGTTGCAGGCTATGGCTCGAACCATGTTATCTGATTCTGGTTTGCCTGAGACACTTTGGGGTGAGGCAATAATGTGTGTATACCATGTCTTGAATAACATAGTTAATTCAACAACTGGTGAATTACCATTCACACGTTGGCATGGTAGAAGACCAGAATTGAGTTATTTGCATACATCTGGAGCCCCAGCATGGGTTCATATTCCTTTGCAATTGAGGCGAAAGGGGCAACGTAGAGCAAAGAAGCTGTTTTTTGTTGGTTATGAATCCAACCACAGGTCATATAGATTTTGGGCGCCAGGTACCACTAGTGTGTACTGCAGTGCTAGTGCCAAGTTCTTGGAGCATGTTGGTTGGAGTAAGCTTGAGCAGGAATCTGACAAGGTAAATGATAGTGTTATTGTGGATACTCAAATATTTAATGATAACCCTGATAATGAGATAGTTGAAGAACCTTCTATTACTGTAAAGGAAGAAGAGGTTATAGGGAAGGTAGAAGAGGAATTACCTATAGCAAGTCCTGAGTTACCTAGATGTTCAACTAGAGAGAAACGTCCACCTGATAGGTATCAAGCAAATATGGCATGTCAGGTGAACATAGAGCTGTCTAACTTTAATGAAATACAACTGTATCCTGAAAAGGATCAGATAGTGTGGAAGAAAGCGATGGACAAAGAGCTGACATCATTAAAGGAGTTAGACGTGTATGAAAACGTTAGGTTACCACCAGGTGAGCATGCAATTGTTGTAAGTGGGTTTATAAACTAAAAACTGGTGTGGATGGGACTGTTACCCATAAGGCAAAATTAGTTGCTCAAGGATTTGCTCAATCAGATAAGGACTATGATGAAGTGTTTGCACCTAGTCTGAGGGCGACTACTTTGCGAGCAGCTTTAGTGTGGGCAGCTAAGAATAATTACAGGATAAATCATATAGATGTTGAAACTGCATATCTGCATGTACCATTACAACATACGATCTTTATGAAGAAGCCACTAGGTTTGAATACTGATGGGAAGACTGATTGTTGGAGACTGAAGAAAAGTCTTTATGGCTTAAAGCAGTCTGGTTATGAGTGGAATAAATGTATTGTTAATAAATTGGTTGATATGGGTTTTGTAGCTAGTATAGCTGATCCATGTTTATTCAAGAAAGAGAAAGATGGTTTAATTTCTTTATTATTGCTGACGATATAGCACTTATAACAAAATCTGAACAAGAAGCTACCAAAATTGTTTCTATATTACAAAATAAGTTCAGAATTAGGAATTTGGGAGAAATTAAGCATTATCTAGGACTTGATATAGTTAAAACTAGTAAAGGTTACAAAATTTCGCAAGCCAAGAAAATTAATCAATTGCTTAAACATTATAATATGGAACTCTGTAAGTCTGCAAAAACACCAATGAGTCAGGATTTTAAACATAGTAATATTCAAAGTCCTATATTTGATAAGGAGATATATCAATCCTTAATAGGCAGTCTATCATATTTAAGTAATTGGTCTAGACCAGATATATCTTATAGTGTGAACCAACTGGCTAGATATATTGCTGAACCTACTGAAAGGCACTGGCAAGCTGCTAAGTGAATACTTAGATATCTGAAGCAAATGATTTATTATTGGTTATATTTGGAGCCTAGTAGTAACTTAGTTTTAAAGGCATATGCTGATGCAAGTTTTGCAACTGGTCTACGTACTCGTAAAGCAACATCAGGTTAATGTTGGGTAAGGTTATGCTGGACATAGTTGAGCTGGATATAGCTAAACTAACATCCTTTTTAGCTCTCAGTTGACTACCAGTATTCAGTTTCTTGCCCTTTTTACAGAATCTAGCTATATGACCCTTAGCCCCACAAGAAAAACATTTTCTAACACTATAGGCAGTTGAAGACAGGTTTTCTTCCTATGGTTGTCTCTTTCTCAGTTGGTCTTTATCTTCCCTTCTTCTGGACTCTCCTAACAATCTTCCAGTTATGCTAGTCAATGTCAGTTCATCTCTGGACAGGACTTCCAGTGAAGACACATAATCATCATAACTTTCATCCAAAGAGGAAAGAATGATTTAGACCTGATGAAGCTCTGAGAAAATCAGCTCCTTTTCATGTAGCTTTTGTAAAGTTCCTTTCATAAACTTCAAATGAGCTAACATATCTCCACTTTTCGGAAGACGAGCTCTAAACAGTTTATGTGTAAGATGTATGTGTGCACCCACACTATCACGAACATAAATCCTCTTCAAAGTGTCCCAACACTTGGCAGCAGACTCCTCACCACAAATATGAACTAGCTGCTGGTCACTAAGTGTCAGTCCGATTATACAAAGAGCCCTTTCATTTTCCCGGTTAAATATGGCTATTTGCTTCGCATCTTCATCGTCTGCAGAATTCCAAGGAGTTACATCCAGTGGATCATGAACTACAGCCCATATTCCTTCCTTACGCAGAAGTAGGCTGCACTTCATAGACCAGGAAATGTAGTTTGTTCCATCCAACCGGCTTATCAGAGATATGTTGGTTGACTGTTCTTGTGCCAACTTTACTTAAACAATAAACCACAAAAACAGCTGTCTGAATATGGTACTGTGTATTTACACTAACTCTCAGTATCCTTGGCCCATAACCAGTGTAGAGGAATTCGCAGAGCAACCCTTGAGTAGCAAGGGTGCGCACATGAAAAGCGATTGAGAGTAGTTAGGAAATAACACAGCCAACACAGAGATATACATACAGTAGTTGTGTTTACTTTCAGGAAATAGTAATAAGGCCCAGTCCAATAAACAGTCCAGGTCATACACAGATAAAACAGTAGAAAGTAATAAAATAGTCCAGGGATAATCCAGTAACAAAGTCTTCTTACCAGTCATCGTGGTTAATAAACAGTTCTTCTGGATTTTCAAACAGTAGCATACAGAGATATCAGAGAGCACGAACAGCAAAGATATCAAGAAAAGAATCAAAGAAAAAAAAACCCAGGATTTTAGCTCCCTTTTAAGGACATTGGCTACAGAGCTAACCAATCAGGACACAGTATGATGCAATACAGGACTACAGCAGTCTTAAAGCTATAGTCATGGTCTATATATTGCCAACCCAACAAGTTAGGTAAAATCATTTCCTAACACATATATTAACAAATATATTCATTAAACACTCTGTAGTTTTTGCGGTTAATCACATAGAATTAGTGGGAATGGTGCTGCACTAAAAATCCCTGCGCAAAGTTTCAATGACAGAAAAGTCTGAATTGCTACACACAAAGCCTGAAGGACTTAAGATGACTGACTTTCATGATTCATCTATTTCCATGAAGATCAATAAAATGGAAGGAGTAAGTAATTTCTTTGATACAGGAATGTTTCAAATTAATTCCACACTTGCTTCAGATATATGCAAAATAACACAATTTAAAATATTCAGAATGTCTCTTTTACTCTGTTAATACAGTAAATGAATACCTTGTTAATCCAGAATGGCTTTTCCTCTGTGTAATTTTTGTTGAACTTATTTGCCCAGTTTCCCTTGAAATAGATCGCATTCACCAAAACCACTCTTGTAAGCGAATCAATTATTCCAGGGACAAGCAGATCCTGAATTTTTCCTTTGAAAGTTTTTTTTAAAAACTGCTTTAATTGACAGATTAGATTTATTATTTCTTAACATCACTCAGTCACCTTCTGTCTCTCTGTCTCTTTCTCTGTCTCTGTCTCCATCTCCGTCTTTGTCTCCGTCCCTCTGTCTCTCTGTCTCTCTCTCTTCATTTTAATTTAATTATTAGATTTCTCTCTTCAGGAGCTCAAGGCAATCACCCAGAGAGCTCCTCTGACTGAGGATGGAATGTAGCTTTGGCTTCCTCAGGGCCAGTCCAACCTCCATCCACCCATCCTCCCTCCCTTAACATTTATATAGTTGCCAATTTTATATCATTATTTAGTAAGGTTACCACACACATACAAGTTAAATAACAGGCAAGTTAAATAACAGAAATATGCTCAGATGTGTCCATCAATAAAACCAATAATATATTCATGGCTAGAATTTCATCTCAGGTTTGATGAGCTTCTATGTAGCAAATAATGGTTAACTATGGTGGGTTTGCCTGCCTTGTCTGTCTCTCTCACAGGCACATACAATATTGCATGTCTTACTTAATGCAGCTACTAATTAACTCTTATCAATCTCACCTGAGGTTTTTTCTTCTACCCAGGCATTTATATATTTTATTTATTTATTTGATTTATTTATTTATTTTTAATTTGATTTATATGCCGCCCTTCTCCGAAGACTCAGGGCGGCTTACAATGTGCTCAGCAATAGCCTTCATCCTTTTGTATATTTATACAAAGTCAGCTTATTGCCCCCACAACTGGGTCCTCAATTTACCTACCTTTGAAAGGATGGAAGGCTGAGTCAACCTTGAGCCTTGGCGAGATTCGAACCCTGCATTATTTGATTTTTATACCGCCCTTCTCCAGCGGTGAACAGCCAAGGTAAAAACATAGCATACAAAAATTAAAACAGTTTTAAAAATTTTAAATAATTTCGGCCCACAATTTAAAACAACCCAGTTAAAATTAATTTCAAATTAAAACCAAAGGATGGGATCACGCCAGCCCGGCTAGATGAAATAAGTGAGTTTTAAGGGCCCGACGAAAGTCCAGAGGTCCGGTATCATGCGTATCTCTGCGGGTAGATCGTTCCAGAGGGTGGGTGCCGCCACAGAGAACATATATCTTCTCGAATCTTCTGAAGCTTGTGTGAAGTTAAGTTTCTCCAGACCTGCATGGTAGAATCTCTGAGTGGATTCTATAAATGACTTAAGAAACAATGACATCTCAATAACAGAAGCAAATATAAAGAACACGAATTGATTTTGTCTCATTTTTCTATGAACTAATAATCTGGAAACATGATTTATTACACTCAATATTACCTAAAACCAGCTAATGCCATTGGATAGTTAATACAGCCTAGAAATTATCAGATATTAGGAACTATATGGAATTATCCTAGATAACGTAGTTTATTCAAAAATATATCTGGCAATTATGGGTCACATGGTTGTATTTATGACTTTTATTTGAAAGTTCTATATTTAGAAACATCCCACTGGATATTCCTGTAACATTCCCAGGAAAAGCAGTTACACTTTTAAATTCCCCCTCTAGATAACTCAATGAACCAAATAAAGCTACAGGAATATTTGGTACTTTATTAGAGCCAAACTGCAATTGCAATGAGATAGGCAAACATTAGAATAAACAGAGCATTTATGGTGGTTTCCAGCCAGATCTACAACATGTATGTAACTTATTGCAAGAAAATCATATGATGTTTCTCCAAAGAGCTGGTTGACTAGACTGAGGCTATAATTGGCACCTGGTTTGTTGATATCAGAAATAAGTTTCTCAAATCTTTGGTGAACCTCTCCATCTTTGGGTAGAGATAGCGCCTATAAGATGATATTTAGTTAGTCAAATTAAGTTTAATATCTATTCAAAATGTAATACCACAATAGCAGACTTTGGAAAACAGACACATTTCAATCTCTACATGTTTGGGGGGTAATTTTTTTGAAGTATTACCTGCAGATGTATAGCTTTTAAAGTTAATGGCTAATGAAAGCCAAACAGTATTGAGCCTAATTAATATTAGGGTAGTGCTTGAATCCCAAGCTTACAGAGGAGGCTGAATTTATTTTTTTTTTAAAAAAACCTTCCTTAAAGGGAGCTGATTCCTCACTGTTGCCCAGAAAACTGATATACTATGGGTGTCCATAAAGTTCCTAAAAGTTAAGCTTGACCTGACTTTACTGCACATGTTTGGAGTTCTCCATGTTTGAAAGTCCTAGTCTTTGATCTCCTTTGAAAATCAATTTGACTGACAAGCAAGAAAAATTGGGGATTTTCAGAAATGTTATTTTCCTGAAAAATTAGATTTCTAAATCACAAAGAGCAACCCCTCCATGTATAAAATATTTTTTTAAGAAGCAGAAGGAACGTTCTTGTTGTCAGGTTTCGGTGCTATCTTGAATAAACTTCATTCTCAAGCGCAAGCTGTCTAATGAAACATTTTATTTTTAAGCATAGCCGAATCCGACATTTCTGACTCAAATTTGCAGCCAAACTGGCCCCTCCTTCCAACCCCCTCCTCTTCCGCTCTCCAGCCCCCACGTCCCATTGGCCATCATACAGATCCATCTCTACATCCCGGCACGTTCTTTTCACAGGAATGCAGCCCCCACCCTCGTCTCCCAGGAAACCCTATCTGTATAAACAAAACTAGGTAAAAGTTCATCTCAGCAATAAATCAAGCTTCCGCTCTTTCTGCTTCAACTTGTTATGTCAGCGCTGGAAGAAAGCCTAATTTGGAACGCTGACATCCGGCCTCTCTCCCTTCACTTCTGCAACATCACCTATCCCATAGGGAAAACACAACAAGATTAGTCTCATCAGCCCCTCCCTGGCTGTGCACCCCCCCTCCCGGCTTTCCCGGGTGGTCTGCATGGAATTTTGCTATAAGGCGATCAGCTTGGATGTTTGCGCTCTTCACCCAGGAAGCCTCTGACAATGGGTAACCCTTCCATTTAATTAAGTACTGAAGGCGCCCCCTGTGCCATCTTGAATCAAGAATCTGCTGCACTTCGTAGTGCGTTTGGCCCCCAACAACCAGGGGCCCAGGAGGTTCATGTGGCGTTGGCCTTAAAGTAGACCCCACTACAGGTTTTAGAAGGCTACTGTGAAAAACGGGGTGAATTTTCCCCAAAAGCCGTGGCAACTGCAATTGCACTGTAACGGGGTTGATTATTTTTATTATAGGAAATGGTCCTATAAATTTTGGGCCCAATTTCCTGCTCGGGAGTCTAAGTCTCAAGTACTTGGTGGAGAGGTAAACTTTCTCTCCTAGCTGAAATGGTCTTTGGGGAGTTCGGTGCTTGTCTGCTTGGTCCTTATAAGATTGAGCCGCCTTTGCCAGCGCCCTCTTAACATTTTCCCACGTTTGTCTCAACATTGCCATCCAGTCGGTCAAACTGACTGAGGAAGGGGGCTCCCTCGGGTATTCTGGCATGGGAACAAAATCCATGCCACTCACTATTTTGAACGGGGTTAGCCCCGTGCTGCTGTGGACAGCATTATTATATGCAACCTCCGCAAAAGATAGGAGGTCTGCCCAATTGGACTGCTGGTAGTCGACGTAGCATCTTAAATACTGTTCTATCATAGCGTTCAGTCTTTCTGCCCCCCCATTGGTGCTCGGGTGAAATGCTGAGCTGAGCCCTTGGGATGAACCTATGGACCGTAGAAACTCCCTCCAGAACTTTGCTGTGAACTGGACCCCTCTGTCGGAAATGATTCTCCTGGGGACTCCATGTAGGCGGTAAATGTGTTTCAGGAACAGTTTGGATAACTGACGGGCTGAAGGCAGTCCACTACAAGGAATGAAGTGTGCCTGTTTGGAGAATAAGTCTATTACAGTCCAGATCACTGTATTTCCACTGCTCCTCGGTAGGTCTACTATAAAGTCCATTGCAATCTCCTCCCATGGTCTTGTTGGCTTGGCTACTGGTTGCAACAATCCAGGCGGGCACCCTGGCCTTGTCTTCATCGTGGCACAAATGGTGCAGCTTTTTACATAACTGTCTACGTCCTTTCTCATATGTGGCCACCAGAACTGCCTCCGTACTAGGTGCAGAGTCTTTAGGAACCCGAAGTGTCCTGCTGGTTTAACATCGTGGCTCCTCTTGAGAATCAGGATGCATAAACTCTGTGGGACATAGAGCTTTGTCCCCCTCCATGCTAGTTCATCTCTTTTTGTCAAGAGATGTTGATTGTCCCGATACCAGGGGTCTGTCAGTGTTTCATTTTTTAATTTTGCAGTTAAGTCACTTGCAAGTTGGCCTTGCTGGTCACGTCGTTGCCGTCTGGTGATCACTTGGGCCGCAGCTTGGGTGGAGGGGATGATGGCATTCACTACCTGCTCCCGCTCACTGTTGTATTGGGGCATCCGGGAGAGGGCATCAGCCAGGAAATTTCTCCCACCTGGGATGTGCTTAAGCTCGAAATTGAAACGATTGAAGTATTGTGCCCACCGCACTTGCCTGGGCGACAGTTTTCGTGGGGTTTTTAGGGCCTCTAGGTTTTTATGATCAGTCCAGACTTCAAATGGTTTCTGGCCTCCCTCTAGAAGGTGCCGCCAGGTCAACAAGGCCCACCTTACTGCAAACGCTTCCTTCTCCCACGCCGCCCATCGCCTCTCCGTATCAGTGAGTTTGCGGGAGGTGTAGGCGCAGGGTTGTAGATCCCCTTGGTTGTTCTTTTGGAGTAACACGGCTCCTACTGCCACATCACTTGCGTCTGCTTGGATGACAAAAGGCTGTTCTGGATCCGGGTGTTTTAAGACAGGTTCTTTCGCGAACAGTCCTTTTAGCGTCTCAAATGCCTGTTGGCAGGTCAGGTCCCACTGTAGGGGTTGTCCCGGGCGAGGTTTCATCGCTGGGCTTCCTGTCTTTAGGAGGTCTGTCAAAGGTTTGGCAATTTTCGCAAACGAGGGGATGAATTGTCTGTAGAAATTCGCAAAACCTAGAAAACTTTGCAGTTGTCTGCGGGTGCGAGGGGGCTGCCATTGTAGAACTGATTGGACCTTGGCTGGGTCCATCTCTATCCCCTCATTTGATACTCGGTAGCCCAGGTAGTCTAGCCGTGATTGGTGGAAATCGCATTTTGGCAGTTTGACATATAGGTTTGCCCGTAGCAGTTTTTCCAGTACTTGGCGGACGAGGGGTATATGTTCGTCTATGGTCTCCGTGTAGATAAGAATATCGTCCAGGTAGACGAGGACCCCTTTGTAAAGGTGTTCATGTAAGACTTCGTTTATTAACTGCATGAACACTGCCGGGGCTCCTTGCAATCCAAAAGGCATTACTTTAAACTGGAAACTACCCAGGGGGCAGTTGAATGCTGTTTTCCATTCATCTCCTGCCCTTATGCGTACTCGATAATAAGCTTCTCGAAGGTCTAGTTTGGTGAAAACCTTCCCTTTAGCTAGGTGGGCTAACATGTCTTTCATGAGGGGGAGGGGGTACAAGTTGTGTACGCAAACAGCATTGATACTTTGAAAGTCGACCACCAGTCTCATGGAGCCGTCCTTTTTCTCTTTAAACATGACCGGCGCCGCTACCCTTGGTTTCACTGGCTCAATAAATCCCCTTTGTAAGTTTTTGTCTATGTAGTCCCGCATTTCCTGCATTTCTCGGGGCGTCATTGCATACATTTTAGGTTTGGGTAGTTTCGCTCCTGGGATAATCTCGATGGCACAATCGGTCTCGCGGTGGGGGGGCAGAATGTCACACTCGGCCTCGCTGAATACCCCTGCAAGGTCTTGGTACTCCCTTGGGATCTGGTTTGTGTTACAAGCGGTGGTGGGTGCGGCTGCCAATTGTTTTGCTGCACCTTCTGGGAGGGGCCCTTGTGTTGGTGGTGTTTTCTTCTGTAGTGGAGGGCTGCTTTGGGGTTTCAGCGTGGGAGGGAATTCTTCTGGTCGGGGCGGCAGGGGTTGGGGCCCCTTTGCTATTCTCAGCCTGCGGGTTCCCTCTTGCCACCAAATGATTGGGCCCCATTTGTCGAGCCATGAGAGTCCCAATATGACTGGTTCTGTCATCTTGGGGGCTATTATGAAGCGGATCGTCTCCCAGTGATCTGCGAGTTCTAGTCTCACGGGTTCAGTCAAATGTGTGGCATACGTTCCTCCCACTAGGGACCCATCAACTTGCTCGAAGCGAATTGGTTGTTTGAGCTGTTTAGCTCGGATTCCCAATTTTAGAACTGTGGGTAGGTTGATTAGGCACCGTGTGCTACCCGAGTCTATTAGGGCTTGGAAAGTCTCTTGGGCCCCTGTTTTGGGGGCTGTTAGGCGTATGGGGAAAAGAAAAGGGTGGACGGGTCCACTCACCATCGGGTCATCCTCGCCTTCGTCTTCCGTGTCATAGGGTTCGGGGAACTGATCTCTCTCGTCTGGGATTCCTCTGGTTTCGGTCAGATGAGCGAAAAACTCAGGGATTTGGGGAGCTTCCTGCAGTACGTGGGTGACGCGCTTGGGCCCTCGTTCCGGCCGTGCTTTGGGTGGTGGATCGGGTCCCGGTCTAGGCGTTCCACATCTTGCTGCTATGTGGCCGCTTCCCCCACATCTGTAGCATTTCAGTGGGCTCCGTGGGGCAGTTGGTCTGTAGGAGGGCTGTGATGTAGGGGTTTCTTGTCTATTGAGTGGCCCCTGGACTGGTCGGCCTCTCTCCTTTCCCTCTGGTGGTTTTGACGTGTCACTCGCCCGCAGCCCTCTGTCGACTTTTATCGCTACCCGGAACCATTCAGCGAGTCGGTTTGGGATGTCACGATAGGCAGTCACTTGGGAAATTCTTTTATCTAGGCTTGTTCTAAAAAAATACACCAGCAATCGCTCTGGTAGAGGAGGCAGTGTCCCAATGACTCTCCTGAATTCACGGATATGCTCTCTGATAGGCTTCCCCCTCTGCATTAGGTTTCTGAGCTCGTCTTCCACATAGGGGTCCTCCTCCTCCTCCTCATAACGGGCTCTCAATAGTTGCAAGAACCCATCCGCATTTTGTAGCTGGGGGGCCCTGTATTTGTAGAGTGATGCTGACCACCTCTTTGCTTCTCCCTCCAGCCCTTCCGAGATAGCATTCACTAGGGCTCTGGGGAAAGGGTAGAGGTGTCCGAACCGCTCTATGTATATCTCAGCTGAATCGAGGAATTGGGCGAGGTTGTCTGGGTCACCATCGAATTTCCCTCTGAACTGGGGTGGTTCCTCCCTCTCTGCCCTCTCCTCTCTGTGCTGAGCTCTGGAGGGCCAGCCTTGGTGTTGGTAGTCCTCTGCCTCGTCTCTCATCGTGGGGTGGGGAGGTGCTGCCTTGTCTGGGCTTCGCTGCCATTCCCATCCCCAGCTCGCCCTTCCCAATTCACTTAGGGGTTTTTCTTTATCTTTTACCTTTGTATTTTCCAAGTTGGCTGGAATCACGACCGCTTCTGCTCCTCCTGTTTCTTGAAGCAGGCTTTCCTCCGAGAGCTTGGCTTCAGCCATAGTCCGTCCAACCAGATGTCTGGGAGGGAACGGGATGATTTAAACTCAGCCAGCCTGGATTTGGAGGAGAGTTTGGCTGTCTGTCAGGTTTCGGTGCTATCTTGAATAAACTTCATTCTCAAGCGCAAGCTGTCTAATGAAACATTTTATTTTTAAGCATAGCCGAATCCGACATTTCTGACTCAAATTTGCAGCCAAACTGGCCCCTCCTTCCAACCCCCTCCTCTTCCGCTCTCCAGCCCCCACGTCCCATTGGCCATCATACAGATCCATCTCTACATCCCGGCACGTTCTTTTCACAGGAATGCAGCCCCCACCCTCGTCTCCCAGGAAACCCTATCTGTATAAACAAAACTAGGTAAAAGTTCATCTCAGCAATAAATCAAGCTTCCGCTCTTTCTGCTTCAACTTGTTATGTCAGCGCTGGAAGAAAGCCTAATTTGGAACGCTGACACTTGTATTTGCTATAGGAGCCATCTTTAAAACATGTTTTGCCTTCTCTGTCACAATATTTGCTCTCTGAAACCATTTTGCCTCAGCAATTCAAGTTCCCCTGACCATGCCATCCTTCAAATGGGCCTTGAAGAGCTGACTTACTTACTTACTTACTTTATTTGATTTATATACTGCCCTACTCCCGAAGGACTCAGGACGGTGAACAGCCGAACAGTAAAAATACATAGATACACAATTTAAAAACAAAGTAAAATCGAATTAAACAATTTGGCCCAGACAGATTCGCACGGCCTCCAGGCACCGGGACATCACTTCAAGGGCATCGTTGGGGTCGTCCGGGGTGGAGATGTACAGCTGGGTGTCATCAGCATACTGGTGGTAGTTCACCCCGAAACCACGGATGATCTCGCCCAGTGGCTTCACATAAATGTTGAACAGGAGGGGCGAGAGGACTGACCCTTGAGGCACCCCACATATGAGGGGCCTCGGGGTCGACCTCTGCCCCCCCTGTCAACACAGACTGTGACCGGTCGGAGAGAAAGGAGGAGAACCACCGCAATACAGTGCCTCCCACCCTTAACTCTTCCAACCGGTGCAGCATGATACCATGGTTGATGGTATCAAAAGCCGCTGAGAGATCTAACAGGACCAGGACAGTGGAGCACCTCCTGTCCCGAGCCCTCCAGAGATTATCTACCAATGCGACCAATGCCGTTTCCACGCTGTACCCGGGCCTGAAGCCCAACTGGAACAGATCCAGATACGTCGTTTCATCCAGGTGCTGGGGGAACTGTTACGCAACCACACTCTCAACAACCTTCGCCACAAAGCGAAGGTTGGAGACCGGACGATAATTTACCAACATTGCCGGGTCCAGGGAAGGCTTCTTGAGGAGAGGCCTCACCACCACCTCTTTTAAGGCAGCGGGAAAGTCACCCTCACCCAAGGAAGCATTTATAATCCCCTGGAGCCAGCCTCGTGTCACCTCCCAGGAAGCCAGCACTAACCAGGAAGGACACAGGCCCAATAAACAAGTGGTCATGTTCAGTCTGCCCAGAATCCTGTCCACATCCTCAGGGGTCACAGGATCAAACTCATCCCAGATAACATTCTCAAGACCTGCCCCAGTCCCTCCCCCTGAGACTACCCAGTCGGAGTCCAAATCTTCCCGAATCTGAGTGATTTTGTCCTAAGATACTGAACAAAATCCTCGGCTCTATCCTCCAAGGGGTCCTCCCATGCTTCCTGGTGGAGCAGGGAGCGGGTCACCCTAAACAAGGTTGCTGGGCAGTTATCTGATGATGCAATAAGAGCAGCAAAATAACTACATTTTGCTGCTTTTATCGCCACTAGGTAATACCTAATATGAGATCTTACTAGTGTCCGGTCCAATTCAGAAAGACTGGCCCTCCAACTACTCGCTAGACATCTTTTCCAGTGCTTCAACTCCCTCAGCTCCTCAGTGAACCAAGGAGCCAAATGAGATCGGCGCCGGGTCAGACGCCACAAAGGCACGACCCGATCCAGAGCTCCAGCGGCTGCCCTATCCCAGGCGGCCACTAGGTCTCCAGTCGAGGCATGTGCCAGAGCCTCAGGAAATGGCCCAGCTCCATCTGGAACCTGTCAGTTTCCATCAGGTGTCTGGGGTGGAACCATCTTATTGGCTCCGCCTCCCTGCGGTGGGGTGCAGTGGTTCGAAGGTTGAGACGAAGGAGAGAGTGATCTGACAATGACAAGGGCTCGGTAACTATATCCCTTATCTCAAGATTACTCAACCATTGTCCAGAGACAAAAACCAGATCCAGCGTGTTTCCCCCCATGTGGGTAGGGCCATGAATTAACTGGGTCAGGTCCATAGCTGTCATGGAAGCCATGAACTCCCGAGCCACCTCAGACGCCTCAGCCATGGACGGCAGGTTGAAATCCCCCATGACCATAAGCCTAGTGGTATCAACGGCCACCACGACAATGACGTTGAGTAGCTCGGGCAGGGCTGCTGCCCGAGCTACTGATTTTGGGTTAATTGTGGTGAAATTGTGGTGAAATTGTCGGATCCACAAAAATGATTTTTCAAATCCTGAGACTTCAAGTTAAGGACTTTTGCCCGAAATAATACCATTTTCTAAGAGCCGTGGTGGTGCAGTAGTTAGAATGCAATACTGCAAGCCAACTCATGGCTCACTTCAGGAGTTCGATTCTGAATGGCTCAATGTTGACTCAGCCCTTCCATCCTTCTGAGGTTGGTAAAATGAGGACCCAGATTGTTGGGGGAAATATGCTGAATATTTCAGCATAAATTGCTGAAGAAAAAGAAAAGAAAAAGCAATTTTAAAGAAAATTGCTTAGAGAGGGCTGTAAAGCACTATGTACTATGTAGTAGTATATGAATATTTCCATAATCAGCAGTTGCCATAATGACCTTGAAGAAGTCAAGCACAGAGGGCTGAATCTCTATCAGACTTCCTATGCATGCTGTTTACATTCCAAGAAAATAGGAGCTGCTCCCATCCTCATGCAAACAGAATCCCAAATCTGGATGAGAATTGGGAGCAGAGTTAAAGAATCGCAATAAAAATGGCATCTGTTGTGCTTGATGCATTTTTCAAAAGCTAATCAAAAAGTTGGCAATCACCAACAAGTTGCTGGGAGGATCATTGGCATTAAACTTCTTGAAGAGGTTGAGGGCAAAAATGGTGTTTGCCGCAGAAAGGCTGTCCATGTTTTCGAGCATAGAAAACAAATTGCAGTTGCATGATTGCAAAATGGGCATTGTATAAACTTCATAAATAAATAAAATAGATGTTCTCATAATTGGCTAGCAAGAGTGGGACAAGATCACAGCCAACCCCCCCTTTTTTTTCTTTTTGATAAAATGTATCTTAATATACCTTTAACATCTGAGCTTCTGTGTTTTTTCTGGCACCCAACAAGACCATTAGCAGTGCAGAAGACAAACTCAAAGGAGAAAAAAACAAGTTTTGGGAAGAATCATTTGCACTAAGCTTCTTGAAGAGGTTGAGGGCAAAAATGGTGTTTGCCGCAGAAAGGCTGTCCATGATTTCGAGCCTGGAGAACAAATATAATATGATAAACCACAGATTAACGCCTAGATAATGAGATTACCAGAATGTCCCACCCATGTTCTACTTGATTGTTCTACTTGAACAATTATTCCACTTGCTTTAAGGAATGTGATTTACAGAACCTAGTGGACAAAATATAAGGGAACTATGAATCCCACTTCCAGATTCATATATATTTCCAAAAAAAATTTAAATTTTAATATTAATATTAATTTTTAAATATTAATTCCAAAAATAAGAACACCTACTGATTGTGAAAAGGAGGACACTGCTGTACACTCATGCTCATTTTCTATAGAGGCAGCTCTCATTTCCATGTGAGAAAGGAGGGGCAGGAGAAGCCAGGTGGACGCCAAATCTTATACAGTAACTAAAGCTACTGAATAAGGATAACTACAGATTCCTAAAGACAAAAGTTGAAGGTATGTAGAGAAATACAACTCGCTTATTCCCCCATGAAAGTGGTCTTTTTGTAGGCCCCCACTGCAAAAAACGGAAGGTCCAGAACAAAAATGTGATCTGAATTGAGATGAAACTGTAATATACATATACATATATACATATATAATATATATATGTATATTACATTAATGCACCACTATAGCCTAAATCACCATAACATATTAGATTACATATATTAGGTGCTGTAAATGCTAATTTGAAAAGAAAATTAGAAGAGAAGAGAGAAGTAGGCATCTTTCTAGTCAGACGATGCAACTCCTATCTGTGAACTCAGGTGAATCCCTGTTTCATAGCAACTCCGCTACAAATAGGCTGACTCAAGTATTCAGCACACAGGTATCCAGCAATCCTAAGCAATAGGAAGCAAACATCTTGCCAGCTTGTATCAGTCAGAGTAGAAAAGAAGTAACTTTATTAAGTTTTTCATCCTGCAGGATTTTGACCGGCGCTCCCCCATTCAATGCAACGATACAGCAGTCCTGTCAGGACACTGGGATGGAGAATCCCAACTAGGCAGCACGTCCTCACCTTATAGTTAGGTGTTTTCATGATGCCAAAGGCTCCAGTCAGCTCTATCAACAGGATATCTAAATATTTATACAACAACGTCCCAACCAAGGGAGCCACCACAAAGTGTCAAGCAGCCCTAAAGTGGGGTTATGTCAATCTCACCTTTGGCACCTACAGGGATTAGAACAAGACAGAGAGAAACATATAATGGTTTTACCTTGAAGAGGTAGTGTTCTGAACTGGTAGGGCAGTTACTGGAGCCATCTGGCTGGAGAGGAACACTGACAAAGCTGCAATAAGTCCTGGAAGAAGTAAAATGAACATTTTGGGGGGTACTGTCCTCCCTGGTTTGACTCAAGAGCCTCCAGGCACAAGGGCTCACCATGAGCGATGGAAATCACTGGTTAGAGAAGGAAGAGGCTAGAAGGGCAGGAGAGGAATCTGGATGTGGAGCAGTGGTGGGTTCGGCCCGGTTCTCCTGAGCCGGTAGCAGTGATGATATGATGTCACCGAACAGGTTCTGCCACCCCCCACACCTCCCCACCCACCTCTTGCACCCCCACCCACCCCCGGGTTATTCTTACCTTTTATTTGGCCCCACCCCCAATCTATTGCTGCCTCCTGAGTCCCAGCTGATGGCTAGAGGGGAAAAAACTGTTTAAACTCTTGCCAGGGGGCTTCAAAGGGCCACCCTACAGCTGATCAGTGTTAAAAGAAAACAAATGAGTAGACCGGTGCCTGCAAAAATACATGAGTAGATCAGTGCCTGCAAAAATAAATGGGTAGATTGGTACAGCTCTGCAAGCAGTTAAAAGCCTGGTAAACCAGTACCTCTGCTAAATCCTAAATAATTGTTACATGACCATCAAGCCACGCCCACAAAATAAGCCACGCCGACAGAACCGGTAATAAAAACATTTTCAACCCACCCCTGATGTGGAGAGGTGGATGTTCATGACTATCTCTTTAAACTTTCTGGGATGGCCTTTGGAACAGTCACAGTCTCACTTGGGGCTACACCATTGCAGCATAATTTCTAGCTGTCTTAATAAACCTACTCTTTAGTTTGCGGGAAGGCCAGCAGCTACTAATCATAATTTTATATATAAGTGGTTAAACTTAAAAAAATATCAAATTAAATTATTAATTTGGTTAATTATTAACTCCGGTGATAGAGCTGACTGGTGCCACACTGTCCAGAGACTAATAGTAAAGATATCCTCGCAAATTTTGACTAGTCTTGAAAATTTAAGCAGGATGAATCCTGGATGGAGACCACTGTAGGGATAGACTGAGATAAGAGAAAAACATCCTGGAAGAAGGCAGGATCGAAGCATTTGTACATTATGCCAAGGAAGCAAAATTGATCTTTCCTTCCAGAAGTTATTCTAACTTCCTAACTAGTTGTAGGTCTGGTGAAACTATTCTGGGTGTAGCAACCGCTGATTTAGTCTAAAGAGGGAACAGTGCAATCGATCTTGAAATAGTCTTTGCACATAGACCAGGGGTGACAAACATAATTTCATTGAGGGCCGCATCAGGGTTGTGATTGACCTTGGGGGGCCAGGCAGGTGTGGCCGACGGGTGAATGTGGCCAACTGGATGGGCGTGGCCAGCTTGATGCCACTCCACAAACTGCTGGCATGTTTCCTCTTTGCATTGGGTAGACTGGGAGAAAACGACATGGGCCAACCCCTTAAATTTTCCAGTAAGGTCCTCCAGGCCAGATCCGACCACATCACAGGCCTTGTGTTTGATGCCCCTGATATAGTTCATCATTTGTCCATATCCAAATATCTAAATTACTTCTGGCTTCCATTCTACCAAGAAATAGACTATAGGAACTGCTGCAATAACACTAACTTTGTTTTCCACAACTAGTTAGGGTTTTTTTTTTTAGAAAAGTGTATTAAGATTAAATGTTTGATTTATGAGAAGAAAAAAAAGTTATTCACTGTCTGATTTGACACAACCCTCTCATTGTGCCTTCAGACTTCAGTTTAGATTCTTCAATGCACTGAGTCCCATGTTCTGAGCTTCTACATCATGGGGGTCAAACTCATGGCGTCACATTGCTGACATGTGATGTTTTATGACATTTTTTCCAGGAGCTGGGATGGGTGTGGCCTGTGAACAACGCATCCAGCCCATAGGCCACCAGTTTTACACCCCTACTCAACATGTTATGCAGGAAACTAGAGGAGGAAAATGCATAAAGTACATTTGGTACCCTGAGTTATTTATAAAAAATAATAAAGGCGGAATAAAAATAATAAAATAATATACCCTAATACGGGTGAAATGCTCCTGGTTCGAACTGGATCGCCTGATCCGGTAGCGATGGGTGGGTGGTTCGGAGAACCAGTAGCAAAAATCCCTGAGCGCCCCCCCCCACCATGCCCAGCTGAGCCGCACGATCATCAGAGGCTTTTTTTTTTTTACTTTTAAAAGCATTTTTTCTACAAACTCTTCCGCAGAAAAAAATGCTTTTAAAAGTAAAAAAAAAAAGCCTCTGATGATCGCGCGGTTCAGCTAGGATTGTCAGAGGCTTTTCAAAGCATTTTTTTCTGCAACCACTTTGGCTGAAGAGGTGGTAAAAAAAATGCTCTGAAAAGCATCTGACAATCCCAGCTGTGTTGCCTGATCGGCGGAGATGCTTTTCAAAGCATTTTTTTCTGCAAGATTAGTCAAAATTTGCTAAGATACCTTTACTGTTAGTCTCTGGACAATATGGCACCAGTCAGCTCTCTCACCAGAGTTAATAATTAACCAATGGTGTAGCCCCAAGTGAGACTGTGACTGTTCAAAAGGCCACTCCCAGAATGTTTAAAGAGATAGTCAGGAACATCCACATCTCCACATCCAGATTCCTCTCCTGCCCTTCTAGCCTCTTCCTTCTTCTCTAACCAGTGATTTCCATCGCTCATGGTGAGCCCTTGTGCCTGGAGGCTCTTGAGTCAAACCAGGGAGGACATTACCCCCAAAATGTTCATTTTACTTCTTCCAGGACTTATTGCAGCTTGGTCAGTGTTCCTCTCCAGCCAGATGTCTCCAGTAACTGCCCTACCAGTTCAGAACACTACCTCTTCAAGGTAAAATCATTGTATGATTCTCTCTGTCTTGTTCTAATCCCTGTAGGTACCACAGGTGAGATTGACATAGCCCCACTTTAGGGTTGCTTGACGCTTTGTGGTGGCTCCCTTGGTTGGGACATTGTTGTGTAAATACTGAGATGTTCTGGTGATAGAGCTAACTGGTGCCTTTGGCATCATGAAAACACCTAACTATAAGGTGACAACGTGCTGCCTAGTTGGGATTGTCCATCCCAGTGTCCTGACAGGACTGCTGTATCGTTGCATTGAATGGGAGGAGCGTTCCCCACCCCATAATCCTGCAGGATGAAAAACTTAATAAAGTTACTACTTTCCTACTCTGACTGATACAAGCAGGCAAGATGTTTGCTTCCTATTGCTTAGGATTGCGGGATACCTGTTTGCTAAATACTTGAGTCAGCCTATTTGTAGTAGAGTTGCTATGAAACAGGGATTCACCTGAGTTCATAGGTAGGAGTTGCATCGTCTGATTAGAAAGATGCCTACTTCTCTCTTCTCTTCTAATTTTCTTTTCAAATTAGCATTTACAGCACCTAATATATGTAATCTAATATGTTATGGTGATTTAGGCTATACTGATGCATTAATGTAATATACATACATATATATATATATATATATATATATATATATATATATATATATATATATATATATATAAAGCTTGTCTATGTGAAAGAAGGGGAAGGTTCTTAAATAATGTTTGGTATTATTTATTAGTCCTTATTCATCAATTATTTAATATTAGCATTGATAGCTTTTAATTAAATTTAACTTAATTGCAGTTTTATCTCAACTCAGATCACATTTTTGATCTGGGCCTTCCATTTTTTGCAGTGGGGGCCTACAAAAAGACCACTTCCATGGGGGAATAAGCAAATCATATTTCTCTGCATACCTTCAACTTTTGTCTTTGGGAATCTGTAGTTATCCTTATTCAGTAGCTTTAGTTATTGTATGGCGTCCACCTGGCTTTTCCTGCGCCTCCTTCCACACATGGAAATGTGTGCCTCTATAGAAAATGAGCATGACTGTACAGCAGTGTCCTCCTTTTCACAATCAGCAGGTGTTCTTATTTTTGGAATTAATATTTAATAGTTAATATTAACTTTAATATTAAAATTAATTTTGGGGGGGGGGAATTTTTGCAATTATGAATGAATCTGGAAGTGGGGTTCATAGTTCCCTTATATTTTGTCCACTAGGTTCTGTAAATCACGTTCCTTAAAGCAAGTAGAATAATTGTTCAAGTAGAACAATCAAGTAGAACATGGGTGGGATGTTTTGGTCATCTCATTATCTAGGCGTTAATCTGTGGTTTATCATATTATATTTGTTCTCCAGGCTCGAAATCATGGACAGCCTTTCTGCGACAAACACCATTTTTGCCCTCAACCTCTTCAAGAAGCTTAGTGCAAATGATTCTTCCCAAAACTTGTTTTTTTCTCCTTTGAGTTTGTCTTCTGCACTGCTAATGGTCTTGTTGGGTGCCAGAAATAACACAGAAGCACAGATATTAAAGGTATATTAAGATAGATTTTATCGTTGGCTGTGATCTTGTCCTCACCCTTGCTAGTAAATTATGAGAACATCTATTTTATTTATTTATGAAGTTATACAATGCCCATTTTGCAATCATGCAACTGTGGGTAGGACAAGAAGCAACAGGTGGAAACTAATCAAGGAGAGAAACAACCTCGAACTAAGGAAAAAATTCCTGACAGTTAGAACAATTAATCAGTGGAACAACTTGCCTCCAGAAGTTGTGAATGCTCTAAAACTGGAAGTTTTTAAGAAGATGTTGGATAACCATTTGTCTGAAGTGGTATAGGGTTTCTTGCCTGAGCAAGGGGTTGGACTAGAAGATCTCTAAGGTCCCTTCCAACTCTGTTATTCTTTCTATTCTATTAACTGTGGGTGGCTAATATATCATCTGGTCTAAAAAGTTCCAAATACACCTATTACCTCAACCTGGCTGCCCTCCTAAGGTGATGCTGTTCGTGCAATTGCCAATTTTCTGATTAGCTTTTGAAAAATGCAGCAAGCACAAGAGATGCCATTAAAGATTCTTTAATTCTGTTCCCAATTCTCATCCAGATTTGGGTTCTGTTTGCATGAGGATGTGAGCAGCACCTATTTGCTTGGAATGTAAACAGCATGCATAGGAAGTCTGATGGGGATTCAGCCGCCTGTGCTTGACTTCTTCAAAGATATTATAGCAATTGTTGATTATGAAAATATCAATAGCAATAGTACTAAGATTTATATACTACTACATAGTGCTTTACAGCCCTCTCTAAGCAGTTTACAGAGTCAGCATATTTCCACCAACAATCTGGGTCCTCATTTTACCAACCTCAGAAGGATGGAAGACTGAGTCAACTTTCAGCCATTCAGAATCCAACTCCTGAAGTGAGCTGTGAGTTGGCCTGCAGACTGCATTCTAACTACTACGCCACCAGGGCTCTTAGAAAATGGTATTATTTCAGGCAAAAGTCCTTAACCTGAAGTCCCAGGATTTGAAAAATCATTTTTGTGGATCCTAGAGATACCTTTCATCACAATTAACTCAAAATCACCTTCAAGTCAGCTCTTCAAGGCCCATTTGAAGGATGGGATGGTCAGGGGAACTTGAATCTCTGAGGCAAAATGGTTTGAGAGAGCAAATATTGTGACAGAGAAGGCAAAATATGTTTTAAGAAGGCTCCTATAGCAAATACAAGAACGTTCCTTCTGCTTCTTAAAAAAATATTTTACACATGGAGGGGTTGCTCTTTGTGATTTAGAAATCTATTTTTCCAGGAAAGGAACATTTCTGAAAATCCCCAATTTCTCTTGCTTGTCAGTCAAATTGATTTTCAAAGGAGATCAATGACTAGGACTTTCAAACATGGAGTCCAAACATGTACAGTAAAGTCAGGTCTCGTTGTTTACTAAGCAGTTTACAGAGTCAGCATATTGCCCCCCACAATCTGGGTCTTCATTTTACCAACCGCAGGAGGATGGAAGGTTGAGTCAACATTGAGCCATTCAGAATCAAACTCGTGATGTGAGCAATGAGTTCGCCTGCAATATTGCATTCTAACTACTATGCCACCATGGCTCGTAGCAAATGGTATTACTTTGGACAAAAGTCCTTAACTTGTAGTCCCAGGGTTTGAAAAACCATTTTTGTGGATCCTAGAGATACCCTTTACTACAATTACCCCCAGATCAGGACAATTTAATGATATGCTGTGGTAGGAAAAACATGCTACTTCCAGTTTAAGTCCTAAAATTGACTTCATTTTCTTTTAAATAAAAGGAAATCTGAACTTGGGGAATGGAAAGATGGACTAGGACTTTCAAACATGGAATAGTCCAAACATGTGCAGGAAAGTCAGGTCAAGCTTAAATTTTAGGAACTTTATGGACACCCGTACTATATCAATTTCCTGGGCAACAGTGAGGAATCAGTTGCCTTTAAGGAAGGGTTTTTTAAAAAAAAAAAAAAACAATCAGCCACCTCTGTAAGCTTGGGGTTCAAGCACTACCCAAATATTAACTAGGCCCAATAGTGTTTGGCTTTCATTAGCCATTAACTTTAAAAGCTATACATCTGCAGGTAGTCCTTTTAATAATCTACCTCCAAAATATATAGAGATCATTTGAAATATGTATGTTTTCCAAGGTCTGCTATTGTGGTATTACATTTTGAATTAATGTTAAACTTAATTTGATTAAGCATATGTCATCTTATAGGCGCTCTCTGTACCCAACGATGGAGAGGTTCACCAAAGATTTGAGAAACTTATTGCTGATATCAACAAACCAGGTGCCAATTATAGCCTCTGTCTAGTCAACCAGCTCTTTGGAGAAACATCATATGATTTTCTTCCAGTAAGTTACATACATGTTGGAGAACTGGCTGGAAACAACCATAAATGCTCTGTTTGTTCTAATGTTTGCCTATCTCATTGCAATTGCAGTTTGGCTCTGATAAAGTACCAAATATTCCTGTAGCTTTATTTGGTTCATTGAATTATCTAGAGAGGAAATTTAAAAGTCTAGCTGCTTTTACTGGGAATGTTACAGGAATACACAAGAGGCTGTTCCTAAATATAGAACTTTCAAATAAAAGTCATAAATAGAACCACGTTACCCATAATTGTCAGATATATTTTGAATAAACTATGTTAATTTAGGATAATTCCATATACTTCCTAATATCTGATATACTTTCTCTAGGCTGCCCTATGGCATTGATTGGTTTTAGGTAATATTCAGTGTAATAAATAATTACACTGTAATTATTGTTGTAATAAATAATTTCCAGATTGTTAGATCAAAGAAAAATGAGACAAAATCAATTCTTGTTCTTTAAATTTGCTTCTGTTGTTGAGATGTCATTGTTTCTTAAGTCATTTATAGAAACCACTCAGAGATTCTACCATGCAGGTCTGGAGAAACTTAACTTCACACAAGCTTCAGAAGATTCAAGAAGACATATAAATGCCTGGGTAGAAGAAAAAACATCAGGTGAGAATGATAATAAGAGTTAATTAGTAGCTGCATTAAGTAAGCTATGCAATATTGTGTGGGCCTGTGAGAGAGACAGACAAGGCAGGCAAACCCACCATAGTTAACCATTACTTGCTACATAGAAGCTCATCAAACCTGAGATGAAATTCTAGCCATAAATAGATTATTGGTTTTATTGATAGACACATCTGAGCATATTTCCATTATTTAACTTGCCTGCTGTTTAACTTGTATGTGTGTAATAATCTTACTAAATAATGATATAAGATGTGCAACTAAAATAATAAATAATAAACCTTATCCGTCAATTAAAACAGTTTTTTTAAAAAAAAAAAAAAAACCTTTCAAAGGTAAAATTCAGGATCTGCTTGTCCCTGGAATAATTGATTCGCTTACAAAACTGGTTTTGGTGAACGCTATCTATTTCAAGGGAAACTGGGCAAGTAAGTTCAACAAAAATTACACAGAGGAAAAGCCATTCTGGATTAACAAGGTATTCATTTATAAACAGACTAAAAGAGACATTCTGAATATTTTTAAGTGTGTTATTTTGCATATATCTGAAGCAAGTGTGGAATTAATTTGAAAAATTCCTGTAGCAAAGAAATTGCTTACTCCTTCCATTTTATTGATCTTCGTAGAAATGGATGAATCATGAAGATCAGTCATCTTAAATCCTTCAGGCTTTGTGTGTAGCTATTCAGACTTTTCTCTCATTGAAACTTTGCGCAGGGATTTTGAGTGCAGCACCACTCCCACTAATTCTATGTGATTAGCTGCAATAACTATGGAGTGTTTAGTGAATATAGTTGCTGAGAATGTGGATCTATTATGTATTATCACCTGGACATACTTGATGGAGGAGGAATAGGCAAAATATGTTTCTATGTTGCTCTCCACAAGCAAGCCTAGTTTTGATATTATAAAATTCTGTTCATTTGAGAAAACTGCTGATTAAAACCACTGACCTGTGTTTCATTCAGTGGTGGGTTCCTCCCGGTTCAGTCCGGTTCGGCCGAACCGGTAGCGGTGACGATATGATGTCACCGAACCGGTTCTCCCCCCCCCGCCCTCCCTCCCCCCGCCCCTACCCACCCCCCCGCCCCTACCCACCCATGTTATTCTTACCTTTTATTTGGTCCCACCCCCAATCTATTGCTGCCTCCTGAGTCCCAGCTGATGACTAGAGGAAAAAAAACTGTTTAAACTCTTGCTGCGGGCTTCAAAGGGCTGTCCTACAGCTGATCAGTGTTAAAAGCAAACAAATGAGTCGGATCGTAAGTGCGATGACTTGGTCGTAAGTTGGAGGACCTTCCAGAAATGACTCTGACCAGCTAGCCACACCCACCTAGTCACATGACCTCCAAGCCACAACCACAAAATAAGCCACGCCCACAGAACCAGTAGTAAAAAAATTTAGAACCCACCCCTGGTTTCATTCCATTGTTTTGCTCACAGAATTGATAGTTCATTTTCCTAAAGATCATAATCTTTGTTTGTTTTTTTAAATCTAATCCTTAATATTCTAAAATTATTCAAATTCTGTGAAAAGTAAATGATCACTATGTATAAAGACTGGAAAATCTTGTGGATTGCTGAGACATGATAAATTGTCATATAAATCATCAGTTTGTCTTAAGCAAAAGATGAAAGATTTAAGCAGAGGGGAAAAAAACCCTAAGGATAAATACATGGTAGAATTATTTGCATTTATTTGAATGATTTCTTCTAAATACATTTTCCCCACTTGTAGAAAGAAAAGAAAACAGTGCAGATGATGTTCAGGAAAGGAGAATACAACATGGCCCACATATCGGCCTGTCGGATTTCCATTCTTGAGCTTCCATACAATAATGATTACTTGAGCATGATCATTCTGCTCCCTGATGAGATTACTGGATTGGAAAAGGTGAGTTTTTCTTTCATGAAACAGAGTTTAAACCCTTGTCCATCTCTGGTACTAGCTGTATGCTGTCCTTTTTAATATTGAAGCTTGGCTTTCTGCCATTATAGTTAGTACTATTGGGCTGACTTGTACTTTCCCTTATTTTGAAAATATGCAAAAAAAAAGAGTCTAAAAAACACCAGCGAATGCATTTATATTTCAAAGTATTGTATACAAAGGGGGATTCCATCTGTACCTGATGTGTACAAGGCAATTGATAAGGTTGTCAATAACATACAGTATTTCTTCTGATATTATTGAGATGCAAGGGATTCAATTTTTGATTCTTCAATTTATACTGTTTCATGTTGAAACAGCTACCAAGGTTCATGTCTTGAAGGAAAGAATAAACAAGTTCATATAGCTGAGGTATTTTTGTGTGTGGATATCAGGGGTGGGTTCTACTTACCTTTACTACCGGTTTACAATAGAGCCGTCCACACGCGTTTGCTTCGCATGTGCAGAAGCGTTCTGATGATGTCGGGGTTGGTTCTATAGAACCGGTGCGAACCAGGGGCAACCCACCACTGGTGGGTATGTGCCTTCAACTAAGGTTTCGCTTCTGTCAACTGTCTGGAGAAATTCAAGTAGTTTATTTGGCAACATTTTCAGAAGTTGTTTGCCCTTGCCTGCTTCCTAGGGCTAAGAGAGTGTGACTGGCCCCAAATCACCAAATCTCATAATTCAGATCAAAGTGATGATTTATAATCCAGTGCTTTTAATTGCTACACCAAACTAGGTCTCGTTGTTTACTTTTCTTTTAGAATTCCTTTTAGCTTTTAGCATAATTGTAAATTATTGGGTTTCCTGGAATAAAAATTGGTATAAAATTTAATACAAACATGAATAAATTATAAAAATATTTCTTGTCAGCACACGGGTTTTCTCTAAAACAATTTATATATATTTGTCTGGGCTGCTGGGTAAACAATTCTAGAACTACTGCAGCGGTGTCAAACTGGATTTCTTCGAGGGCCAGATCAGCATTGTAGTCTCCTCCAAGTGCCAGCTGGGAGTGGGGAGGGAGAAGGCAGGATGGACGACTCCTGCAGCATCCTGCCAACCAAAACAGGTTGTGGGCACTCCATTTTGGCTGCCAGAGGCACCATGGGCCAGTTCTTTGCTATTTCCAGGTGGGCTCGGTGTGCCAGATTTAAACACCAGATCCGACCAAGGGCTTTGAGTTTGACACCCCTAAACTACTGACTCTGCCAGGTGGATCTGGCGTATATTTCACATGTTTGGTCATAATCTATTGAGTTAGAAATTGATGTACTTTGAATATAAAGCTATGTTTATATTCCTACTTTTTCTCCTGGTTCTAAGACCTACATTTATGACTTTCAGAATTTTTCAGTCATTGTGAACACCTGCATCATACTTGTGTTAGTATCAGGATAGGTCATAGTGTCATATAACTAGAAATTTCTTTCTCCTTTAATGCTTTTCATTTTTTTAATTGCATAATTGTAAATTATTGGGTTTTCTGGAATAAAAATTGGTATAAATTTTTAATACAAACCTGAATAAATTGTAAAAATATTTATTATCAGCATGTGAGTTTTCTCTGATGTAATATATATATATATATATATATATATATATATATATATATATATATATGTATGTATGTATGTATGTATGTATGTATGTATGTATGTATACGTATATGTATATATATTTGTCTGGGCTGTTGGATAAACAATTCAAGAACTAGTGATTCTGCCAGGTGGATCTGGTTATATTCTACATGTTATTTAAAGAATGTAATTGAGTTAGAAATGAATGTACTTTGAATAGACAGTAAAGTTACACTTATATTCCTACTTTTTTCTCCTGGGTCCAAGGTCTACACTATTTTTGTGACTTAATTATCTTTCCTAATGTTCTAGGAAATAAAAGAATTTGCAACTGTTTGTAAGATTTAAGAATTTTTCTGTCATTGTGAGCCCCTGCATCATACTTGTGTCAGTATCAGGATGAGTCATAGTGTCACGTAACTAGGAATTTTTTTCTCCTTTAATGCTTTTCATCTTATTTTAGCTGGAGAGAAAAATTACATATAAGAAACTCATGGACTGGATCAATCCAGAGAGAATGTTCCCAAGAGAAATTGATCTCTCCTTTCCCAAATTTAAATTGGAAGAAAAATATGACCTGAAGCCGGTTCTGAGAAGCATGGGAATGACGGATGCATTTGATGAGGACAAGGCAGACTTCTCTGGAATGTCAACTAACAATGATTTAGTCATATCTGAAGTTGTTCACAAATCATTCATAGAAGTCAATGAAGAAGGGACTGAGGCAGCTGCTGCCACTGGAATAACCTTTGGATTTTTCAGTGCAAGGTTGCCATTAAATGTCATAGTTGACCATCCATTCCTCTTTTTGATTAAGCTGCGATCTACAAACAGCATCCTGTTCCTTGGTAGGTATAGTTCTCCATAATAGGTGCATCCAGCATATTTTGGTACAATGGCTTAATTCCTTAATTCCCTTAATTCCTCATCAGATTTGTTTAAAACATGTAGTACTGAACTTTCACTATCACACTTACTGGATTTTAATTCTTTCTTTCCAGGATAGAATCATTTCTAATCAATTCAATAAAATAAGATTTTAGTACAAGTGTTCTGACTGGTAGATGAATCCTGCAAAATTGCTTTGTTTATAGGAATGTGGGCAATGGGGAAATAGTTGCTAAGCATGAATCAAAGTATTACATCACAGATGTAACTATGTATTTGCCCAGTATCCATATCCATGTGATGATACAAGTGCAGTCAGCTCAGCTTCCATTGTGACATCATGTTTTGTTATTTGAATGATGTCATGGCTAGCTGTAGTTGCCTCTGCTTTGCTTATAATAGCAACTGTTAGAATGATCATACATATTTTTGTGATCATCATTTAATCAAGCAATTTGATTCTATGCTACTCAAATATTTACAAATGATATTTACCTTATATAATTCTTATTTTCCTGCAGTCTTTCATGTAATCAATATTGAAATAAAAGAGCATTTGATTATGTTGCTTCCAAATTTATTTAACACTTGGTATGGTGATAAGACTCTTTACATCACAGGTCCCCAATCCCTGGTCCGTGGCCCTATACCAGTCCATGGTCTGTTGGGAACTGGACCATGCAAGTGTCAGATGAGCATGCAAAGCTTCATTTGCATATGCACAGAATTAGATTGAGTGCACAAAGCCTTCTGCTCCCCCACTGCCGCCGATCCATGTAGACAAAAAGTGGGGACCACTGGTTTATATTATTCAATCGCATATCACTGACACTCATCAGTTATGCCCAAATTGCATTTCAACTAGTCCTTGACTTTAATTGAGCCCAGAATTACAGTCTTAAGTTGCAATATTATGTGACCAGATTTAGTGCTATGATCATTATAATGATGGTCTTTAAGTGAACATGCAGTTGTTAAGGAAATCCCTTTTCACCAATGGGCATTTTTTGCTAGAAACTGGAAGTGAAACCTGGAAACTGGCAAAAAAATTCTGGTCATGGCACCATTCGCCATAAAAGTGAATCAGTGGCCAGGTGCCCAAAATACAATCACATAATCACAAGATGTGTGCCAAGGTAGCTTAACTCTGAGACGACATCATAAGTAACCTCTGGGGTGGACTGTTGTAACTTCGTTAAGTGGCCAGTTGGAAGACAATGATGACCTGTAAGATAAAAAATTATTCATTGAATTAACAGCATGGAATGGATATCCATTTGAGCCAAGTGTCCACTTGATTAAATTCATTATTTTGATATTGAAAGTGGTTAGGTGGATAAAAAGGCTGGTGGGTATTGCCTCCCCTCTCTCTCCATCACAGCTATCTATCAAATCTTCTAAATGCACAAACTTAAAAAAAAAAAACCCTATTAGAAATTGTGAATAAATGAATACAGCCAAAGGGCAACCAATAAGCACTATGCATCCAGTTAACAGAATAAAATGTAGTAGAAGAACCAGTAATGTAAAAGTAATGAGACATTGTACAGTACTAGCACTGTGAGAAATAGATTATCACTTCTGCTGGTTACATTTTCAATCAATTTATTACAGTCTTAGACCAGAGACCAGAAGAAATAAAAACGCTCAGTAAATATACAATTAAAAATTCTAGGATAAAATAATAAATAACAACTAAAAACAATAATAAAACCAGTCTGTCAATTATACAGGGTCTAACTATACTACAATTACAATCACAATCCATAAACTGTGTGGCCCATTGTAGGTTCAATGCTAAAAGGGAAAAGACCAGGGGTGAAATCTAAATTTTTTTGCTACCGGTTCTGTGGGCGTGGCTTAATTAGTGGGTGGAGCTTGGTGGTAAGGTGACTGAGTGGGCGTGGCCAAGTCAATGTCACTTCTGTGCCCTTTTCTAACCTACAAATCACAACACAACACAACTGGCTCACCCACAATGTAAAAGCAGCTGTGCTAGACCCAAAATGGCCCCTGCAACAAGCACAGCCACAAAAAGCCCAAAAAAACAACTTTCACACTTTACACACACACAACACAACACAACACAACTGGCTCACCCACAATATAAAAGTAGCTGTGCTAGACCCAAAATGGCCCCTGCTGCACAAATATTATTTTATTTTATTTTTATACTAGCTGTACCCGGCCACGCGTTGCTATGGTCCAGTTGGTGCTTCCGCTGGGCTAAAAGAGCGAGGCTGAAGTCCCAAACTCTCCACGAACATTTGGAGGGCGTGGCCAACTCAACATCACTCACTTTCATCAGTCATATGACAGCCCCCGAGCCACGCCTACCCAGGTGGTGATTAGGGCAGAGAACCGGTTGCTAAAAAACAATGGGAACCACAAAATCCTCCCTCTCTGTCTCCCCCTCTCTCTTTGTATCTCTCTCTGTCTCTCTCTCTCCCCCAACTGTATCTCTCTGTGTGTCTCTCTCCCCCCTCTGTATCTCTATGTGTCTCTCTCTCTCACTCTCTCTCTCTGTATCTCTCAATGAGTGTGTCTCTCTCTCCCTCCCCCGTCTCTCTGTATCTCTCTCTGTCTCTCTCTCCCTCTCTCTCTGTTTATCTCTGTCTCTGGGCCGGCCTCTTCTGCATCCCCTGCCATCGCCCTTACCTTTTTCTGGCCAGGCCTTCGCAGCTCTCCACACCACAGCAGAAACCCAGGGACCCCCTCCGTCCTCCTTACACATATGTTCTCTGGGGGCTCAACAGGGAGACGCATAGCAGGGAAGGGAAGGGAAGGGAGGGAGGGAGGGAGGGCGTGCAGTGGGCCTACTTGCCAAGCCTGGTGGCAGGATATGGCCCTTGGGCGTCTCTGCCTTCCAAATATGCAGTTTCCTGGAAGCAATATGGAGAGTCTAAATATAAGGAGCAGAAATCTGTTGAGCGTAATCAGGGCTGGGAGACTGCCATATTGGTTTTACGTCCAGCAGATGGCGCTGTTTTTCAATGTTTGTCAATGTTTGTCAATGTCTTTCAATGTTTTCCAATGTTTTTCATGTTTTTATCTGTCACAGGTGTGACATGTATATAATATAGGTATATAAAAACACACCCGTAGTCGAATGCAACGTTGAGTCAAAATTTGAAAGCAATCAGTGAAGAACTTTCAGAGATGTGCTGTTATGTACAAATAGACATTTACATTTTTATTTATATAGATAAAAGCAGCTAAATTTAAAACTTCCAAAACTTTAAATGGCTAAGCCTAAAAAAAGAACAACTAAAAAACCCCCCAATTAACTATTTTTTTTAAAGCTCCCAAAGGGGGAAAAAACTTACCCAATAGAACAGGGGTCTCCAACCTTGGCAACTTTAAGACTTGTGGACTTCAACTCCCAGAATTCCTCAGCCAGCTTTGCTGAGAGTTGAAGTCCACAAGTCTTAAAGTTGCCAAGGTTGGAGACCAAGGCAGGCAGGAAGGCAGGCAGGCAGATAGAGCTGCTCACCGATGAGTTTGATTGCAGGCAGGGAGATTCAGTTGCTTGCTGATGCAATGGATTGCAGTTATTACAGCAAGCGAAGCAAGAAAGGAGTTGCAACCAGCAGCTAAAGTAAGCAAGCTGGAGGCTGGAGGGGGAGGGATTTTTGCTAGCGGCTAGCAGGCAACTCAGCTGGGATCGTCAGAGCTTGGCTCGTTAGAGCCATTTAAAAGAAAAAAGGCTCTGATGATCGCGTACCTCAGCTGGGCATGGGGGGCGGGGGCAGGGATTTTTGCAACCAGTTCTCCAAACTGCCCGCCACCATCGCTACCTACTCGCCCGAGCCGGTCCGAACCGGGGGCATTTCACCCCTGGAAAAGACTAAGCAGTGCAAAGGGTTTGCCACATTAGTTATAAAACATAACTATGGTGGAGAAGACACGTGTTTGTGACAAATCCCCAGTGCTGCTGCAGAGAATCTGGCCACCAGCGCTGTAGTGATGGACTGCTCATCCTTAAGCAGCCACTGAAGATTGGTAGTCTCAGAACAGCCAGAATACCTAGCAGTTATTGGCAGAATATGTTTTTTCCTAATCTCTGTATAAAAGGAACATTTGAGGATCATGTGACCCACAATCTCCACCTACCCTGAGCCAGAGGAACAGAGTCTTTCTGTCAATGGTATCCTTTTATACTTGGAGTACAGGATAGCTGATGGAAGTGCAGGGCACTGTGTGAGCGAAAATGCTTTCCAGTGGTTTGCTGACTCCAACTGACTAAAATAGCTGGCAGGAGCAACAACAAATCTAATGGCATCTGGAGCCAGAAACAGCAGAGCTTTCCCTAACTCCGCCTGCCTCTTGATGTCCTCCACCCTTTGTCAGAAGGTTTGTCTTACTAGGTCATAGTCCACCTTGAGTATTGAAGCTTGCGAGAAGCCTGATTTGGCACGGTTGTACTCAACAGACTTGATCCATGGTGAGGATAATTTGTCTTGGAGGATTAATGGTGTGTAGGTTCTGTAAGTCTATGTGCTATTGCTATTAACAATCACATGATTCACTTAGCTGCAGCAATTCGTTTAACAACCTGGGAAAAGAGACCATTAAATGTGACTCAGTTAACTGCCTTCCTTAACAATGGAAATTCTGGACAAAATTGAAGGACTACCTACAATATATGCTAGCTTCCTCTATTGTGGACTCTCCCTAGTTTTTATACTGTATATAACTCAAAAGCAGCAAATATACCTAATATTTCGCCTGTCACTTTTAGCAATTTGATATGATTGACAGCCATTTTATCCTCACAAATAGGTTATACATATTTTTTTTAAAATGTTTATTATTTTTAGCATAATTGAAATTATTGAATTTCACATTGAAATTAAATGTGTTTAGACAGTAAGTGAGCAAACATTTTAAGCCAGATGTTCTTTAAATTTGGATATTTACTTGGGTATTGGATATTTATTATTTACTGCCATTAAGAAGAAAAGAAATTGCATTTATCTTTCCAGGAATTATTCTTACAACTCTGTCATCAGGTGCTTCATTTCAACCCAACAAAAGGAAGTAAAAAATTTTCATAGGTTGTGAAACCAACCAAAAGAATAAAATAAAGGAAGAGAGCAATTCTGCCATAAATACTGTATATAAATAAAATGTGCATGTACACAGCGCATGACTATCTATTTCCTGTTTTGTTCTGTTCCTTATTTTTGACAATGTATCAGCAATTTTTTCACCATAGGAAGAATCAAGATAACCCCATTAATTGCATCTTTAAAGTTATCATTTTCAATCAGTTGTGATGAATGATTTTATTCTGGAATGATTTTATGCTGTACTGAACCTGAAAACTTTGTGTGTGATGGCAACAGCGGGGGTGGTGGGGGTGGATTTTGATTCATGTTTTCAGTCATTAGGAGTTTCTTTGATAAATGTTTCTAATTCTTGAAGGAACATAGAAAGCTTGGTACAGCCTGATAAGAGAACTGGTTCAAACCATCCAGGATATTAATGTTCATTATGATATAAAGACATCTCCTGAATATGAAGATGAGCTTTAACGAGATTGATGTTAGGCACAAATAATCAAGAACAGCGGTTCAATTCAGAGCACTAAGAGGTTACTCTTGTCATCTATACGCAAGAATGTAAAAATGTATTAAGATTAAATGTTTGATTTATGACAAGAAAAAAGTTATTTGCTGTCTGATTTGCCACAGCCCTGTCAGTGTACCTTCAGACATCTAGTTTAGATTCTTCAGTGCACTGAGACTCATGTTCTGAACTTCTACTTCACAGGTGTCAAACTCACCGCACATTGCCATCATGTGATGTTTCGTGACATTTTTTCCCTTCGTGGAGCTGGGGTGGCTTTGGTCTGTGTGTGAGACGCATCCAGCCTGCGGGCCGCAAATTTTACACCCCTGCTCTACATGTTATACAGGAAACTAGAGGAGGAAGAAGCATAAAGTACATTTGGTACCTTGAGTTATTTATAAAAAATAATAAAGGCAGAATAAAAATAATAAAATAATATACCCTGCTGGAGTCTTACTTCTGGAAGGGAAGATTCATGGAGTTTCCTTGCCATAATGTACAAATACTTCAATCCCGCCTTCTTCCAGGATGTTTTTCTCTTATCTCAGTCTATCCCTGCAATTTCCCAGTGGTCTCCATCCATCCTGCTTAACTTTTCAAGATTAGTCAAAATTTGCTAGGAAACCTTTACTGCTAGTCTCTGGACAGTGTGGCACTGTTTTTAATAATTTAATTTGATTTTTTTAAAGTTTAACCACTTATATATAAAATTATGATTAGTAGCTGCTAGCCTTCCCGCAAACTTTAGAATAGGTTTATTAAGATAGCTAGAAATTATGTTGCAATGGTGTACTTCTGTTTCTGGAGCCCAAGGGCCACTCCCAGGAAGTTTAAAGAGATAGTCATGAACATCCACCTTTCCATGTCCAGATTCCTCCCCTGCCCTTCTAGCCCTTTCCTTCTTCTCTAACCAGTGATCTCCATTGCTCATGGAGAGTCATCATGCCTGGAGGCTGTCGAGTCAAATCAAGGAGGACAGAACCCCAAAAATGTTCATTTTGCTTCTTCCAGGATTTATTGCAGCTTTGTCAGTGTTTCTCTCCTGCCAGATGTCTCCAGTAACTGCCCTACCAGTTCAGAACATTTCTTCTTCAAGGTACAACCATTGTATGTTTCTCTCTGTCTGGTTCTAATTCCTGTAGGTGCAACAGATAGCCCCGATTTAGGGCTGATTGACAGTTTGTTGTGGCTCCCTTGGTTGGGACGTTGTTGTATAAATACTTAGATGTTCTGGTGATAGAGTTGATTGGTGCCTTTGGCATCATGCAAACACCTAACTATAAGGTGACAACGTGCTGCCTAGTTGGGATTCTCCATCCCAGTGTCCTGACAGGACTGCTGTATTGTTGCATTGAATGGGGGAGCGCCGGCCAAAATCCTGCAGGATGAAAAACTTAATAAAGATACTACTTTTCTACTCTGACTGATACAAGCTGCCCGGATGTGTACTTTCTATTGCTCAGGATTGCTGTTCTTGTTCTTTTCTATTATGGAAGGTAGCTTCCAGTTTTTCCAAAAATTTCCTAACTACACCATTTGCAGAGAAGAGATCGACATTCTCTTGAACAACAGAAAAGTAATACAAATTTAGTGGAAGCCACAGTGGACATATTGGGAGGCAAAACTAAAGGCTTATTGTTTGTAGGATTTGTTAACTAACTCAGAGTCATAAATAGCATCTATGATTTCAGATTCTCCTAAATGGTTCATTAGGCTAGAGTGAGATTATGCACTTTTCTAGAATCTGTTACTTAACAGACACCTTTATCTTCTCTGTTATCTGTTTGCTTAATACTTGAGTCAGCCTATTTGTAGCAGAGTTGTTATGAAACAAGGATTCATCTGAGTTCACAGAAAGGAGTTGCATTGTCTGACTAGAAAGATGCCTACTTCTCTCTTCTCTTCTAATTTTTTTTTCAAATTAGCATTTACAGCACCTAATATATGTAATCTAGTATGTTATGGTGATTTAGGCTATACTGGTGCATTAATGTAACACACACACACACACACACACACACACACACACACACACACACACACACATACATACATACATACATATATATATATATATATATATATATATATATATATATATATATATATATATATTTGGTATTATTCATTATTCCTTATTCATCAATTATTTAATATTAGCATTGATAGCTTTAATTAAATTTAAGTTAATTGCAGTTTTATCTCAACTCAGATCACATTTTTGTTCTGGACCTACTGTTTTTTTTGCAGTGGGGGCCTAAAAAAAACCACTTTCATGGGAGAATAAGCAAGTTGTATATCTCTGCATACCTTCAACTTTTGTCTTTGGGAATCTGTAATTATCCTTATAGAGTAGCTTTAGTTACTGTATAAGATTTGGCGTCCACCTGGCTTTTCCTGCCCCTCCTTCCTCACATGTAAATGAGAGCTGCCTTGATAGAAAATGAGCTTGACTGTACAGCAGTGTCCTCCTTTTCACAATCAGCAGGTGTTCTTATTTTTGGAATTAATATTTAATAGTTAATATTAACTTTAATATTAAAATTAATTTTTTTTGGAATTTTTGCAATTATAAATGAATCTAGAAGTGGGGTTCATAGTTCCCTTATATTTTGTCCACTAGGTTCTGTAAATCACGTTCCTTAAAGCAAGTAGAATAATTGTTCAAGTAGAACAATCAAGTAGAACATGGGTGGGATATTCTGGTAATCTCATTATCTAGGCGTTAATCTGTGGTTTATCATATTATATTTGTTCTCCAGGCTCGAAATCATGGACAGCCTTTCTGCGGCAAACACCATTTTTGCCCTCAATCTCTTCAAGAAGCTTAGTGCAAATGATTCTTCCAAAAACTTGTTTTTTTCTCCTTTGAGTTTATCTTCTGCACTGCTAATGGTCTTGTTGGGTGCCAGAAATAACACAGAAGCTCAGATATTAAAGGTATATTAAGATACAATTTATCAAAAAGAAAAAAAGGGGATTGGCTGTGATCTCGTCCCCACCCTTGCTAGCCAATTATGAGAACATCTATTTTATTTATTTATGAAGTTTATACAATGCCCATTTTGCAATCATGCAACTGTGGGTAGGACAAGAAGCAACAGATGGAAACTAATCAAGGAGAGAAGCAACCTCGAACTAAGGAAAAATTTCCTGACAGTTAGAACAATTAATCAGTGGAACAACTTGCCTCCAGAAGATGTGAATGCTCTAAAACTGGAAGTTTTTAAGAAGATGTTGGATAACCATTTGTCTGAAGTGCTGTAGGGTTTCTTGCCTGAGCAGGGGGTTGGACTAGAAGACCTCTAAGGTCCCTTCCAACTCTGTTATTCTTTCTATTCTATTAACTGTGGGTGGCTGATATATCATCTGGTCTAAAAAGTTCCAAATACACCTATCACCTCAACCTGGCTGCCCTCCTAAGGTGATGCTGTTCGTGCAATTGCCAATTTTCTGATTAGCTTTTGAAAAATGCAGCAAGCACAAGAGATGCCATTAAAGATTCTTTAATTCTGTTCCCAATTCTCATCCAGATTTGGGGTTCTGTTTGCATGAGGATGTGAGCAGCACCTATTTGCTTGGAATGTAAACAGCATGCATAGGAAGTCTGATGGGGATTCAGCCCTCTGTGCTTGACTTCTTCAAAGATATTATGGCAATTGCTGATTATGAAAATATCAATAGCAATAGCACTAAGATTCATATACTACTACATAGTGCTTTACAGCCCTCTCTAAGCAGTTTACAGAGTCAGCATATTTCCACAACAATCTGGGTCCTCATTTTACCAACCTCAGAAGGATGGAAGACTGAGTCAACTTTCAGCCATTCAGAATCCAACTCCTGAAGTGAGCCGTGAGTTGGCCTGCAGACTGCGTTCTAACGACTACGCCACCAGGGCTCTTAGAAAATGGTATTATTTCAGGCAAAAGTCCTTAACTTGAAGTCCCAGGATTTGAAAAATCATTTTTGTGGATCCTAGAGATACCTTTCATCACAATTAACTCAAAATCACCTTCAAGTCAGCACTTCGAGGCCCATTTGAAGGATGGGATGGTCAGGGGAACTTGAATCGCTGAGGCAAAATGGTTTGAGAGAGCAAATATTGTGACAGAGAAGGCAAAATATGTTTTAAAGAAGGCTCCTATAGCAAATACAAGAACGTTCCTTCTGCTTCTTAAAAAAATATTTTACACATGGAGGGGTTGCTCTTTGTGATTTAGAAATCTATTTTTCCAGGAAAGGAACATTTCTGAAAATCCCCAATTTCTCTTGCTTGTCAGTCAAATTGATTTTCAAAGGAGATCAATGACTAGGACTTTCAAACATGGAGTCCAAACATGTACAGTAAAGTCAGGTCTCGTTGTTTACTAAGCAGTTTACAGAGTCAGCATATTGCCCCCCACAATCTGGGTCTTCATTTTACCAACCGCAGGAGGATGGAAGGTTGAGTCAACATTGAGCCATTCAGAATCAAACTCCTGATGTGAGCAATGAGTTCGCCTGCAATACTGCATTCTAACTACTGCGCCACCATGGCTCTTAGCAATTAAACAGCTAAAAACAGCCAAAGCTCCTGGCACGGATGGTTTGACTGCAGTGTATTACAAAACTTTACAAGCTGAAATGGTGGGACAACTTAGAGATTTATTTTGCAATATTCAACAAGGGGGTAAAATACCCCCATCCTGGACAACTGCTTATATATCTTTGATACCAAAGGAACAAGTTGGTCCTAAAAAACCAGAGAACTACAGACCAATATCTCTTTTGAACACAGACTATAAAATTTATGCGAAGGTATTAGCCAACAGGTTGATGCCAGTAATCCAAAAGGTGATTCATGAGGACCAAGCGGGATTTATTGAGGGCAGATACATGAAGGACAATGTAAGGCAAGTAATAGATTTATTGGAATATCTTGATAAGAATAAACAGATTTCTGCAGTGCTGGTTTTTTTGGATGCGGAGAAGGCCTTTGATAGAGTGGATTGGAATTTTCTACTAAAGACTTTAAAAAAGATGGGCTTTGGGGACCAATTTACACAGGCGATCTCAGCAATTTATCAAGAGCAAAAAGCACAGATTATTATTAATGGAAGTTTGACGACAGAGTTTAAAATTGAAAAAGGAACAAGACAGGGATGTCCGTTGTCCCCACTTTTATTTATTTTAACATTGGAAGTCTTGCTAAACACAATACGGGACTCAAAAATTTTGAAAGGCATAATGATAAGGCAAGAGGATTATAGAATAAAGGCATTTGCAGATGATCTGGTGGTTACCCTATCACAACCAATGGAATCAACAATCCTGATGAATGACATTATACAAGACTATGGTAGAGTTTCAGGTTTTAGACTGAATTCAAAAAAGACTAAAATGATAGTCAAAAATATGACACAAGATCGTAAACATGAGCTTGAAAGGAGGGCAGGTTTTGAAATTGTACCTAAGGTAAAATATCTTGGAGTTCAGGTTGCAGAATCAAACATGAAATTGTTTCAAAATAACTATGAGGTGTTGTGGCGAGAGGTTCAGAAAGACATGGAGACTTGGAAAAAGCTGCAACTGTCTTTACTTGGAAGAATAGCAGCAGTTAAGATGAACATTTTGCCAAGATTTCTGTTTTTGTTTCAAATGATTCCGGTGCTTAAAAGTGATAAACAACTGAAAGTTTGGCAAACTGGACTTAATAAGTTCGTCTGGAACGAGAAAAAGCCGAGAGTGAAATTGAAAATTATGCAAGATGTTCCAGAAAGAGGAGGCCTTAAACTTCCAAACCTACAGTTATATTATGATGCAGCAGCTTTAACTTTAACAAGCGATTGGTTTGGGGGTAAAAAGGCTGGAATATTGAATGCAGAAAGTTTTGATCTTGAATTTGGATGGCATGCTTACCTATTTTATGATGACAAAGTTGATAAAGTATTTAAAAGTCATATACTTAGAGACTCTTTGATGAGAGTTTGGAAGAAGCACCGACTCAAATGGGATTATAAAATACCGCTATGGCTGGATCTTGGTCATACCTTGTGGAATACAAATATAATGTCACTCGGGGGGTTTTTATACAAAGAGGTTCTTTTTACAGATGCGGGCAGATGGCAGCTGAAGACATTGCAGACACTGTTGGATGAAGGGATTAATTTAACCTGGTTACAATATAATCAATTACAATTGAGATGGAAAGAGGACCAAAAAACTGGTATTATGTTGCATGAGGAAGAATTGGTTAGACATATAAGAGAGAAAGGTCCAATGCATATTAAAAGGCTTTATAATGTTTTGCTAGAAAGGGATTCAGAAACGGAATTAGTTAAAGATTGCATGATTAAGTGGGCACAAAATTTTGAAGAACCAGTGATGTTGGAAACATGGGAAAAAATTTGGGTTCAGAATGTTAAATTTACACAGTCGCAGAATCTGAGGGAAAATTTTTATAAAATGTTTTATAGATGGCATTTAGATCCTAAAAAGTTGTCATGTATGTACCCTAATGTTCAGCCAAAATGTTGGAGATGTGAATGTTTGGATGCTACGTATTATCATGTTTGGTGGACCTGTAGGAAAGTTAAGGCTTTTTGGATAAAAATATGGTGGGTCATGCAGAATGTTTTGAAGAAAAAAATTCAATTTTCTCCACAATTGTTTTTATTGGGCATAGTTAAGGGTTTTACACGGGATGAAACAAAATTAATATTGTATATGATAACAGCAGCAAGATTGTTGATAGGTAAATATTGGAAGAATGAAGCTTTGCCTACTATCGAGGAATGGACTTCGAAGATGGCCAGTTTTGCAGAGATGGCGAAGATTTCAGCATATTTAAAAGATTGTTCACAAGAGACTTATGAATGGGAATGGAAAAGGTGGATAGAATATGTTCAGAACAAATACCAAATTAGAAAGTATCAAATAGCTTTTATTTGAAAACAATGTATTAGAAATATTTTAATATAAAGAGACAAAGAGGGAAAATTATATAGGGGGAGGGATGGGTTCAGGTATATATATCAGTGTTATTAGTTATGAGTACATAATAGGGAAGTCTGGGGGGGGGAGGGTTAGGGAGGGTTAGGGAGGACGGGAAGTTTGGGGAGGGAGGTGGGGGGGTGAAAAAAGGGGTGAAAATGTAATTGTAAAACTTTTGCAATAAAAAAAAAAAAAAAAAAAAAAAAAAGAATCAAACTCCTGATGTGAGCAATGAGTTCGCCTGCAATACTGCATTCTAACTACTGCGCCACCATGGCTCTTAGCAAATGGTATTACTTTGGACAAAAGTCCTTAACTTGTAGTCCCAGGGTTTGAAAAACCATTTTTGTGGATCCTAGAGATACCCTTTACTACAATTACCCCCAGATCAGGACAATTTAATGATATGGTGTGCAATGCTCTATAGCGTTGTTTTGAGGGTAGGAGTTGAAACAGTTTATGTCCAGGATGTGAGGGGTCTGTAAATATTTTCACAGCCCTCTTTTTGACTCGTGCAGTATACAGGTCCTCAATGGAAGGCAGGTTGGTAGTAATTGTTTTTTCGCAGTTCTAATTATCCTCTGAAGTCTGTGTCTGTCTTGTTGAGTTGCAGAACCAAACCAGACAGTTATAGAGGTGCAGATGACAGACTCAATAATTCCTCTGTAGAACTGTTTCAGCAGCTCCTTGGGCAATTTGAGCTTTCTGAGTTGGCGCAGAAAGAACATTCTTTGTTGTGCTTTTTTGATGATGTTTTTGATGTTAGCTGTCCATTTTAGATCTTGCGATATGGTAGAACCTAGAAATTTGAAGGTCTCTACTGTCGATACTGTGTAATCTAGTATTGTGAGAGGTGGAAGTATGGAAGGGTTTCTCCTAAAGTCTACCACCATTTCTACTGTTTTGAGTGTGTTCAGTTCCAGATTATGCACTTTTCTATAATCTATTACATAAAAGACACCTTTATCTTCTCTTTACTGAATTCTTTTTAATCCTCTTTCTGTTTGTTTCTTCTTTTACCATAAATATCTGTTTGCTTGATACTTAAGTCAGCCTATTTGTAGCACAGTTGCTATGAAACAGGGATCCATCTGAGTTCACAGGAAGGAGTTGCATTGTCTGACTAGAAAGAGGTCTACTTCTCTATTTTCTTCTAATTTTCTTTTTAAATTAGCATTTACATTACCTAATATATGTAATCTAATTATTTTACATTAATCTGAAAAATCCTCGAAAACAGGTCAAAAAAACCTCAAAAACAGCCTGAAAAAAGCCTCAAAAACGGGCTGGAAAAAGCCCCAAAAATGGGCAAAAAAAGATTGGAAAAAGACAAGAAAAAGGGGAACCAAAAAAGGGCTGAAAATGGTGTGTGCAGAGGCCAAAAACTTTTTTTTGTTTTCCTCTTCTAAATTTAGGTGCATCTTATCGTCTGAAAAATATGGTAGGTAGGTAGGTAGGTAGGTAAGTAGGTAGATAAAGAGAGAGAGAGAGAGAGTTCCCTTATATTTTGTCACCTAGGTACTGTAAATCATATTCCTTAAAGCAAGTAGAATAATTTTTCAAGTAGAACAAAAAATAGTTGCATGGATGGGATGTTTTTTCGTCATCTCATTATCTAGGCGTTAATCTGTGGTTTATCATACTATATTTGTTTTCTAGGCTCGAAAACAACGGCAGCCTTTCTGCGGCAAACACCATTTTTGCCCTCAACCTCTTCAAGAAGCTTAGTGCAAATGATCCTTCCAGCAACTTGTTTTTTTCTCCTTTGTTTGTCTTCTGCACTGCTAATGGTCTCGTTGGGTGCCAGAAATAACACAGAAGCTCAGATATTAAAGGTATATCAAGATACAATTTATCAAAAAGGGAAAAAGGGGGGTTGGCTGTGATCTGGTCCCCACCCTTGCTAGCCAGTTATGAGAACATCTATTTTATTCATTTATTAAATTTATATGATGCCCATTTTGCAATCATGCAACTGTGGGCAGCTAATCTAGCATCTGGTCTAAAAAGTTCCAAGTACACCCATCAACTCAACCTGGCTACACTCCTAAAATGATGCTGTTTATGCGATTGCCAACTTTCTGATTAGCTTTTGAAAAATGCAGCAAGCTCAACAGATACCATTGTTATTAAGATTCTTTAACTCTGCTCCCAATTCTCATCCAGATTTGGGGTTCTGTTTGCATGAGGATGGGAGCAGCTCCTATTTGCTTGGAATGTAAACAGCATGCATAGGAAGTCTGATACGAATTCAGCCCTCTGTGCTTGACTTCTTCAAGGTCATTATGGCAACTGCTGATTATGGAAATAGCAATAGCACTAAGACTTATTTACTACTTCGTAGTGCTTTACAGCCCTCTCTAAGCAGTTTACAGAGCCAGCATATTGCTTCCCACAATCTGGGTCTTCATTTTACCAACCTCAGAAGGATGGAAGGTTGAGTCAACATTGAGCCATTCAGAATCAAACTCCTGATGTGAGCCATGAGTTCGCCTGCAATACTGCATTCTAACTACTGCGCCACCATGGCTCTTAGCAAATGGTATTACTTTGGACAAAAGTCTTTAACTTGAAGTCCCACGGTTTGAAAAACCATTTTTGTGGATCCTAGAGATACCCTTTATTACAATTACCCCCAGATCAGGACAATTTAATGATATGCTGTGGTAGGAAAAACATGCTACCTCCAGTTTAAGTCCTAAAATTGACTTCATTTTCTTTTAAATAAAAGGAACTCTGAACTTGGGGAATGGAAAGATGGACTAGGACTTTCAAACATGGAATATTCCAAACATGTGCAGGAAAGTCAGGTCAAGCTTAAATTTTAGGAACTTTATGGACACCCGTACTATATCAATTTCCTGGGCAACAGTGAGGAATCAGTTGCCTTTAAGGAAGGGTTTAAAAAAAAAAACAATCAGCCACTTCTGTAAGCTTGGGGTTCAAGCACTACCCAAATATTAACTAGACCTAATACTGTTTGGCTTTCATTAGCCATTAACTTTAAAAGCTATACATCTGCAGGTAATCCTTCAAATAATTTACCTCCAAAATATATAGAGATCATTTGAAATATGTATGTTTTCCAAGGTCTGCTATTGTGGTATTACATTTTGAATTAATGTTAAACTTAATTTGATTAAGCATATGTCATCTTATAGGTGCTCTGTATACCCTACGATGGAGAGGTTCACCAAAGATTTGAGAAACTTATTGCTGATATCAACAAACCAGTCTCAAACCAGACTAGCCTCAGTCTAGTCAACCAGCTCTTTGGAGAAACATCATATGATTTTCTTGCAGTAAGTTACATACATGTTGGAGAACTGGCTGGAAACAACCATAAATGTTCTGTTTGTTCTAATGTTTGCCTATCTCATTGCAATTGAAGTTTGGCTCTAATAAAGTACCAAATATTCCTGTAGCTTTATTTGGTTCATTGAATTATCTAGAGAGGAAATTTAAAAGTCTAGCTGCTTTTACTGGGAATGTTACAGGAATACACAAGAGGCTGTTCCTAAATATAGAACTTTCAAATAAAAGTCGTAAATAGAACCGTGTTACTTATAATTGCCAGATATATTTTGAATAAACTATGTTAATTTAGGATAATTCCATATACTTCCTAATATCTGATATACTTTTTCTAGGCTGCCCTATGGCATTGACTGGTTTTAGGTAATATTCAGTGTAATAAATAATTACACTGTAAGTATTGTTGTAATAAATAATTTCCAGATTGTTAGGTCAAAGAAAAATAAGACAAAATCAATTCTTGTTCTTTATATTTGCTTCTGTTGTTGAGATGTCATTGTTTCTTAAGTCATTTATAGAATCCACTCAGAGATTCTACCATGCAGGTCTGGAGAAACTTAACTTCACACAAGCTTCAGAAGATTCAAGAAGACATATAAATGCCTGGGTAGAAGAAAAAACATCAGGTGAGAATGATAATAAGAGTTAATTAGTAGCTGCATTAAGTAAAATATGCAATATTCTGTGTGCCTGTGAGAGAGACAGACAAGGCAGGCAAACCCACCATAGTTAACCATTACTTGCTATAGAAGCTCATCAAACCTGAGGTGAAATTCTAGCCATAAATAGATTATTGGTTTTATTGATAGACACATCTGAGCATATTTCCATTATTTAACTTGCCTGCTGTTTAACTTGTATGTGTGTAATAACCTTACTAAATAATGATATAAGATGGGCAACTAAAATAATAAATAATAAATCTTATCCTTCAATTAAAACAGGTTTTTTTTAAAAAAAATCTTTCAAAGGTAAAATTCAGGATCTGCTTGTCCCTGGAATAATTGATTCACTTACAAAACTGGTTTTGGTGAACACTATCTATTTCAAGGGAAACTGGGCAAATAAGTTCAATAAAAATTACACAGAGGAAAAGCCATTCTGGATTAACAAGGTATTCATTTATTAACAGAGTAAAAGAGACATTCTGAATATTTTTAATTGTGTTATTTTGCATATGTCTGAAGCAAGTGTGGAATTAATTTGAAAAATTTCTGTAGCAAAGAAATTGCTTACTCCTTCCATTTTATTGATCTTCGTGGAAATAGATGAATCATGAAAGTCAGTCATCTTAAATCCTTCAGGCTTTGTGTGTAGCTATTCAGACTTTTCTCCCATTAAAACTTTGCACAGGGATTTTTAGTGCAGCACCACTCCCACTAATTCTATGTGATTAGCCGCAATAACTACGGAGTGTTTAGTGAATATATTTGCTGAGAATGTGGATCTATTATGTATTATCACTTGGACGTATTCGATGGAGGAGGAACAGACACAATATGTTTCTATGTTGCCCTCCACAAGCAAGCCTAGTTTTGATATTATAAAATTCTGTTCATTTGACAAAACTGCTGATTAAAACCACTGACCTGGGTTTCATTCCATTCTTTTCCTCACAGAATTGATAGTTCGTTTTCCTAAAGATCATAATCTTTGTCTGTTTTTTTTAAGATCTAATCCTTAATATTCTAAAATTATTCAAATTCTGTGAAAAGTAAATGATCACTATGTATAAAGACTGGTGGATTGCTGAGACATGATAAATTGTCATATACTGTAAATCCTCAGTTTGTCTTAAGCAAAAGATGAAAGATTTAAGCAGAGGGAAAAAAAACCCTAAGGATAAATACATGGTAGAATTATTTGCATTTATTTGAATGATTTCTTCTAACACACATTTTCCCCACCTGTAGAAAGAAAAGAAAACAGTGCAGATGATGTTCAGGAAAGGAGAATACAACATGGCCCACATATCAGCCGATCGGATTTCCGTTCTTGAGATTCCATACAATAATGATTACTTGAGCATGATCATTCTGCTCCCTGATGAGATTACTGGATTGGAAAAGGTGAGTTTTTCTTTCATGAAACAGAATTTAAGCCCTTGTCCATCTCTGGTACTAGCTGTACGCTGTTCTTTTTAATATTGAAGCTTGGCTTTCTGCCATTATAGTTGACTTGTATTTTCCCTTATTTTGAAAAGATGCCAAAAATAAAAAGAGTCTAAAAAAGACCAGCGAATGCATTTATATTTCAAAGTATTGTATACAAAGGGGGATTCCATCTGTAGCTGTTGTGTACAATGCAGTTGATAAGGTTGCCAATAATGTACAGTATTTCTTCTGATATTATTAAAATGCAAGGGATTCAGTTTTTGATTCTTCAGTTTATACTGTTTCATGTTGAAACAGCGACCAAGGTTCATGTCTTGAAGGAAAGAATAAACAAGTTCATATAGCTGAGGTATTTTTGTGTGTGAGTATCAGGGGTGGGTTCTACTTACCTTTACTACCGGTTTACAATGGAGCCATCCACACGCATTTGCTTCGCATGTGCAGAAGCGTTCTGATGACGTCGGGGTTGGTGAGCGGAGCCTCCCAACCGTGAGCAACCCACCACTGGTGGGTATGTGCCTTCAACTAAGGTTTAGCTTCTGTCAACTGTCTGGAGAAATTCAAGTAGTTTATTTGGCATCATTTTCAGAAGTTGTTTGCCCTTGCCTGCTTCCTAGGGCTAAAAGAGTGTGACTGGCCCCAAATCACCAAATCTCATAATTCAGATCAAAGTGATGATTTATAACCCAGTGCTTTTAACTGCTACACCAAACTAGGTCTCGTTGTTTACTTTTCTTTTAGAATTCCTTTTACTTTTAGCATAATTGTAAATTATTGGGTTTTCTGGAATAAAAATTGGGATAAATATTTAATACAAATCTGAATAAATTGTAAAAATATTCATTATCAGCACGTGAGTTTTCTCTGATGATATATATATATAAGAATGTAATTGAGTTAGAAATGGATGTACTTTGAAGAGACAGTAAAGTTACACTTATATTCCTACTTTTTCTCCTGGGTCCAAGGTCTACACTATTTTTGTGACTTAATTATCTTTCCTAATGTTCTAGGAAATACAAGAATTTGCCACTGTTTTGTAAGATTTCAGGATTTTTCTGTCATTGTGAGCCCCTGCATCATACTTGTGTCAGTATCAGGATAAGTCATAGTGTCACGTAACTAGGAATTTCTTTCTCCTTTAATGCTTTTCATCTTATTTTAGCTGGAGAGAGAAATTACATATGAGAAACTCATGGACTGGATCAATCCAGAGAGGATGGCCCTAACAGAAATTGATCTCTCCTTTCCCAAATTTAAATTGGAAGAAAAATATGACCTGAAGCCGGTTCTGAGAAGCATGGGAATGACGGATGCATTTGATGAAGACAAGGCAGACTTCTCTGGAATGTCAACTAACAATGATTTAGTCATATCTGAAGTTGTTCACAAATCATTCATAGAAGTCAATGAAGAAGGGACTGAAGCAGCTGCTGCCACTGGAATAACTTTTGGATTTTTCAGGGCAAGGCTGCCATTCACTGTCATAGCTGACCATCCATTCCTCTTTTTGATTAAGCTGCGATCTACAAACAGCACCCTGTTCCTTGGTAGGTATAGTTCTCCATAATGGGTGCATCCAGCATATTTTGGTACAATGGCTCTGACCCTTAATTCCTCATCAGATTTGTTTAAAAAGATGTAGTACTGAACTTTCACTATCACACTTAACGATCTTCTCTGTAATTAGGGTAGAGATAGTTCCTTCGTAATACTCCATAATACAGGACTTTAATTCTTTCTTTCCAGGATAGAAATATTTCTAATCTATTCAAGAAAATAAGATTTTAGTATAAGTGTTCTGACTGGTAGATGAATCCTGCAAAATTGCTTTGTTTATAGCAGTGGTTCTCAACCTTCCTAATGCAGCGACCCTTTAATACAGTTCCTCATGTTGTGGTGACCCCCAACCAGGGATGGGTTCTAAATTTTTTACTACCGGTTCTGTGGGCGTGGCTTATTTTGTGGGCGTGGCTTGGAGGTCATGTGACTGGGTGGGCGTGGCTAGCTGGTCATGTGACCGGGTGGCCATGGCTATGTGTACAGGGACTACTCAGAGGGCTGAAAAAAGTCATTTCTGACAGGTTCTCGCACTTTTGACTAGTCCTCACACTTATGACCATCCTCACATTTATGCCTGTGCAGCATTCTTAACAACCATGTCACTCATTTCACAACTGCTTCTCTTCAACTGCTTCTCTTCAATAGGGCAAAAAATGTAAAATGTGAGGACAGTCGTAAATTCGAGGACTGGTCAAAAGTGCGAGGACCAGTCAAAAATAACTTTTTCAGCCCTCTGAAAGCCAACCCCAAAACAAATATAAAGATATTAAGATAAAGAATGAATTGTTAAACTTTAAAGAATAAAAGAGAACAAATAGCAATAAATAGCAATAATTAGAAACACACATACAAACATACAACGTATTTTCTTTGAACAGAGTATTTGGCCAGTTCACAAATTTAAACAGTTGTAGGAGGTTAGCACCCACCCCTTTCCTAGAAGAATGAAATATTTTGGGAAATATTAAAAAGACAGAATATTATATTTCCCTGGATGAGAAATGGAGAAGCATATTTTACAGACAAATTAGCTCCCACCTTCCTGCCCCCCCACCCTTTGTTAATGGGCCAGAGGCAGAAAGTCAATCCTTTGTCAAAGGACATTTGCAACACAATAGCAACAGAAACTAACACAATGGGCCCCATCAAGCCATGTGATCCTGTCCACCATTAAACATCTTTCCAAGCAGTCTCCAGGTTTCCAGTGTCTTTTTCCCCACTTGGAGCAGAACCCAGAAGGATATTTCTTCCAACACAGTATTTAGTTATTTCAATTAAATTTACAATTTCTATATTTCCTTTTTACCATATTTATTCCTCATCTATTTTTTTAAAAAACCAATATTACCCTTCATCCTCATCTCTAATCTTAATCAAATTCAATTTTTCCCTTCTATTCTATACTATACCCCTTTCCATTGTCATCTATTTTTATATCCATCCTCACATTGGTTAATTATATAATATTACAGTTGTTTAATACAAATTCAACATTTAAATATAAATCAATTAGTTATATAACTATCTTTTTTGTATATTAATCAATATGAACATGAATATTCCAATTATTTCCATGCAATCCAATTTCTTACAAATCAATTAATTATATTTACCAATAATAATAAACCAAATAATTTCCCCCATATATTCCTCCAAACCACAACTTAACCATTTCTGCTTTCAACACAATATACAATTAATAGTATCTCAATTATTACAATTCCCTAGTTAAATAGAGCTTTTTTTCTTTTGTGTTTTAAAATCTTGAACCTCCTCTTGCCCTAAATTTCCCATTGTTTTCACCTACCTTTTTTGGTGAGAAAAAAGAAAAAGAAATCTCTGCCTCATTTTGTCATGTTGCAGCCAAGACCCTGCTTACTTTCAATTTCGCTTTTCAGCAAAGCTAGGGGGAAAAAAATTTGCTCCAGGAATTTACCTCTTTGCAGCTAGCTCTTTGAAGCCCCGCGGCAAGAATTTAAACAGCTTTTTTTTCCTCTAGCCATTGGAGGCAGCAATAGATTGGGAGTGGGCAGGGTAAGCGAACGGTGACCGGGCAATCCAACAGAGCAGAGAGTGAGGGTGAGTGAAGGCGTGGGGGGGGAGAGAGGGCTTTGGCGACCCCTGGGAAATGGCCTTTCGACCCCCAAAGGGGTCGCGACCCCCAGGTTGAGAACCGCTGGTTTATAGGAATGTGGGCAATGGGGGAATAGTTGCTAAGCATGAATCAAGGTATTACATCACAGATGTATATCCATTTGAGCCAAGTGTCCACTTGATTAAATTCATTATTTTGATATTGAAAGTGGTAAGGTGGATAAAAAGACTGGTGGGTATTGCCTCCCTTCTCTCTCCATCACAGCTATCTATCAAATCTTCTAAATGCACAAACTTAAAAAAAAAAACCTATTAGAAATCGTGAATGAATGAATTCTGTAATACAGCCAAAGGGAAACCAATAAGCACTATGCATCCAGTTAACAGAATAAAATGTAGTAGAAGAACCAGTAATGTAAAAGTAATGAGACATAGTACAGTATTAGCACTGTGAGAAATGGATTATCACTTTTGCTGGTTACATTTTCAATCAGTTTATTACAGTCTTAGACCAGAGACCAGAAGAAATAAAAACGCTCAGTAAATATACAATTAAAAATTCTAGGATAAAATAATAAATAACAACTAAAATCTATAATAAAACCTAACTATACTACAATTACAATCACAATCCATAAACTGTGTGGCCTGTTGTACGTTCAATGCTAAAAGGGAAAAGACTAAGCAGTACAAAGGGTTTGCCACCTTTGTTACATAACACAACTATGGTGGAGAAGACACGTGTTTGCGATGAATCCCCAGTGCAGTTGTGCAGAATCTGGCCACCCGCACTGTAGTGATGGACTGTTCATCCTTAAGCAGCCACTGAAGATAGGTAGTCTTGGAACAGCCAGGATACCTAGAAGTTATTGGCAAAATATGTTTTTTCCTAATCTCTGTGTAAAAGGAACATCTAAGGATCATGTGACCCACAATCACCACCTATCCTGAGCCACAGGAACAGAGTCTTTCTGTCAATGGTATCCTCTTATACTTGCCGTATAGGACGGCCAATGGAAGTGCAGGGCACTGTGTGAGCGAAAATGCTTTCAAGTGGTTTGCTGACTCCAACTGACTAAGATAGCTGGCAGGAGCAGCAACACATCTAATGATATCTGGAGCCAGAAACAGCAGAGCTTTCCCTGAATCCGCCTGCCTCTCAATGTCCTCCACCCTTTGTTGGAAGGTTTGTCTTGAGCCATGATGAGGAGCCATGATGAGGAGAGTTTGTCTTGGTGGATTAATGGAGTGCAGGTTATATTATCTGCTATCATATTCACCATCCCACAAGAGTCGCAAAATTTCGCATAATACCCTAAAAATTCACAATATAGCAGGGCATATTTTATTAATAGTAATAAGTGAATTATTATTATTCACTAGTAGTGAAGCTGCAGAATAACTAGATTCCTTATTATGGAAAATGAGGAATCAGATAGTTGGGGGCAATATGCTGACTTTTTAAACTGATTGGAGAGTGTATGAAGCGGTATATTCTCTAAGTCTATGTACTATTGCTATTAACAATCACATGATTCACTTAACTGCACCAATTTGCTTAACAACCCGGGAAAAGAGGACATTAAATGCAACTCACTTAACTGCCTTCTTTAACAAAGGAAATTCTGGACCTAATTGAGGTTGTAAGTCGAGGACCACCTACAATATGTGCTGGGTTCCTCTATTGTGGACTCTCCCTAGTTTTTATACTCTATATAACTCAAAGCAGCAAATATTCCTAATATTTCCCCTCCCACTTTGAGCAATTTGATATGATTGACAGACATTTTATCCTCACACATAGGTTATACATTTTTTTAAAAAATGTTATTATTCTTAACATGCAAACTATGATACATTTTTAAAAGATAAAATGTAAATAAGATCCAAACTCAGAGCAGCATAGCTAGGAAATTCAAAGAGTTTTCAAGTTTCAGGATTGAAATTAAATGTATTTAGACAGTAAGTGAGCAAACATTTGAAGCCAGATGTTCTTTAAATTTGGATATTTACTTGGATATTGGATATTTGTTATTAACTGCCATTAAGAAGAAAAGACATTGCATTTATCTTTCCAGGAATTATTCTTACAACTCTGTTATCAGGTGCTTCATTTCAACCCAACAAAAGGAAGTAAAAAGTTTTCATAGGTTGTGAAACCAACCCAAAAATAATAAATGAATGAAGGGAATAATTCTGCCATAAATACTGTATATAAATAAAATGTACATGTACACAGCACATGACTATTTCCTGTTTTGTTCTATTTTTCACAGTACTGTTCCTTATTTTTGACAATGTATCAGCAATTTTTTAACCATAGGAAGAACCAAGCTAGCGCTCTTGAAAGTTATCATTTTCAATCAGTTGTGATGAATGATTTTATTCTGGAATGATTTTATGCTGTACTAAACCTGAAAACTTTGTGTGTGATGGCAACAGCGGGGGTGGTCGGGGTGGATTTTGATTTATGTTTTCAGTCATTAGGAGTTTCTCTGATGAATGTTTCTAATTCTTGAAGGAATATAGAAAGCTAGATACAGCCTGATAAGGGAACTGGTTCAAACCATCCAGGATATTGACATTCATTACTTGAAAACTCATTATGATATAAAGACATCTCCTGAATATGAAGATGAGCTTTAACAAGATTGATGTTAGGCACAAATAATCAGGAACAGCGGTTGAATTCAGAGCACTAAGAGGTTATTCTTGTCATCTATACGCAAGAATGTAAAGCTAAATTGGCGCTAGACAAAGGTCAATGGAATTCAAGAGGGGCTGGACTTGGTCCCTCATGGCTGTGCAATGACCAAGCTAGATTGGTGCTACAATAAGGGTCAGTGAAATTCATGGGGAACTAGACTTATGTCCCTTGAGACTGTTCAATAAGTCTAAACTGATTATGTGTTTAACTGCACCCTCTAGCTCAGCCTGTTCATCTCCTACAGTCGTACTAAGAATGTCTATGGAGATTCTCAGTCATCCAGATCATGGTTCTCCCAAAGGTGCTTTTTCAAAAGGCAACTGGACTTCGCTTTTCCTTGAAGTTGTTTTGCTTCTCATTCAAGAAACGTCTTCAGTTTCTTGGGCATACTAACAATATTATGGGATCCTGTGGTATGTTATATGCTATATATTAAAGTTATGGAGCAGGTGTGCTCCATCAGAGATATCTCAACTGATATTAACCAATGAAAGAACTCACTCCAAACTCAATATGTTGGAATTGTATATCAAGTGATTCTCAATCTTTCTAAGCTGCTTCTCTCTTGGATGAGGTGCCCCCTTTGCTTGTGTATATAAATAAAGAGTAGAGTCCACCTTTTGGCTTAGGTTCTAATAGATCGACTGACATTTACAGGTAATATGTGTGCATGTGCTATTACTTGTGTACATGCATCTGAGCATAAACAAAATATTCATTCAAATGCAACTGAGAGTGTGAAGACCAGCACTGTCTCTGTACAAAGGAGTCAAACTTTAGCCAAGATGAAATCTTCCTGCATTCCAGGAACAGATCTCAGAAATCAACCAATCCCATACCACTTACTTGCTTAAAACTACCAGTAGCATCTATGAAGAAAAAATACATTTTTATTTATTAATGTGAGTAGCATATTTTCCATAAACTCTTATTATTTCATTTTAAATGCATTCAGAGGTCTAATCTCCAAGATTATTGGGGAAATCATTCTAAACTGCAGAAGGGGTTTTTAAAGGAATTTTGGATGTTGCAAATCTGAGCAGTAGCCTCTTCTAACCTCATTATCTAAATTAGAAGCATAGGGACCAAGAAGATAAAGGATGCTTTGGAAAGGGCTTAGCTACAGGCCTTTAGGTTCTCATTTTCCTTCCGGTACCTGTATGTGAGCAGTCTAAGTGTCTTCATCTGATTACTATGGAATGAGAGGCAGAATTGACTGTCCCTTCTCCTGACTTCTCAGTCTGCTCCATTGTTTAGAAATGGGACTTACAACACCCAGGAAGACTATCAGGTGCACAAAGGAACAGGGCTGGGAATTACAACAAGAAGGTTGCTTGCATTCGTGAACTGGTGTAACACTCTGTTTTCAGGAGGAATTCTACCTTTTAAATGGTGATCTAATTGATTTGGGGACACCCCAGTGGTTCTCCCCGGTTCAAGCAAACCGGTAGCACTATTGGTGGGAGGTTCCGCCTAACCGCCTGGACGTCATCAAATACAATCTGCACATGTGCAGAAGTGGCACACACGCGAGCGAACCGGTAGCAAAGGTAAGTATAACCCACTTCTGGTACACCCATATTTAGTGAACAACCTACTGCATATAAGTATTATATTTTTCGATTTGGCTTCTGCATCACTCAAGCTGACGACTAGTTGTCTCTTACATTAGAATATCCAAAATGTTTGTGTAAACAGTGGGCTCATTTAACAGATAAGGTCTGGTGAAACTCTTCTGGGTGTGGAAACCGCTGATTCAGCGTAAAGAGGGAAAGGTGCAATTGATCTTGAAATAATCGTTGCACATAGATCAGGGGTGTCAAACTCAATTTCATTGAGGGCTGCATCAGGGCTGTGATTGACCTTGGGGGACCAGGCAGGTGTGGCCGTGTGGTTGGGTGTGGCTGACTGGGTGGGTGGGCCAATTGGATGGGCATGGCCAGCTTGAACCACTCCCCTAACTGCTGACATGTTTCCTCTTCGCATTACACCAGGCCAAAGCCACACAGGCCCAAGGTTTCCTCTTCACATTGGGTAGACCAGGCCAAGTCAACGTGGGCCAGCCCATTATATTTTCAAGGATGATCCCGTGGGCCAGATCCAACCACATTGCGGGCCTTGTGTTTGAGTCCCCTGATATAGACCATCGTTTATCCATATACAAATATCTAAATTGCTTTGGGCTTCCAGTTTACCAAGAAATAGGCTATACGAACTGCTGCAATAGCACTTACTTTGTGGGTTACTGAGGGTTTGTTTTTTTTTAGATAAATGTATTAAGATTAAATGTTTGATTTATGACAAGAAAAAAGTTATTTGCCATCTGATTTGCCACAGCCCTCTCATTGTGCTTCAGACGTCTAGTTTAGATTCTTCAATGCACTGAGACTCATGTTCTGAGCTTCTACTTCACGGGTGTCAAACTCACAGCATATTGCCATCATGTGACATTTCGTGACATTTTTTCCCTTCGTGGAGTTGCGATGGTTTTGGCCTATGTGTGACGCATCCAGTCCACGGGCTGCGAGTTTTACACCCCTGCTCTACATGTTATACAGGAAACTAGAGGAGGAAGAAGCATAAAGTACATTTGGTACCTTGAGTTATTTATAAAAAATAATAAAGGCGGAATAAAAATAATAAAATAATATATCCTAGTAGAGTAACTTCTGGAAGGGAAGATCCATGCAGTTTCCTTGGCATAATGTACAAATACTTCAATCCCGCCTTCTTCCAGGATGTTTTTCTCTTATCTCAGTCTATCCCTGCAATTTCCCAGAAGTCTCCATCCAGATTCATCCTGCTTAACTTTTCAAGATTAGTCAAAATTTGCTAGGATACCTTTACTGCTAGTCCCTGGACAGCGTGGCACTATTTTTAATAATTTAATATTTTATTTATTTATTTGTTTGTTTATTTATTATTTATTTTATCAAGCATATATAAGATAACAGATAAAAGTATAAACATAATTTGAATATATGAAAAAAGTAAGTAAAAAGGAATATTAGGACAGGGACGGTAGGCACTCTGGTGCACTTATGCACACCCCTTACAGACCTCTTAGGAATGGGGTGAGGTCAACAGTAGACAGTTTAAGGTTAAAGTTTTGGGCATTTGGGGAAGAAGCTACAGAGTCAGGTAGTGCATTCCAGGCATTGACCACTCTGTTACTGAAGTCATATTTTCTGCAAACGAGTTTGGAACGGTTTACCTTGAGTTTGTATCTATTATTTGCTTGTATATTGTTGAGGTTGAAGCTGAAGTAGTCATTGACAGGAAGTACATTGTGACAGATAATTTTATGTACTATGCTTAGGTCGGACTGAAGTCAGCGTAGTTCTAAATTGTTTAAGCCCAAAATTTGAAGTCTGGTGACATAAGGTATTTTATTGTGGATAGAGGAATGGAGGACTTTTCTCATAAAATATATCTGGACTCTCTTGATTTATGTCAAATATGCAGTGCGGGTTCCAGACAGATGAGCTGTATTCAAGAATTGGTCTAGCAAATGTTTTGTATCCTCTAGTTAGTAGTACAACATTACCAGATAAGAAGCTATGCAGGATTAGGTTAACAACTCTTAATGCCTTTTTGGCAATGTTGTTACAGTGGGCTCAGGCACTTAGATCATTAGAAATGAGTACTAATTTATAACCACTTATATATAAAATTATGATTAGTAGCTGCTGGCCTTCCCGCAAACTATAGAATAGGTTTATTAAGATAGCTAGAAATTATGTTTCAATGGTGTACTTCTGTTTTTAGAGCCCCAAGGGCCACTCCCAGGAAGTTTAAAGAGATAGTCATGAATATCCGCCTTTCCACGTCCAGATTCCTCCCCTGCCCTTCTCGCCCTTTCCTTCTTCTCTAACCAGTGATCTCCATTGCTCATGGAGAGTCGTTGTGCCTGGAGGTTGTTGAGTCAAACCAGAGAAGACAGTACCCCAAAAATGTTCATTTTGCGTCTTCCAGGATTTATTGCAGCTTTGTCAGTGTTTCTCTCCTGCCAGACGTCTCCAGTAACTGCCCTACCAGTTCAGAACACTACCTCTTCAAGGTACAACCACTGTATGTTTCTCTCTGTCTTGTTCTAATTCCTGTAGGTGCAACAGGTAAGATTGACATAACCCTGCTTTAGGGCTGATGGACAGTTTGTTGTGGCTCCTTGGTTGGGACGTTGTTGTGTAAATACTTAGATGTTCTGGTGATACAGCTGACTGGTGCCTTTGGCATCATGAAAACACCTAACTATAAGGTGACGTGCTGCCTAGTTGGGATTCTTCATCCCAGTGTCCTGATAGGACTGCTATATCATTGCATTGAATGGGGGAGCGCCACCCAAAATCTGGCAGGATGAAAAACTTAATAAAGTTACTACTTTCCTACTCTGACTGATACAAGCTGGCAAGATGTTTGCTTCCTATTGCTTAGGATTGCTATTCTTGTTCTTTTCTAATATGGAAGGTAGTTTCCAGTTTTTCCAAAGATTTCTTGACTACACCGTTTGCATCTATAATTTCAGATTCTCCTAAATGGTTCATTAGGCTAGAACAGAACAGAACAGAACAGAACAGAACAGAAGGAATTTGTCTTGGTGCATATGCTCTCAGTGTACATAAAAGAAAAGATATATTCATCAAGAATCATAAGGTACAACACTTAATGATAGTCATAGGGTACAAAAAAGCAATCAGGAAACAATATCAATATAAGTTGTAAGTATCCAAGCAACAAAGTTACAGTAATACAGTCATAAGTGGAAGGAATGGTTGAATGAGATAATAGGTCAAGTTTTCCCCTAACTCCAGATTCTTACTTACCTGGAATCAAACTAAAAGACATGGGCAAACAAGACTGGCGTTTATTCATCCATATTACAGCAGCTGCGAGAATGGCACTTGCTCAACATTGGAAAAATGTAAATACACCATATCAATTTATAATAAACAAGATATTGAATTGTGCCGAACTGGACAAATTAACGTATATCCTAAGAGACAAAAAAGAATCCATTACAGCAATTGGGAACGTTGGTATTTATGGTTAAGGAAGAGGACAAATGTAAAATACATAACATAGTATTAAATTTATACTTAATTATAATGAGATAGCATTTAGTATTTAAAATAGTCAACGTAAATTGAACAAAAGGATTTACCGGGATGTAACTATGAATAAGTATTTGGGGGTTCGATACGACCCCCGGTTTGTCCTTCTCTGTGCTTGTCTTTATGTGTTGTGTTGTTTACCCATATATAACTTATATTTGTTCAAAAATTACACTATGTTTTTTATCTGTAAATAATTAATAAAGATCTATTTTTTAAAAAAATAAGTGGAAGGAGATGGGTGATGGGAACGATGAGAAGATTAATAGGAGTGCAGACTCCTATTAATATACATATAATATATGTAATCTAATTATTTTACATTAATCTGAAAGATCCTCGAAAACAGGTCGAAAAAAACCTAAAGAACGGGCCAAAAAAAGCCTCAAAAATGGGCTGAAAAAGGTCCAAAAATGGACCAGAAAAAGCCCCAAAAAATGGGCAAAAAAAGATTGGAAAGGGGCAAGAAAAAGGGGAGCTGAAAAAAGGGCTGAAAATGGTGCGCACGGAAGCCAAAACCGGTTTTTTTGTTTTCCTCTTCTAAATTTAGGTGCGTCTTATAGTCTGAAAAATATGGTAGGTACGTAGGGAGGGAGGGAGGGAGGGAGGGAGGGAGGGAGGGAGATAGATAGAGATAGAGATAGAGATAGAGATAGAGATAGAGATAGAGATAGAGATAGGGATAGGGATTGGGATAGGGATAGGGATAGGGATAGGGATAGAGATATATACTGTAGATATACAGTAGATAGTTTCCTTATATTTTGTCACCTAGGTACTGTAAATCATATTCCTTAAAGCAAGTAGAATAATTGTTCAAGTAGAACAAAAAAATAATTGCGGGGATGGGATGTTTTTTGGTCATCTCATTATCTAGGCGTTAATCTGTGGTTTATCATACTATATTTGTTTTCTAGGCTCGAAAACAACAGCAGCCTTTCTGCGGCAAACACCATTTTTGCCCTCAACTTCTTCAAGAAGCTTAGTGCAAATGATCCTTATAGCAACTTGTTTTTTTCTCCTTTGAGTTTGTCTTCTGCACTGCTAATGGTCTCGTTGGGTGCCAGAAATAACACAGAAGCTCAGATATTAAAGGTATATCAAGATACAATTTATCAAAAAGGGGAAAAAAGGGAGGTTGGCTGTGATCTGGTCCCCACCCTTGCTAGCCAGTTATGAGAACATCTATTTTATTCATTTATTAAATTTATATGATGCTCATTTTGCAATCATGCAACTGTGGGCAGCTAATCTAGCATCTGGTCTAAAAAGTTCCAAGTACACTCATCACCTCAACCTGGCTACACTCCGAAGATGATGCTGTTTGTGCGATTGCCAACTTTCTGATTAGCTTTGGAAAAATGCAGCAAGCACAAGAGATGCCATTATTATCAAGATTCTTTAACTCTGCTCCCAATTCTCATCCAGATTTGGGATTCTGTTTGCATGAGGATGGGAGCAGCTCCTATTTGCTTGGAATGTAAACACCATGCATAGGAAGTCTGATAGGGATTCAGCCCTCTGTGCTTGACTTCTTCAAAGCCATTATGGCAACTGCTGATTATGGAAATAGCAATAGCACTAAGACTTATATACTACTTCGTAGTGCTTTACAGCCCTCTCTAAGCAGTTTACAGAGTCAGCATATTGCCCCCCGCAATCTGGCTCCTCATTTTACCAACCTCAGAAGGATGGAAGGCTGAGTCAACATTGAGCCATTCAGAATCAAACTCCTGAAGTGAGCAGTGAGTTAGCCTGCAATACTGCAGTCTAACTAAGAGCCACCATGGCTCTTAGCAAATGGTATTACTTTGGACAAAACTCCTTAACTTGAAGTCCCAGTGTTGGAAAAACCATTTTTGTGGATCCTAGAGATACACTTTACCACAATTACCCCCAAATCAGGACAATTTAATGATATGCTGTGGTAGGAAAAACATGCTACCCCCAGTTTAAGTCCTAAAATTGACTTCATTTTCTTTTAAATAAAAGGAACTCTGAAGTTAGGGAATGGAGAGATGGACACAGAATCCTGGTTCTGACACGTTTGTGGTTCAATCCAAGATGCCCATAACATTCATTTATTTCTCAAATGTATAGAGTCATTATGAATTAAAAACAGGTCTAATACAATAAAAAACAAAAAGACCTACTCAACAGAATCCACTCAAGGTGGATGCTTCTTAGCTTTCCACCTAGGGAAAAAAGCCAGTTCTTCAAGGTCCATTTGAAGGATGGCATGGTCAGGGGAACTTGAATCTCTGAGGCGAAATTGTTTCAGAGAGCAATATTGTGACAGAGAACGCAAAACATGGCACTGTTTTAAAGATGGCTCCTATAGCAGGTACAAGAACGTTCCTTCTGCTTCTTAAAAAAAAATGTTACGCATGGATTTTCCAACATGGAGAAGTCCAAACATGTGCGGTAAAGTCAGGTCAAGCTTAACTTTTAGGGACTTTATAGACACTCATACTGTATCAGTTTCCTTGGCAACAGTAGGAAAATAATGTTTCCTCATTGTTAATTCAAAGAAAAATGAGACAAAATCAATTCTTGTTCTTCATATTTGCTTCTGTTTTTTGTTTTTTTTTAAATTTGATTTATATGCCGCCCTTCTCCGGAGACTCAGGGCGGCTTACAATGTGCTCAGCAATAGCCTTCATCCTTTTGTATATTTATACAAAGTCAGCTTATTGCCCCCACAACTGGGTCCCCAATTTACCTACCTTAGAAAGGATGGAAAGCTGAGTCAACCTTGAGCCTTGGCGAGATTTGAACCTGCAGTAATTGCAGGCAGCTGGTCTTAATAACCAGCTTAATAACAGGGTGCCTTAGACCACTGTACTACCAAGGCTCAGACTTTGTGTGTAGGAATTCAAGCTTTTCAGCCATTGAAAATTTTTATGCAGGGATTTCTAGTTCAGCACCATTCCCACTAATTCTATGTGATTAGCCACAATAACTACGGAATGTTTAGTGAATGTATTTGCTGAGCATATCAGTCTCTTATGTATTATCACCTGGAAGTATTCAGTGGAGGAGGAACAGGCACAATGTTTCTATATTGTTCTCCACAAAGAAGGCTGGTTTTGATATTATAAACATCTCTTCATTTGAGAAAACTGCTGATTAAAACCATTGACCTTTGCTTCACTGCATTCTTTTGTTCACAGAATTGATAATTTGCTTTTCTAAAAGTCATAATCTTTGTCTGTTTTTTAAATCTAATCCTTAATATTCTAAAATTATTCAAATTCTGTGAAAAGTACATTATCACTACGTATAAAGACTGGAAAATCTGGTGGATGGCTGAGACGTGATAAATGCTCATATAAATCCTCAGTTTGAATTAAAAAGTCAAAGCAAAAGATGAAAGATTTAAGCAGAGGAAAAAAAACCCTTAAGGCTAAACACGTGGTAGAATTCTTTGTATTTCCTATTTATTTGAAAGATTTCTTCTAACATACATTGTCCCCACTTGTAGAAAGAAAGGAAAACAGTGCAGATGATGTTCAGGAATGCAGAATACAACATAGCCTACATATCGGCCTATCGGACTTCAGTTCTTGAGATTCCATATTTTGATAATGAGTTGAGCATGATCATTCTGCTCCCTAAAAAGATTGAAGATAGTTCTACTGGATTGGAAAAGGTGAGTTTTTCTTTCATGAAACAGAATTTAAGCCCTTGTCCATCTCTGGTACTAGCTGTACGCTGTCCTTTTTAATATTGAAGCTTGGCTTTCTGCAATTATAGTTAGTACTATTGGGTTGACTTGTATTTTCCCTTATTTTGAAAAGATGCAAAAAAAAAGGTCTAAAGAATACACTTCAAAGTATTGTATACACAGGGCAATTCCATCAGTAGCTGTTGTGTACAAGGCAATTGATAAGGTTGCCAATAATGTACATGTCAGGGTAGTGATTTAAGAGCTGACCAGCTGCAATGATACACTGATGGGAATGAGTCTGCAAGATTTTTAGCTGTTATCTCTCTAAGAGCCTGTATAATAAGAAGAGGCCCTATTAGGGTGTCTCTCTCTCACACACCATGTGTTCTTTTGTAGATAAAACCATGGGGATGGGGATTTTGCAGTATCCTTCCCCTGTCATGCCTGTAATGCCACGCCCACCAAGCCACACCCACAGAACCAGTAGTAAAAACTTTTGAAACCCACCACTGCATAAATCCATCTTAATATGCTATTCCTGGTATGTGATATTTTGTATACATACAGAGAAAGAAGCACTCTTGTAATCTTTGACTTTTAGGCTTGCTGTCAAACATCAGCCATAATACTAATGACTGTTTTGAACAATATGCAGGTTGTATTACACAAATGGCTATTTTGTATGTGAAATTATGACTGAAATATTTCTGCACCTACTGTATATTGGTTCACACTGTCGGGAAGTTTCTCCTTAGTTTTAGGTTGCTTCTCTCTTTGTTCAGTTTCCATCCATTGCTTCTTGTTTTGCCTTCTGGTGCTTTGGAAAATACATTGCTATTTCTTAGCACACAAGTTTGTTTTAGATTTCACCAGGGGTGAAATCTAAAACTTTTCCTTACCGGTTCTGTGGGCATGGCTTAATTGGTGGGTGTGGCTTGCTGGTCAGGTGACCAGGTGGGCATGGCCAATAATAATAAATAATAAAAATAATAAACAAAGTACACAAAACAATAAGAGGTACCATTCCTTCCTGTGATGTCACAGTAGTCGGAGCAAGCAAAGGATTCTCTCCCGAAGCTGACAGCTCCGTTTGATGAATCTGGCGGTGGATCAAAGCCATCCCGGGAAAAGTGAGGCGAAAGTGAGGGGAACATTCCAGCTCCGAAGTAGAGTAGTGCAACCTACTCGAAGAAGCTGAGGAACTCCCCGGGGTCGATGCATCAAGAAGATGCCTGGAATGGCATCCCAAAGCTGTGACTACATCTAAGCAGGAAACCAAGACATCCCGGTAATCGCATTTAACTTGATTTGGTTTTGAAGAAAAATAAAAATAAAGGAACTTTGAAAGGCATTTCTACTACAACTTTTGATTTTGCTCATTGTATTTAAGCCAGAACTAAGAAGGGTGGCAAAAGGGTTGTGAAGGCGAAACAAAAGAGAGAGAGTGACATTGCTTTGGATAAGATCGTAAAAGATCGTAAAAAGATCGCAAAAGAGGAAAGCTGGATGTTTTTATTCTCAATAAAACAATCTCCCTGCTGCTTGTAAAATTGGGTTCTTTGAAGATCAGGTGAAGGAGAATACTGATTTGTTCAAGCTGTTTTGGACACTCACCCTGGAAGCTACAAGTAGGACGCCATTTGCATGAGCTGTTAATTTGGAAAATCTTCTGAATGCGAAAGTCAATTTACGTTGCTCTTTGATTACCATCTAGTGGTTAACTCTGGGATTTAATCCACAACTAGCTTGATTCTCTTTTCTCTTTGAGAAAACATTTATTGTGTTTGGTCTGATAATTATTATTATCCACGGGTTGTTATTATTATTGAGCATTTGATAGATATTAAATGAGAATTGTTAATTATTAATTGATTATTTACCTCTTAATTGTAAAACTAAAACTACATCTTATTTGCCTTAACTAATTGCGCTACTTATTATTTTGAAGATTATATCAAAAATAGATAGATAGATAGATAGATAGATTTGTAAAGTTATTAACTGTTTATCCACCAATTGATTGTAAAACTACAGCTTATTTGTCCTAAGTAATTGCTCTTCATATTTATTATACTAAAGATAGACTTTAGAGTTATTGATTTCAATTCATTTTCTAATTGAAGGATTGGTTAAGTAGTGTAATTATTGTTAGAGAAAACTATTTGGTTGATTAAAACTATTTGGTTGATTAATCCATACTTTACTAGGAAAAATTTTGAGATAAAGTAGTTTTATTACTACGAAACTGAACGATATTGACAAAGAAATGTGGCAGTGCATGATTGATTGTAGAGATCTGTTAGGCCTATCCAAAATGGCTACGACCATGACAATATCTAAGAAGAAGACACTTACATCTTCCTCCTCCCACTCTCCAATTCCACAGATGTTAAGAAAATCAGCAGAAGATGTCTCACCCTCTGGTAAATCCCTAGCCATATCCCGAGAACTGCAAGACATTCTTAAATCTATACAGGACACGGTACTTAAGAATCAAGATATGTTAGTTAATAATCAAGAAAATACTTCTAAAGTACTTGAGGAATTAAAATCAGATGTGGCAACTTTAACAAACAAGACAAGGCAATTCCACACAAGATTTGAAGAGATCCAGAATACCTTAATCAATCATGAAGAGCGACTTCAAACTATTGGGGTGAAAACAGCCAAAACTGATAATAGATTAGAAAAAATGGATTCTCACTACACTATGATCAATAAAAAGATGGAAAATGAGATAGTGCTGCTTGAGATGGACAGATCTGGGTATTTTCTACGTTTCCAGAATGTGGTGGAGGAAAAGGAAGAATGTCTCAATAAAGTGATGGGAGAAATAATTGCAGGAATTTTAGGACTGGACCAACTTGACGTAATGAGGGATGTTGATGAAATTTACCGCATTTACACCAGTTACGCCAGGCGTCATAACCTCCCAAGAGACATCCACATTCGTTTCTCTAAGAAGACAGTTCGGGAGGAAGTTCTACAGAAAACCAGGGACCAGTCATTCACTTACAGAGGGAAGCGTATTATAGTACTACCACAACTACCAAGACGTGTACGGGACTCTAGAAGACAATTCGACTTTCTTACAACAAATTTAAGAAAATACAGAATTCGGTATCGCTGGTTACTGCCAGAGGGGTTATTGTTTACATGGCAGAATCAGAGGATTAGACTTGAGGCCCCACAAGACGCACAGGAATTTTACCAATCTCAGTTCACTCTTTTTGATCGAGAGAGTGAAGGGTAACCAGAGAGTAGGAGTGCAGAGGATATTATACAGGAGACAAGGATGAAAAGTCAGGATGAACAGGAGAAGAAGACGAATGGAAAGGAAAAGGTTGGAGATGGACTTGGATTGCAAGTGGAAACTAGATCACGAAAACAGAAAGCCACAGGTAAGTGAGGATATGGAAGAGGGGCTGCACCTGTTTTCGGTGAATATTAATGGTCTAAACGTCCCAAATAAAAGAAAGAAAGTTTATCTCAACCTACAAAAACAACATTACGATTTAATTTGTCTACAAGAAACCCACATATGTAAAAACCAGCAGAGGGTGTTAGTTTGTCCCAAACTTGGGAAACTGTATGTATCCCTGGCCGACCAGAAAAAACGAGGTATTGTGGTGTATGACCGCAAAGGATTAGTGACTCAACAATTATACGCAGACAAAGAGGGAAGAATATTGTGTTTGGAGATCAAAATAGGTCTAAAACTGGCTCTACTAGTAATTATCTACGCCCCCAATACTGATCAATTTAAAAAAAATTGTATAAGCAGATAGCTGATCTCGATTATAAAAATGTATGTATTTTGGGAGATTTTAATGCAATCTCCGATGTAGGTAAGGATTATGAACCAGGGAGGGGATCCCAAAAATATGCAAAAGGACAGAGAAAAACACTACCAAAAACTTGGGACAAATTGGCAACTGAAGTAGGACTGTCAGATGTATGGCGAGATCTACATCCTAAAGAAAAACAATATACTTACTTCTCCCCCAGGCATCGGTCGTGGTCACGGATTGACATGTTTTGGTCAACATCAGAGATTAAAGAAATGATTAAAGAATTGGAGATAGGTACAAATGCATGGGCAGATCACCATCCTATAATAATCAAATGGGCAGGGGTTAAAAAAAAAAAAGACGGAGATGGTCCATGAGACCTGAATTAATGAAGGATGAGGATTTTGTTAATATGATAAAAATGGAATTACAATTTTTTTTTATGGAAAACAAAAGAGAGGATACTTCTTTACAAAATACTTGGAATACTGCTAAGGCCATAGTGCGAGGATTGGCAATAAAATACTCAGCCCACAAGTGGAAAAAAGAAAGGTCAAAGAGGGTGGAGCTAATATCAGAGTTAGAAAAAGTGGAAGAGGTGTTGCGATTAGACCCACGAAATCTTAAATCCAAAAAGAAAATAGAATTAATTAGACACGAGATATCATTAATAGACCAAGAGGAGTTGGCAGACAAAATTAGGAAAAGCAAACAAAAACAATTTGAACATGCGAACAAAGCTGGGAAATGGTTAAATTATAGACTAAAGAAAGAGGCAGAAGCAAGAAAAATAGAATACCTACAGGATAAAAATGGAAATTTGGCAGTTAATAGGGATCAAAAAGTAAAAATAGCCCAGGAATTTTACGGTGCCCTATATGGAGAAGAAAAATGTCAAGAAAATAAACTTGGGGAATATCTCCAGAAACTTCAATTGGAACCGATCCCCGACTCTTTTAAACACACTTTAAATAAAGAGATTACTATTGGCGAAATTGAAAGAGCTATTAAGAAGCAAGCGGGGGGGGGAAAGACCCCTGGGCGTGATGGTCTCCCAAGTGAACTATACAAAAGTATTATTGACTTGCTGAGTCCTCAACTAAAGGAGGTATTTAACGAGGCCTTAACAGATGCCAAGATACCTCAATCCTGGAGGGAAGTTTATATTTCATTGATTTCAAAGCCCAACTCGGACCGATCACTAATTCAGAACTACAGACCAATCTCACTCTTAAATGTCGATTATAAGATCTTTACGACAGTACTAGCAGAAAGACTCAAAATATTTCTTTCCCACTTCATCCATCAGGATCAAAATGGCTTTCTACCTTATAGACAACTTCGAGATAATGTAAGAGTAATTTTAAATGCAATGGAGTATTATGAAAGGTATTCAGACAAAGATATGGCAATGGTATTCGTAGACGCCCAAAAGGCCTTTGATAGGCTCAATTGGAGTTTTATTACACAACAATTAAAAATTATGGAATTTGGCTCTAAATTTATAAATGCAATTCAGGCTATATATACTAAACAGTCGGCTAGGTTGCTATTTAATGGAACAATCTCTGATGAGATTAAAATCACCAAAGGTACTAGACAGGGTTGCCCTCTCTCACCGTTATTATTTGTTTTAACTTTGGAACCACTTCTCAATATAATCAGGCAAGATAAGGATATTAGAGGCCTGAGGATTAGGGGAGAAGAATACAAGCTCCAAGCGTTCGCTAAGGATCTTGTATTCATCTTGGAAGATCCCCTAACTTCAGGTCCGATACTGCTAAGGAGAATTGAAGAATATGGAGAAGTTGCGGGATTAAAAATTAACAAAGATAAAATTTAAATGATATCCAAAAACTTAACAGAGGATCAAAAAAATAAGGTGCAGGAAGTTATGGGACTTAAATTTACTAAGAAGATAAAATATCTAGGGATTTGGCTGACAAACAAATGCTCTAATATTAAAGAGACCAATTACTTCAAGCTATTGGCTGATACAGTAGAGGACCTAGATAGATGGAAGAATATACAGCTTTCACTTTTGGGCAGGGTTGCTGCAATCAAAGCCCATATCCTCCCACGGTGGATTTTTCTATTTCAAACGGCTCCTGTAAATTTGGATAAAAATTTCTTTAGAAAATTGGAACAGGCAATAAGCAAATTTATCTGGCAAGGGAAAAAACCACGAATTAAGAGAAAATTATTACAGGAACACAAAACGAGGGGGGGCTTGGGGCTCCCAAATTGGGAGTTATATTACCAAGCCTCGTCCCTCCTTTGGATAAGAGACTGGGTATCCCTTTCGAGGAAACGCATATTAACGATTGAGGGATTTGATCTTCACCAAGGCTGGCACTCAGCTTTATGGGCACAACAAGGAAAACAATCTAAATATTTTACTAACCACTATATTAGAAGAATTTTAATAAAAATATGGGAAAAGGTGAAGAAACAAACTTATACCCAAGTTCCTAAATGGATGGTCCCACTGGAGATAGCAACCTACCTGACCAGTGGTGGGATTCAATTTTTTTAACAACCGGTTCTGTGGGCGTGGCTTAGTTGGGGGTGTGGCTTGGTGGTCATGTAACCGGGTGGGCATGGCTACCTGGCCATGTGACCGGGTGGGCATGGCTAGCTGGTCATGTGACTGGATAGGCGTGGCTAGCTGGTCATGTGACCGGGTAGGCGTGGCTATCTGCATAGGGACTACTCAGAAGGCTGAAAAAAGTCATTTCTGACTGGTCCTCGCACTTTTGACCGGTCCTCGCACTTATGACCATCCTCACATTTATGCCCGTTGTGGAATTCTTAACAACGGTGTCACTCATTTCACAACTGCTTCTCTTCACCATGGTGACAAGATAGGGCAAAAACGTAAAATGTGAGGACAGTTGTAAGTTTGAGGACTGGTCAAAAGTGTGAGGACCAGTCAAAAATAACCTTTTCAGCCCTCTGAGTAGTCCATATGCACAAAAGGACTACCCAGAGGGCTGAAAAAAGTGATTTCGGACAGGTCCTCGCACTTTTGACCAGTCTTCGCACTTATGACTGGTCATCATTTATGCCCATTGTAGCATTCTTAACAACCATGTCACTCATTTCACAACTGCTTCTCTTCACCATGGTGACAAGATAGGGCAAAAACGTAAAATGTGAGGACAGTTGTAAATTTGAGGACTGGTCAAAAGTGCGAGGACCAGTCAAAAATAACTTTTTCAGCCCTCTGAGTAGTTCATATGCATAAAAGGATACAGCAATAGAGAGGGATGAAGGAAGGGAAGGGAAATTAGAGTAGGAGTGAAGGTAAGAGAGGGAGGAAGAGAGGAGGAGAAGGAGAAAGGAAGAGGAAGTAGGGAGGAGAAGAAGAGGGGGGAAGAGAAAGTAAGAAGGAAAGAAAAGAGAGAAGTGATAGGTTTGAGGAGAAAGATTGCTGTACAATAAAAAAGATGAAAGGGAAGAAAGCCAACCCCAAACAAATATAAAGATATTAAGATAAAGAATGAATGGTTAAACTTTAAAGAATATGTTGCAATATTTTCAGGATCAGACTCAATAAGATCAACAAGAGTTAAAGATTTAACTATATATTCTTTATTTACATTAGGCATTCTATATTCACTGAATATTCACAGATAGAAGCAAGGGAAATGGTGTAGGTAGCTCCTTATATATACAATGAGTGGAGCTATATGTGGGAGTGGTGAATTATGAATACATTAAGAAGTGAAGAATAAGTTAACCCCTGATACCCTGTCTGTACACTATTTACACATTGGAGAATAAGGCATTTACATCTGACAAATCCCCCTCTAAATGCCGATTCGTTATACAACACCAGTTACATTCAGATTCAGGACAATACAAAACATACAACTTAGAGGTTAAGTATTTATGCTGTTTAGAAGGTAAAGGCTTCGTTAATATATCAGCTATTTGTTCTGAAGTGTCGCAATGCACTGCTTTAATAAATCCATCCTGAGATAATTGTCTCACATGTTTAAATTTTATATCTATATGTCTGGACCTTTGTCCAATGGCATCAGATCTAGATATTTCAATGGCTGCTTTATTGTCTTCATGCATAACAAAAGGCAGAGCAGGTTTTTTCCAGACATCTGAAATTAAATCATTAAACCATACAAGATTATTTGCGGCCTTGGATAAACAAACATATTCCGCTTCTGTTGTTGAAGTAGCCACTAGTTCTTGTTTACCAGTGTACCAGTAAACTGGACAGTCATTTAAGAGAAATACATAACCAGATGTGCTTTTTCTGCATGAGGTGTCTCCAGCCCAATCTGCATCTGCATAACACGTAAGCTTTGGTTCTTTAATATCATTAGGTTCTAACATTAAACAAAAGTCTAGTGTACTTTTTAAATATCTTAAAATTCTTTTAACAGCTTCCCAGTGGTACATTGTTGGTTTGCTGACATGCCTAGATAATAAATTGAGTGGTAAAGCGATGTCCGGTCTAGTCCAATTAGATATGTAAAGGAGTGAACCTATGATTGATCTATAGAATGTATTGTCCTTGAACTCGGGAGAAGATTCATCAGAATTCCTTAGAAAGTCAGTTTGCATAGGGGTATCACAAGGTTTGGCATTGTTTAAGTTGCATTTATTTAAAAGATCTATGATCTTATCTCTCTGGGTAAGTTTGAATCCCCTTTTTGTCTTATTAATTTGGACACCAAGGTATTTGTTTACCTTGCCTAAAGATTTCAATGAGAAATGTTCATTTAGTTTAGTTACAAAAGTTTCTCTTCTTTCTTTATGTTTTCCTATGTATAAAATGTCATCCACATAAATCAATACAAATTCAATGTAATCATCACCCCTCTTGACAAAGAAACAATTATCAGCAGTGGTAGCGTTGAAGTCCATGGTCTTAAGTACTTTTACTAAACAATCATACCACCGTTTACCAGATTGTTTTAGCCCGTATAAACTCTTGTTTAACAACCAAGTCTCATTTTTGTTTGTGTATGGACTATGAGGTGCTCTCACGTATATTTCTTTATCTAATTTTGCGTGTAGGTACGCAGTCTGTATGTCATATTGGAATACATCTAGATTGAGTGCTGAAGCTACCACTAGAGCTGTTTTGACACTCTCTGTTCTTACAGTGGGGGAATACGTGTCAGTATAGTCCTCTGGATATTTCTGTGCATAACCCTGTGCAACCAATCTAGCTTTGTATAGAGTATTTCCTCCCTCTAAATTCTTAATTTTATATATCCATCTGGTACCAATAATTGTCTTATCTTTAGGTGCAGATGCAGGTGTAAATACATTTAGTCCTTGTAAACTTTCCATCTCTTTCTTCATTGCTAATTCCCATTTTTCTTTTTCTTCGTGAGGAAGTTTTAACACTTCCTCGTATGTATTGGGTGTTGTTGGTTCACCATTCATGTGCATTACATAATCCTTGTATTTATTTGGCATTTGATTTCTGGTGTTTCTAATGATTTTCTCGGGTTTACTATCGTTATCATGCAAATATCTTGCTTCCTTTTTTGTTAGTGTGTCTGTCTTTATTTTGAGTTGGCTATTTGTCCAAGTTTTAGTTTTGTTTCTATATTTGTTGATATTTTGTTTTTCTATAGTCCCTTTCTCATGAGATTTTGTATCTTCATGTTTATTTGGGAATATCTCATTAAGATGTAATTTAGACCAGTTAGCTTGTTCATGGAACACAGCTGTTCTGGAGACTATAAATTTGTTGTTACTATCAATGAATCTGTATCCTTTAGTGCCAGTCTCATATCCCATAAATCTGAGTCTCCTGGACACATTTTCTCCCTTTCTTCTTAATTGTTTAGGTATGTGTACGTCTGCTGTGACTCCAAATATATGCATGTGTGCTAATTTTGGTTTTCTATTATACATCACTTCATATGGTGTCTTATTTATAATGCTGGACCATGTTCTATTTTGTGTGTAATTTGAATAATGTAAGGCTTCTGACCAGAATTGTTTGCTTAAGCCAGCATCTTCCAATGTGCATCTAATCATGGTTTGTAATGTGGAATTTTTTCTCTCTGCAATCCCGTTTTGGAACGGAGAAAATGGATTAGATGTGTAATGTAACATTCCTTTGTCTTTTAACCATTGTGAGAATTCTTTAGACATGAATTCGCATCCTCTGTCTGTCATAATTTGTTTTATTTTGATGTTGTGTTGTGTTTCTATGCGTTTGTAAAATTCTTTAAATTTTTGAAATGTTTCATCTTTGTGTTTTAATGTGTAAACAAATCCATAGCGGCTATAATCGTCCACTATTGTCAGGAAGTAACGTTTCCTATAAGTGATTGATGGGGTTAATGGACCAACTAAGTCCATGTGTACTAAATCAAAAATTTTGTTAGTTGATCTGGTAGATTTTTTTGGCCTGGGACTAGTTTTTAGTTTTGTAGATTTACATACTGAGCATTCCAGATAATTTTCACAATTTTTTATTTTGACACCTTCTGCGTGTTCAGTCATTTTTTGCACTACAGGAAAACTGGCATGTCCTAACTTCCTATGCAATATGTGAGCACACTCATCATGAATTGGTTTGCCTATCTTTGGCTTCTTATCGTTGTGTGCATCTGTGTGATCATGAGATATTTTACATTCATCATTGTCACTGTTGCTAACATTCTCATCATCTATCTCAATACAATCTTCCATATTTGAATCAATGTTATGTAACCATTTTTCTTTTGTTATTAGGTAAGGTAGTCCTCCTTTAGTCACCACAGTGCCTACATTTATTTTATTCTTTTCCAAAGTTGCCTTTCCTTTTGAAAAGACAATGTTAATGTCAGAATCTCTGCTTAGTTTTATGGCACTTAATATGTTATGAGGTATTTCAGGTATTAGTAATACCCCCTCTATTTTTCCTAAACCAGGTAAGGTTACATTTCCTCTACCTAATACTTGAACCTTTTCTTGGTTAGCTACCTTAATTACAAATTTATCTTCTGCAAATGAAGACAATATACTTTTGTTATTAGTGGTGTGATTAGTTGCTCCAGAATCAATAAGCCAATTATTGTTCTCACTTTGTTGTGTGTTAGTGTTGTCTTGTTTATTTAATCCATTCAGTGAACCAGACTTTCTATCCTTTGAATTGTCTCTGCCCCCTCTATTCTCTCTGTGATTTGGTGGGCTCCTATATCTATGCCTTTCTATGGAAGGCTGTCTATAATCGTATTTGTTTCTGTATTCTGATCTATATCTTTCTTTTAAGAATTTTGGGCAATCTCTTCTATTGTGTTCCCTGGATCCACAATTATGACATTTAAATGTTCCACTATATTTTTCTTGGAAAGCTACTTTCCTATATGGTTTATGTTCTGTGTGATTGTTAGAACGATTCCTTCTAGAATTATCTTCTGTTATCAATTTGTTAGATAGACTTTCTATGGATAAATACCCTAGATTGATTGTGTCTAAATGTGACATAAAATTGTCCCATGATGGATCAAGTGAGTTGATAATGACACTTTTCATTGTTTGGTCTGAAATCACCTCCCCCCTCAAATGCAGTTCAGCTCTTATTTTGTTCAAAGATATTAAATGTTCACTTATGGAAACCCCTGGTTTTATCCTAGATGAAAAGAAGTCTTTAGATATCCTTGTGGTGGTGGCTACACTGTCACTGTGAAACAAATTAAACATGCATTGAATAATTTCTGAAACAGTCAAATTTGGCTTAATGCTGTGATACATTGCAGGAGACACACTAGATATTATTAAGAAAAAAGCTCTATGGTGTAAACAATCTATTTTTAGTGTCCAAGGTCTTTTTGGGGGACTAGTGATAAAAAACAGTAAGTTTTCCTTCATAAAGACAACCTGGAGCTGTTGATACCATTCTTGTAAATTAATGCCATCAACCCTTAGTTTTGGGAAGTCACTGGGTAAATTTCCGACATTATTGGGTCCATTACTTACAACCTGAGGTAGTCCGTGGTCTCGTAAATGCAGAAAATTGCAAAACGGCGTGGGGATGCTCGCTACGAGTCTGCATGATCTTCTCTCCTGTTCATGTCTTCCCGGATCGTCAGCGTAGTTTCGCGCATGCGCGTTGCTCATTTCTTCTTCGGCGTCGTCGTGGAAGGTTCTCCTCATTGCGGCTTGCTCGCTCTGCTCTTCTTCAGATGAGTCGGTCTCTGGTTCGACTTTGGGGGTTCTGGCGACGGTGGCTGTTCTTCCTCTTCTATTGAGAGCGTTGGTGCTTGCTTCGGTCTGCGGCGTAGGGCGGTATCGGCAGGGCTCTCTGGGTTCCGGCGTCAGCGTTCTAGTAGTCAGGATGGGAGCGGGCAGGTCTTGAGGCATTGGCTTGCTCGTTCGCTTTTTTGGTGTCTTTTTAGTAATTTTCAGTTTTGGCCCAAATGCAGCAAAGAGCGTTTTCATCGCTGATTTTATTTGGTGTTTTGTTGGATCTTCCTCGCTTTCTGGTTCTGATTCTTCTGAGGTGTTTGAATCTTCCTTTTTGTTTTCGTTGTCTGATAATATTTTTCGCGCCAGAAATTTTGAATTGAGCTTGCTGATTGGCTCTGCTTCGTTCATCTTGGAGGCCGGTTGAAACCAAGATGGCCGCCATTCAAATTTTTGCGCGGGATCATCGTTTTTCTTCTTTGTAATGATTTTCTCCGCAGTCATATTACTCACTATTTTTGGATCTTTGGGTTTTTCATTGGTGATGTTTTTCTCTCTCGCTGCTCCGCTGTTCTTCAGCATATCTTGGAGGTTCGCGATGAGGCTTTCATCATTCTTCTGACTTTTTAATAGTTTTAATATCTCTGACCTGAGTTCGTTATTTCCTATTTCGGTTTCCTCCTGGTCATCAATTATTTCTTCGTCTTCAGTGGTGTATTCTTCGGATTCTCTCGAAATTGCATTGGTGGATTCGTTGATTATTTCTTGTTCCGTTTCCATTTCTTTGCTGTAGGCCCTGGTGTTGGGCCTATCTTTCTTAGACATCTTAAAGCTTTTTTATTGAGTCAATTAACCATCCTCTGCTACCAGTTTGTTGCAATATTTTCAGGATCAGACTCAATAAGATCAACAAGAGTTAAAGATTTAACTATATATTCTTTATTTACATTAGGCATTCTATATTCACTGAATATTCACAGATAGAAGCAAGGGAAATGGTGTAGGTAGCTCCTTATATATACAATGGGTGGAGCTATATGTGGGAGTGGTGAATTATGAATACATTAAGAAGTGAAGAATAAGTTAACCCCTGATACCCTGTCTGTACACTATTTACACATTGGAGAATAAGGCATTTACATCTGACAGAATAAAAGAGAACAATTATGAATAAATAGTAATAATCAGAAACACACATACAATCATACAATGTATTTTCTTTGAACAGAGTATTTGGCCAGTTCACAAATTTAAACAGTGTTTAGTCATTTCAATTAAATTTACAATTTCTATATTTCCTTTTTGCCATATTTATTCCTCATCTATTTTTTTAAAAAACCAATATTACCCTTCATCCTCATCTCTAATCTTAATCAAATTCAATTTTTCCCTTCTATTCTATATTATACCCCTTTCCATTGTCATCTATTTTTATATCCATCGTCACATTGATTAATTATGTAATATTACAGTTGTTTAATACAAATTCAACATTTTAATATAAATCAATTAGTTATATAACTATCTTTTTTGTATATTAATCAATATGAACATGAATATTCCAATTATTTCCATGGAATCCAATTTCTTACAAATCAATTAATTATATTTACCAATAATAATAAACCAAATAATTTCCCCCATATATTCCTCCAAACCACAACTTAACCATTTCTGCTTTCAACACAATATACAATTAATAGTATCTCAATTATTACAATTCCCTAGTTAAATAGAGCTTTTTTTCTTTTGTGTTTTCAAATCTTGAACTCTCCTCTTTTGCCCTAAATTTCCCATTGTTTGCAGTTTTGCACCTACCTTTTTTGGTGAGGAAAAAGAAAAAGAAATCTCTCTCTGCCTCATTTTGCCACGTTGCAGCAAAGACCCTGCTTTACTTTCAGTTTCGCTTTTTCAGCATAGCTAGGGGGAAAAAATCTGCTCCAGCAGTCTTTGCAGAAAGCAACAGAGCCCTGGCAAAACAGCTGAGAGCAAATCAGCTGAGAGTCTGGAGGCTGATCTAATCAACTTGTGCTAATTAACCGATGCTGAAGCTGAAGGCGCTGTTTTTTCTTGCTATTTGCTTGCAAGGAGGTAAGTGCTGCAAGGCACAGGCCAAAGGGTGGGGGCCATCCTCACCACTTAGCCCACCCTTCCGCCCCCTTGCCTCTTACTGCCCCCTAAGGCATTCCACTGCCCCCCAGGGGGTGGTACCGCCCACTTTGGCAACCACTGGCTTAACTGCTTAACTACTTAACAACCAAAGTAGAATCCCACCACTGGGTCTACCCATTTATTTTTGCAGGCGTTGGTCTACTCATTTGTTTTCTTTTAACACTGATCAGCTGTAGGGCAGCCCTTTGAAGCCCCACGGCAGCTGCGAGGCCAATAAAATTATAAAAAAACACTGAACCATTTGTTAAAATGCTGGCTCGCCCACCCCTCGCCCAGTGGTGTGGAGGGGCGGGGCGAGCCAGCAATTTAACAAACGGTTTGGCCGAACCGCCTAGAACCGGCAGAATCCCACCACTGTACCCAACGGCTTATAATATAAAAAGAAATTGGAGCTACAACACCCTGATGGATGGAGGAGGGAACTTAATATCAAGAAAGGAACTCCAAGTAAAAGGAATAGATATAGATTGGTGGTCATATGCCCAAATTCAAGCTAGAGTCAGAAAAGACAAACAAGAGTATGGTATTTACCAAACGACACAACCGTTAGATAGACTCCTTCTGGGTGTTGAAACAAAATTTATATCTAAGACCTATAATCTTTTGTTATCAAGTTATACAGCTGAGGAGATAGTAAAAGATACGATGATTGCCTGGGGAAGAAACTTAGGAAAACCAATACAACTTGAAGAATGGCAGGGAATATGGAATAGGTCAATGAAATTGACATTATCAGCTGCATTTAAGGAGAACTTTTATAAAATGATCTATCGGTGGTACCTCCCACCACATAGGATACCTAAAATGTTCCCCAGATCCTCGGATAAATGTTGGAAGTGCAATTCGGCCAGGGGTACTTTCTTTCACCAGTGGTGGACCTGCCCTCAGATCAGGAAATTTTGGGAAAAGATTCAAAAATGGTTGAATGAGATAATAGGTGCAAGTTTCCCCTAACTCCAGATTCTTACTTACTTGGAATCAAACTAAAAGACGTGGGCAAACAAGATTGGCATTTATTCATCCATATTACAACAGCTGCGAGAATGGCACTTGCCCAACATTGGAAAAATGTAAATACACCATCAGATCAATTTATAATAAACAAGATATTGAATTGTGCCGAACTGGACAAATTAACGTATATCCTAAGAGACAAAAAAGAATCCATCTATTACAGCAATTGGGAATGCTGGTATTTATGGTTAAGGAAGAGGACAAATATAGAATAAATAATATAGTACTAAATATATACTTAATTATAATGAGATAGTGTTTAGTATTTAATATAGTCAACGCTAATTGAACAAAAGGATTTACCGGGATGTAACTATGAATAAGTTTTTGGGGGTTCGATATGACCCCCGGTTTGTCCTTTTCTGTGGTTGTTTATATGTGTTGTGTTGTTTACCCATATATAACTTATATTTGTTCAAAAATTACACTAAATGTTTTTTATCTGTAAATAATTAATAAAGATCTACTTTAAAAAAAAACAATAAGAGGTACCAAAAACCAACTTTCACACTTTACACACACACAACACAACACAACACAACTGACTCACACACAATGTAAAAGCAGCTGCACTTGACCCAAAATGGCCCCTGCAACAAGCAGGAGCCTCATACAGCCACAAAAAGCTCAAAAACCAACTTTCACACTTTTCCCACACAAAATGCCACATACAGCTTTGTGAGATTTTTTGTGTTTGTGTAGTTAGAATGAAACACTACAGAAACACACCAAATCTCAGAAAGCTGCACAAATATTTTATTTTATTATTTTATTTTATTTATATTTTAGATAAAAGCTGCTAAATTTAAACTTCCTTAACTTTAAATTGCTATGTCTAAAAAGAATAAATAAAACTCCTTTAAAAAACCCCAATTAACTATTTTTTTAAAGCTCCCCCCCAAGAAACAACCCCAGTTACTTACCAAATTGAAGGCACAAGTCAGGCAGGCAGGCAGATTGAGTTGCTCACCGATTGGATTGATTACAGGCAGGCAGATTGAGTTGCTCACTGATTGGATTGATTGCAGGCAGGCAGATTGAGTTGCTAGCTGATGCAATTGATTGCAGCAGCCGAAGCAAGGCAGGAAAAGAAGCAACAATCTGCCAAGTGGGCAAATGGGGACCGGGCAATCGGGTGGGCATGGGGGCCAGGGATTTTTGCTACCGGTTCTCCGAACTATCCACCACCATCACTACCGGATCAACTGATCCGGTCCAAACTGGGAGCATTTCACCCCTGATACACACACACGTCTGGGCTGTTGGGTAAACAATTCTAGAACTAGTGACTCTGCCAGGTGGCTCTGGCTTATATTCCATGTTTGTTAAAGTATGTAATTGAGTTAGAAATTGATGCACTTTGAATTTAAAACTACATTTATATTCCTACTTTTTCTCCTGGTTCTAAGGTCTACATTTGTGACGTTAGGATTTTTCTATCATTGTGAACACTTGCATCATACTTGTGTTAGAATATCAGGATAAATCATAGTGTCATATAAGCAGAAATTTCTTTCTCCTTTAATGCTTTTCATCTTATTTTAGTTGGAGAGAGAAATTACATATGAGAAACTCATGGACTGGATCAATCCAGAGAGGATGGCCCTAAGAGAAATTGAACTCTCCTTTCCCAAATTTAAATTGGAAGAAAAATATGACCTGAAGCCAGTTCTGAGAAGCATGGGAATGACAGATGCATTTGATTAGGACAAGGCAGACTTCTCTGGAATGTCAACTAACAATGATTTAGTCATATCTGAAGTTGTTCACAAATCATTCATAGAAGTCAATGAAGAAGGGACTCAGGCAGCTGCTGCCACTCAAGGTTTGCATTTGAATTCAAAGTTGACCATCCATTCCTCTTTTTTATTATCCAGCGATCTACAAACAGCATCCTGTTCTTTGGTAGGTATTGTTGTCCATAATGGGTGCATCCAGCAAATGTTGGTACAATGGCTCTGACCCTTAATTCCTCATCAGATTTGTTTAAATATTGTGGTATTGAAACTTTCACTACCACACTTACGATCTTCTGTGTAATTGGGGTAGAGATAGTTCCTTCGTAATATTCTATAATACTGGATTTTAATTCTTTCTTTCCAGGATAGAATCATTTTTAATCAATTCAAGAAAATAAGTTTTTAGTAATTGTAAATTATTGGGTTTTCTGGAATAAAAATTGGGATAAATATTTAATACAAACCTGAATAAATTGTAAAAATATTCATTATCAGCACGTGAGTTTTATCTGATGATATATATATATCACTTCTCTGGAATGTCAACTAACAATGATTTAGTCATATCTAAAGTTGTTCACAAATCATTCATAGAAGTCAATGAAGAAGGGACTGAGGCAGCTGCTGCCACTGGAATAACCGTTGTATTTTACAGTGCAAGGTTGCCATTAAATGTCATAGTTGACCATCCATTCCTCTTTTTGATTAAGCTGCGAACTACAAACAGCACCCTGTTCCTTGGTAGGTATAGTTCTCCATAATGGGTGCATCCAGCATATTTTGGTACAATGGCTCTGACCCTTAATTCCTCATCAGATTTGTTTAAAACATGTAGTACTGAACTTTCACTATCACACTTACGATCTTCTCTGTAATTAGGGTAGAGATAGTTCCTTCGTAATACTCCATAATACTGGATTTTAATTCTTTCTTTCCAGGGTAGAATCATTTCTAATCAATTCAAGAAAATAAGATTTTAGTACAAGTGTTCTGACTGGTAGATGAATCCTGCAAAATTGCTTTGTTTATAGGAATGTGGGCTTTGGGGGAATAGTTGCTAAGCATGAATCAAGATATTACAACACAGAGGTAACTATGTATTTGCCCAGTGTGCATATCCATGTGATGATACAAGTACAGTCAGCTCAGCTTCCACTGTGACATCATGTTTTGCTATTTGAATGATGTCATGGCTAGCTGTAGATGCCTCTGCTGGGCTTATAGCAAATGTACACAGTGCTAGAATGAGCACACATATATATCTTTGTGATCATCATTTAAATAAGCAGTTTGATTCTATGTAACTCAAAGATTTACAAATGTTATTTACCTTATATAATTCTTATTTTGCTGCAGTCTTTCACGTAATCAAAATTGAAATAAAAGAGCATTTGATTAGGTTGCTTTCAGATTTATTAACAACTGGTATGGTGATAGACTCTTTACATCAGTGGTCTCTGATGTAAAGGGACATCAACCCCTGATCCGCAGCCCCGTACCGGTCCATGGTCCGTTGGGAACTGGACCACGCAAGAGTCAGACGAGCATGCAAAGCTTCATTTGCATATGCACAGGATTAGATTGACTGCACAAACACTTCCCCACCTCCACCAATCCATGTAGTCAAAAGGTGGGGACCACTGGTTTATATTATTCAGTCGCATATCACTGACACTCATCAGTTACATCCAAATTGTATTTCAGGTAGTCGTTGACTGTAATCAAGCTGAGAATTACAGTCTTACGTTTTTGCAGTCATAAGTCGTGATACCATATGACCAGATACGGTCAACAGATAGTTATAATGATGGTCATTGAGTGAATATGCGGTTGTTAAGAAAATCCATTTTCCCCAATGGGCATTTTTTGCTGGAAACTGGAAGTGAAACCTGGAAACTGGCAAAAAAATTGTGGTCACGGGACCACTCATCATAAAAGTGAATCAGTTGCCACATGCCCAAAATACAATCACATAACCACAAGATGTGTGCCTGGGTAGCTTAACTCTGAAACCACATCATAAGGCACTCTGGGAAGGACTGTTGTAATGTCGTTAAGTGAACAGTTGGAAGTCAATGATGACCTGTAGGATAAAAAATTATTCGATTAACAGAATGGAATGGATATCCATTTAAGCCAAATGTCCATTAAATTAAATTCATTATTTTAATAATGAATATGGCAAGGTGGTTAAAAGGCTGGCGGGTGTTGCCTCCCCTCTCTCCTCATCACAGCATGGTTGGTGCCACCACGCCCTTGGCTGGACAAACACAACGTGCTGATACCCACAAAGGTCCTGTAGATGTAAGCACAGCAGCATAGCCATGCCCCCAAGTAATCAAAAGGACCGGTCCTAACCATGTTTTGTCTGGTAATGCTCTATAACCGTGATGGCGAACCTATGGCACGAGTGCCACAGATGGAACGCGGAGCCATATCAGTGGGCACGTGAGTTCAGCTCCGGCGCACATGTGTGTGCCAGCCAGCTGATTTTCGGGCCTCCTGGGCCCACCAGAAGTCTGGAAACACCCTGTTTCCAGCCTCTGAAGGCATTCTGGGGATGTGGGGAAGGCTGTTTTCACCCTCCCCAGGCTCCTAGAAAGGCTCTGGAGCCTGGGGAGAGCGAAAAACGGGCCTTCCGGTTCTACCGGAAGTCAGCAAACCAAAAGCAGGGGGAGTATGGGGAGGTCATGCATGTAAGTGGGGGGGTGGGGCGCATAGAATTATGGGTATGGGCATGCGTGCTCATGACCCCCCACGCTTCCCCCGCTTTTGGCACACGATGGCAAAAAGGTTAGCCATCACTGCTCTATAATATACCAGAGGAGGAGGCAAACTTGTTTTTTGTTGAAAATGCCTCTGATAAGCAGTTGAATTAGAAATTGAACAATTCAATTGATTCAAAGTAAATAAAACTTGTAACCTGTTGTGTTACCCATGACAAATTTGGGACCCGAGAGCCCTCCTTTTTTATTTGTTTGGGAAGGCAGTCCTTAAAGGACCTATTAGCATGTTCCACAATGGCTTGACCTGTGGAATTATAGGGAAGACCATGAGTAACAACAATATTCCAGGTTGTACAAAATTGCAAAAAAGCGTGTGAAGAATAGGCAGGCCCATTATCTGTTTTAAAGAAGGAGGCTTACCCAAAGCCATAATGGCTGAAAAAAGATGAGAAATAACATGATTAGCTATTTCCCCTCATTGAGGGGTAACCCAAATCGCTCCAGAATAGGTATCAATAGATAAATGAATATATTTCCAAAGAGCCAAAGAAGGAACATGGCTAACATCCATTTGCCATAATTGATTAGAGGTGAGACCATAGGGATTAATTCCCGTGTCGCCTGAAGGGGATGCCCCAGAACATTGGGGACAGGATGAAACTATTTGCTTAGCTTGCTCTAGTGGAATGTGGCAAGCTTGTGCCAGTCCTCTGGCATTTTGATGGAAAAAAGAATGACTAAAAAATGGATCTGTAAACAAAGTAGGTAAAACATGAACAGCAGCATCAGCATGACTGTTGCCTTCAGAAAGAAGCCCAGGAAGGGATGAATGACTGCATATGTGAGAGACAAAATATAAATGCTTCCGGTCTTGTGGAAGTTGCTGTAAAGTGAGAAATAAGGCCATAAGATTGGCGTCAATCCTGGGCGTGATATAAGCACCTGGAAGATTAAAAATCAGTTGACACACATACTGAGAGTCAGAGATCAGATTAAAAGGTTATTGAGAAAAAGTGTGCAAAGCTAAGATAGCCACAGACAATTCTGAGTGCTGAGGTGAAGACTGTCCTGCAGTATAAGATATTTTCCAGATGTCGTCATGAGAATCCTTGTAAGCAATAGCTCCTCTCGTTCGTCCTCCATCAGAAACAACTGTAAGAGCTTGTGGTAATGGAGAAGAAGAAAGTAATGAGCGAATAGGAAAGGAGGAAGTCATTAAGCAAGCAAACCTAGGATCTTTAGACAGGTGATATGAAATACAGCCTACATAGTCAGTTAGAGCACACTGAAGAGATAAATTATTCTGAAAATAAAAGTGAAAGTCAGATTTTGAAATAGGAAGAACAATATTTATTAAATCAGTGCCATTTCTTTGACAGGCTTGAGTATGCCCCAAGGTTATAATTTCAGCTATAGCTTGGGTAAAGGGTAAAACATTTTGAATTGGTGTATATAGCAAATAAAGCCATTCAATACAATATACTTTTTGCTGTTCTAAAACAGCCAATACTCCTGTGGGCAGTTTACTAGTAGGAAATATTAACAGAAATAACTGACAATCTCTATGAGGGATTCGATCCACAAACTGAGTACTCAAGATGTTATTAATTTTCTCAACTGTAGCAAATACTACCGATGGAACTATAATTAAATCTCCTGGCTTTTTTCCTTTAGTCAATACCTCAAATAATGCACTAAGTAAATGCGTAGGTAAAGAAAAATATGGGCGGACCCAATTAGTAGTACCCAACAATTGTTGCAAATTTACTAAGGAAATAACTTTGGGTAACTTTAAATGAGGAAAAGCCGGAGCAGAAAAAGACTGCAACAGTTTATGTCCTAAATACAGATAAGGAGCATGCAGCTGTATTTTTTTCTGGGGCAATTTGCAATCCATAGACACATAAATCATTTTGTATTTCAGAAAGCTAATTAGATTGTATTTTTTGCGCTCCAATTAAAATGTCATCCATACGATGATATACCAGGGTTTTGATCCCTGATGAAAGAGAGGGCGAGATGTTACAGACATGCCCCCTCTTGGATTTTTACACTCTCTTTTAAAATAACCAGGTTTTCACAATTGTAACACTTTCCTTGAGGTTTGCCTAATGGGGGTGTACAGTGGCCGTGGGGATGCAATAGAATTATCCCCTTCAGCAGGAGCTGATGATTCAATGAAAGATGGTTTTGGGGTGACAATTTTAATTTTATCATAATCAGGTGGAGGGCTTGTAGTTAATTGTTGCCCTTCCAAAGCATCAGAGCCATATTTTTCTACTGCCTGACAATATTGATACCATTGATGTAATATTTTCACAGGAGCCCGAGGTTCAAGATGTAATGTATGTCCTATCCTTGTCCAGTCCCGTAAACGATGTGACCCCCTTTCAGGGTACCAGGGACAATGTTTCCCTATCTCAACTACCAGTTCCCTTATATCAATCTCACACGCCCTGACGCCAGACTTGTGCAAAAGGAATCTTAGTTCCTACACATGCGTTTGCTGATATTGAGATAGATTGCAGCCCATAACTTACCACTAGGGATCCCGAAGGACGAAAGGTGCACCAATAGGGGTCTATTCCAGACGATGATAAGTATGTCAAGAATACTGCTCCACACTGAGGGTGCCCCTGTTTCGAGCGCCAGATATTGTAAATCAGAGGTCCAGATTTTTGCTCTGTTCCAAGATGTTTTCCAAGATGTCTCCCCCGGTCTCCCCGAGAGCTTTATTTTTATACAGTTTTACACAAGCAGATAAAAGGTAGCACAGTAACAGGGTTCTGATTGGATAACTTATTCACCCCCCTCTCAAGATGCCATCCTCTCTAGGTGAGATTATCTCATCCAAATCCGAGCCAAAGATGAAGTAAGCAGGCAAGACCCACAGCACATGAACCACGGCAGTATGCTGCTCGCAGCCTGGTACCGTAACCCTTGACCTACTGACCTACAATTTGAAAGTCATACATAGTTATAAGGAGTCTCATTTGCATAGTAACTGTAGATCAGTATCTTCCCCTCTGCACTTAGCATGAAGATCAAATTCATAGTGATTAACATATATACCGTATTTTCCGGCATATAAGATGACTTTTTAACACATGAAAATCTTCACAAAAGTTGGGGGTCATCTTACACTGGGTGTCGTTCTCCTGTAACAAGGCAGACCAGCCCAAAAGGCTCTGACGAGCCTTAAATGGCTCTGACGATCCCAGCTGAGTTGCCTGCTAATCGGTAGCAAAAATCCGCCCCCCTCCAGCTTGCTTACCTTAGCTGCTAGTCGCAATGCTTGCCTTGCTTCGCTTGCCTGCAATCCATTGCATCAGCAAGCAACTAAATCTCCCTGCCTGCAATCAAGCAGGCAGGGAGTTGTGGACTTCAACTTCCAGAATTCCTCAGCCAGCAAAGCAAAGCTGGCTGAGGAATTCTGGGAGTTGAAGTCTACAAGTCTTAAAGTTGCCAAGGTTGGAGGCCCCTGTTCTAATGGGTAAGTTTTTTTCCCCTTTGGGAGCTTTAAAAAAAATAGTTAATTGGGGTTTTGTTTTTTTTTTAGTTGTTCTTTTTTTAGACCTAGCCATTTCAAGTTTAGGAAGTTTTAAATTTAGCTACTTTCATATAAAAATAAAAATAAATTAAAATAAAATAATATTTGTGCAGCTTTCTGAGATTTGGTGTGTTTCTGTAGTGTTTCACTCTAACTACACAAACACATAAAATCTCACAAAGCTGTATGTGGAATTTTGTGTGTGTGAAGTGTGAAAGTTGGGTTTGGGGGCTTTTTGTGGCTGTGCGAGGTTCCTGCTTGTTGCAGGGGCCATTTTGGGTCTAGCACAGCTGCTTTTACATTGTTTAGCTTAGAAAACAAACAGCATGGCAGCTCCCATGAGTTTATTGTCTTATCCTTCCTTTCAGCTTTAGAGTGAATTAGGAAAGTTTAATCCAATTGCACTGTTTTATGTTTACATGTTTGATGACAAACAGCCTTATGTTTATAAGTGACAGTTTTCCTGCTAAGTACCTGCATGTCATAAGCATTTGAATTAAAATTACCATATTGAAATCAAATCTGATGTTTTTTAATTTTTATTTGGTGTGCATTGGAAGAGGGGTAGTCTTATACGGCGAGTATAGCCCAAACCCTATATTTTAACAGGAAAAGTCGGGGGTCGTCTTATACGCCCAGTATACGCCGGAAAATACGTAGCCTTATTTACAAGGATGATATCAACATCCTGTCAAAATGATTTACTGCTTCCTTTTCACCATGATTCCTAGCTAAACAGTGTGGCTAAATGAAGCTGTGATAAAAGGGCATCCATGCCTATTGTATCATGCAATGTTTGATATCAGCATTATTAAAAATAATTTTGGTTGGGATCATTACTTTTGTTATTTGTTTATTAGATTGTGGGCCTCTCTGGTCATAGTAGATTGAATGACATACAAACCCAAGATTGCAGTTTAATTAAAAATAAATGAAGTAGCATGGTTGTGTTAATCCATTTACTATAAATTCCTACCAGTGAAATCAGTGGAAAGTTGCTGGAGGATGAATAAACAGAAAGTAAAGGCTCAGAAATGAACCATCCGTGCAGAGGATAAGGGCAAAGTTCTCTACAATATTGTAAGCCACCCAGAGTGGCCAATAAATTAACTAAATGAAAGAACAAACAAACAAACAAACAACTTTCTGAGGTAGAGTGGCCTGAGAGACAGTGACTGGCAAACAATCACCCAGTGAGATAACAATACAATACACATGGACTGGGTTTTTCTATTTCGGTAACTGAACAATAATTTTCTTTCATATTTACTCCATTCTGTGCTGACACAACTGTTTTCTGAAGAGCTTTTTTTTTTTAATGTGGGGGGAAATGAAGGATTTGTGATTAAAATTGCAGTCTGAATCTACTTACACAGCAATAAACTTTGTTGCATTCAGTAGGATTAGGGCAGTGGTGGCAAAACCTGGCATGTCAAAAATTTGGAAAATACTTAATTTTGACTTTTCTCCCCAAAGAAAAGATTTTCTGTCTCCCCACCATCTGGGACACCCTGAAGAGTGACATTTGGTGACAGTGCCAAGGCTGGTCCTTAAGTAGAGGTCCAGGCCCCGATTGTAGCTCTAGTGCCACCACTGCCAGTCAAAAAGTCCGCCTTATGCCATTCTCCAAGGCTCACAAACCTTGGGGAATGGCACAATTGCCCCGTGGCCCAATGCTCTGGAAGATTTGCTGCATGCTGTTCTATTAACAGCTCCCCCCCCCCATTGACTCCCAAGGCTGCTCTGAATTACATAATGCCTTCATTCTTGAAGCTGCTTCAGAGAATGCTTCTCTGCAGCCTCTGAGAAACCTCACAAAAGCAGGTCCCATTCTTGTGTAACTTTGGAGTACACAGGACAGCATGCCTTTCTCGCAACTGTGGGAGGGTTCGGAAGATGCACAAGAGCACAGCTGATTCTCACATGGCCTCTGCGGTCTCCGAAAATCGTGAGAACGGGCCATGCTTTCAAGAATAGCAATTGTCAGGTGTTGGTAAAATGCGGTTGTGTCACCCTAAATGTCATGCCGTGTCACCTTTGGCATGCATGTCATAGATTTGCCAACACTAGATTAGGGCTGTCAAATTTGGCTGCAGACAGCCACTAGTTGGAAGAATTAAGAGCTTTATTTCTTTGTGGTCATTAATTGACTATCTGTAGTTTTGCAGCTTAGATATAGTAGCGTACCAACCATATAAATATCCATAAGATTGTTAAAAGAGTAAAGAAAGATCTATATGATTAATTATTGCAATTTCAGTATAGTATCCTAGATGATACTGAGACTTATTTCTGGGTAAGTGCATAAAAGAACTTTCATTTTCATTTTTCCCCAAACTGGTCTCACCTGCAATTTGAGGGAAAGCTGATTGCTGCCGCCCTTGATGAGGGAATGGCATGGATGAATCAGATATGAAAATTAAGTCTTTAGCTTCTTCTTCTTCTTCTTGTGCCATGTCCGTCATCGGAAGTTGGCGATCATGTTGGCAATTCTATTTTTGTCAACAGCCGTATGAAAAAGTGCTGCTGAGTTTTGTCCAAACCAGTCCCTTAGGTTTTGAAGCCATGATGTTCTTCTTCTGCCTGGGCCTCATTTGGCTTCAATTTTTCCCTGGAGCATTAAGTGAAGGATGCTGTATTTTTCTGGGTGTCGCATCACATGTCCAAAATACTCTAACTTTCGCTTTTTAATGGCTTTGAGTTATTTCCCTTTGCTTTCCCAAGTGGCTTATCACCTCCTCATTTGTGATTTTGTTAACCCAATTTATATGTCTTTAGTTTAAGTCTTTAGCTAAACTAAGGGGAAAAAAAAACAGAGCGGGCAGTAACAGTACTCCAACCTTCAACCAGAAAGCCTAGATCATACAATAAAATACTGAATTTTGGGACTTCCATTCTGACAGACTGCGTGCTGCAAGCCCTGGCTTAGTACATTTTTACTACGATTTGCAAGAAGTAAGGATGCAATGGGTTATATTGAAGCGGTAGCTTCTTTAGAGGCTTAGCCAGCTAATTTATTCATGCAGAATTTGACTAGGCCAATGAGGCTTGATGGTGTAGTTCAGGAGTGGGCAACTATGGCCCCTTTATGACTTGTAGACTGCAGCTCAGGTCATGAAACTCAGGAATTCTGGGAGATGAATTCCACAGGTCATAAAAGGGCCATAGTTACCTACCCCTGGTGTACTTGAATTTATAATTCTCCTTGTGGAACTGTTTCAAGGCAGTGTGATTGGGGAACTTCAGGGAAACAAAGTCAACAGGACAAGGGTGAAATGCTCTCAGTTCGGACCAGATTGGCCGATCCAGTAGCAATGGCGGCAGGTGGTTCAGAGAACCGGTAGAAAAATCCCTGCCCTCCCCCGTCCATGCCCAGCTGAGCCACGCGATCGTCAGAGCCTTTTTTTTTTACTTTTAAAAGCATTTTTTTACAACCTATTTGGCTGAACAAAGTGCTTTTAAAAGGTAAAAAAAGTCTCTGACGATCCCAGCTGAGCTGTATGATCATCAGAGCCTCTTTTTTTTTTTTTACTTTTAAAAGTATTTTTTTAACAACCTCTTTGGCCAATAAGTTGTTAAAAAAATGCTTTTAAAGGGTTAAAAAAAGGCTCTGACGATCCCAGCTAAGTTTAAAAGGTAAAAAAGCTGAAGCCTGCTAGGCAAAAACTGGGGGGTGTAGGCAAAAAATGGGGGTGGGGGTTCATTGGAAAGAAAGAAAAGAAAAGAAAAAAGAAAAGAAAGAAAGAAAGAAAGAAAGAAAGAAAGAAAGAAAGAAAGAAAGAAAGAAAGAAAGAAAGAAAGAAAGACGGAAAAAGGAGAGGAAGGAAAAACTACAAACTGGCACTAGAGGCAGCTTCAGAGGATAATCCAGGGCTGGAAGGGACCTGGAGGTCATCTAGTCCAACCCTGCTCCAGCAGGACATTGTTAGTGAGTTTCTGTCTTTTGATCCCCCAGTCACATGATTACATAGCCATACCCACCGTCACATGACCCCACCAAGCCACACCCACCATGCCACGCCCACAGAACCGGTAGGAAAGAAATTTAGATTTCACCACTGCAACAGGAGCCCTGCTTTGTTATCCTCTTCTATTGTCTGAGTGGCTTTTAAATATTTCCTTCCCCTACAGAGTTTAGCAAATGGGGGTGAAGGGGGACATCCAACCTTTTATTTCAGAACTTTGGAAATCAGTAAAGTACACACAGGAAAAAAAGCCATTTTCTTTCTCTTTTCCAAAACTGGAGGAAAAGGTGCAGTGGGAGGAGATCCCTTAATATAATGAATGGTGATAAAAAAAATATATCAAGGAAAATCACCAAAAAGGATATTTGCTGAGGTGATTGATTGGACATAATGGTTAGTTGGTTGATTGCACCAATTCATGGAAGTCATGGGGATTGATGGCTATTAGTCTCTACGACAATGCGACTGTCTCTGAAAGATACTCTCAGCTCTCTCGCTCACACCCAAGGTCGGTAATAAGCCACGCTGCAGTCAAAGCTCGTTAAAGCAGGAAACGGTTTATTCAGCGTCCGGAGGTGCTGCAAATGCTTGCTGAGTTCAGGTAAAGATAATACAAAGTCGGCGTTGGGAGTCGCCGCCACTCAGCTTCAGTTAAATAAGCGCGCCCATTAGCCGTACTTCCGGGCTCCTCCCCGCCGGCGCGTCCCAGCATTCAGGAACGGCAACGCGTAGCAGCTGCTCATCATCCTATCACGGCCGCGTTGTGACCGCCCGCCTACTTCTTCTCACACCCGCCTCCACCAAATCGTGCTCAGTCCTTACATCCCAGTTCAGACCCCCACCACCCCCCTTCTCGGTGCTTCCGCTTCTGCAGGTGATATCCCATCGTCAGATTGTCGAGCATGGGGTCTCGACAGGCGGCTCCCCCTACCAGGGGTCCACCTGTAAGAGATAAGGTAAGAGGTTAACAAGTAATCATGTAGTCGCTTGTACGTTATTTCCAGGCTTGTGGGGGTATTTCCTGTGATATTGTTTACGTAGCTTCTCAGCTCGAAGACTTTCAACTGGTACCCATGTGGCCTCCTCCAGAGGATAGCCTTTCCACCGCACTAGATATTTTAAGTTCCCTCTACTTAATTTGGAATCCAAGATCTCCACAATCTCATAATGGGAGCCGGCTACAGGTCCCGGACGGTGTGGAGGGTTACGCATACCAGTTGCTGGCTTTAACAGGCTGCTATGAAACACCGGATGGATCTTTCCCAGTAATGGTGGTAATCGAACCTCAACTGTTACTGGATTTATAACCTTTACAACAGTAAAAGGCCCGAGGTATTTGGGACCTAATTTTTTACTGGGGATCTGTAACCTAATGTATTTAGTGGATACATATACCTGGTCTCCGACCTGAAATGGTTTGTGGTCTTTCCGTTTTCTGTCAGCAAATATTTTGTACTCTTCTGCCGCTTTTTGTAACGCCTCCTTGATTTTTGGCCACTGGACTCCAATCCGTACTCCCCACTCCTTCGGAGACACTCTCTCCAGCTCACCTACGTCAAGTTCAGGGATTGCAAGAAAGTCCCGCCCGTACACAATTTGGAACGGGGTAGCACCGGTACTTCGGTGTACCGCGTTGTTATAGGCTACCTCAGCGAGTGGTATGAGCTCTGACCAATCGGACTGTTGATAAGATACATAACAACGTAGATACCTTTCTATCATAGCGTTAGCCCTTTCTGCAGCCCCATTGGTACTAGGGTGGTAAGCGGAGCTCAACCCTTGGGAGGAACCGATTAAACTAATAAACTCACGCCAAAAGCGCGCTGTGTACACCCCTGTCCGATATGATCCGTCGGGGCACACCATGCAATCTGTATATGTGTCGTACGAACAACCGAGCCAATTGTCTCGCAGTTGGCAAGCCTTTACAGGGGATGAAATGAGCCTGCTTAGAAAAAAGATCAACCACAGTCCATATAACCGTGTGGCTTTTACTATCAGGCAGGTCTACCACGAAATCCATCCCTATTTCTTCCCACGGTCTGCTGGGCTTAGCGACTGGTTGTAACAAACCGAGTGGTTTACCGGGTTTTGTCTTCATTACAGCACATACGTGACACTCTTTCACATATTTTTCTACCTCCTTCCGCATGCGAGGCCACCAAAACTGCCGCCGAACGAGATGGAGTGTTTTCAGAAACCCAAAATGTCCAGCGGTTTTGGAATCATGACATTTAGTCAACACTGTTGACCTCATGGACTGTGGTATATATAATTTAGACCCCATCCACGCTAACCCATCACGCATTGTTAACAGCGTTCTATGCTCGACTATCCAGGGGTCGCATTGTACCGCCTTTTTCAGTTCTGTTGGCCATTCGAGTCGGGTTGATTTATCACCCACCCTAGCTATTGGTTGGGGCTTTGGGATTATCGCTTGCACCACATCTTCCCGTTTACTATCGAATTGCGGCATCCGGGACAATGCATCGGCTAGGAAGTTCCTGCCCCCTGGGACATACTTTAACTCGAAATTAAAGCGCTGAAAATACTGTGCCCAACGAACCTGTTTCGGCGACAGTTTCCTTGGGGTTTGCAAAGCCTCTAGGTTCTTATGGTCTGTCCAGACCTCGAACCTTCTGTCCGTTCCTTCCAACAAATGTCGCCAGGTCATTAAAGCCCATCGCACCGCAAATGCCTCTTTTTCCCACACAGCCCAACCCCGCTCTGTGGGTGTCAATTTACGGGATGTGTATGCACACGGACATAGGGTTCCATCTAAAGTCCGCTGTAACAGCACAGCCCCCACTGCTACGTTGCTAGCATCTGCCTGTACCACAAATCCCAACGAGGGATCTGGATGTTTCAATATGGGTTCCCTAGCGAACAGTCCCTTCAACCGCTCGAACGATTGCTGACATTCCATGGTCCATGGCAACAGTTGTCCTGGTCTTATCTTACCCCCTCCTAAATGCTTCGTCTTTAACAGATCCGTTAATGGGAGGGCCACTTGTGCGAACGACGGGATGAATTGCCGATAGAAATTGGCAAAACCAAGAAAGCTCTGTAATTGCTTCCGGGTTTTGGGTGCTTGCCACTCTAATACTGTTGAGACTTTTTTCGGATCCATCTCCACACCTCGTGCTGAAATACGGTACCCAAGATAATCTAATGTAGTGCGATGGAATTCGCACTTCGACAATTTGACAAAGAGTTTTGCGGCCAGTAATTTGGACAGCACTTTCCTCACTAGCTGGACATGTTCCTCCATCGTATTCGAATATATTAAAATGTCGTCCAGATATACAAGAACGCCCCGATATAGATGCTCATGTAACACCTCGTTTATAACCTGCATAAACACGGCCGGCGCGCCTTGCAACCCAAAGGGCATGACACGGAATTTGTAGCTCCCTAACGGGCAATTAAATGTTGTTTTCCACTCGTCCCCCGCCCTTATTCTTATTCTGTAGTAAGCTTCTCGTAAATCCAATTTCGTGAACACCTTCCCAGTCGCCAGCGTGGCTAGCAAGTCCTTCATCAGTGGCAGAGGGTAAAGGTGTTCGACACAGACAGCATTCAAGCCCCTGAAGTCAACACATAGACGAAGACCACCGTCTTTCTTTTCGCGGAACAGAACCGGGGCTGCCATACGCGCCCGACTGGGCTGAATAAATCCCCTAGCTAGGTTCTTATCAATGTAACGCCGCAGCTCTTCTAACTCTGGTTTTGTCATGGCGTACATACGCGGTTTCGGAAACTTCGCTCCCTGTATCAGTTCTATTGCACAGTCTGTCACTCTGTGAGGCGGTAATGTCTCACACTCACGTTCGTCGAACACAGCTGCTAAATCCCTATATACCTCTGGATATCCCGACCCAGCTTGTCCTACTCCATGACACTGCTGGACCTGTGATTGGGGTTCGGGAATTGGGTCTGGTCCCAAACTGATCTGTAACTTTCGGTAACCCCCCTCCCACCATATAGTGGGACGCCACTTATCCAACCATGCAAGGCCCAGGATAAGTGACTCGACCATCCGGTCGACTACAATAAACCGGATCTGCTCCGTGTGTTCCCCGATCTCCAGGTAGACGGCCTCTGTAACGTAAGAGGCCGGTGAACCCCCTAGCAACGACCCATCCATTTGTTCAAAACGAATAGGTGTTTTTAGTTTCACCCGTTGTAGCCCCAAAAGATCCACAACTGAACTCTGGATAAGGCAACGAGTACACCCCGAATCGATGAGTGCTCCCTGTGGAATCCCCTTTAGAGTGCGTATATTACGCAGCACCACTGGTATTACAAACGGACGTATAGGACCGCTCACCATAGGGTCCTCCGGTCCACTGTCATCGCTGCCATCCGTTAACGTCGGCAAAACCCCTTCCCCCGAAGGGCTCTGCACACCGGTTAGTGTGGATCGGGAACAGCTAGCGGGCATCGGTGTGGACGTGGATGGCCGCTCTGATGTCGATCGTGCCCTCTCCCGCACCTTGGCTCCGGACGGTGGGGTGCGTGCCGGTGTTGCTTGCAAGGGGGGTATGGGACACTCGGCAGCCCGGTGTCCTAGTTGGTTGCACCGGAAGCAACGGAAAGCCCCTCGTCCTACGCCTGATGTTGGTCTGCTGGGTGCGGGGCTCACCCCATACTCTTTTGGTTTCGTTCCGGTTGTCATAAAACGCTGGGTTTGGCCCACGCGCCCTCGAAACTCCCGGAGCCCAACTTCTAGCTCGACTGCGGCCTTAAACCATTCGGACAGTTTTGGGGGTAACCCACGGTATACGCAGGCTTGTTTCACCTCCCTGTCCAGGCCAGAACGAAACTGGTGTACTAGTAATCGTTCTGGCCACGACCTAAGTCTTCCTGCCAATGTCCGGAAGTCCTTTACGTATTCTTTGGCCGGCCGGCCTCTCTGTCTCAGCGCCAGCAATTCTCCCTCGATGACCTGGACTCTGGCGCTATCTTCAAAACGTCCTCGCAGCGCCTCCAAAAACAGCCCTACGTCGGCCAGTTCCCTAGCATGCTCGCTATGTAGGTCTGCCACCCAATTAGCGGCCTCCCCCTGGAGAACTGCGGTTATGGCCATGACTACAGCCCATTGTGAGGGATATAGATGGCCATAGAGATCCGTGTGACTGAGCACTTGACTCAGAAAAATAGAGACCCTATCGGGGCTCCCGTCAAACAAGGCCTGTATAGGGGGAGGACCCCACACCGCGGGATGTTGCTGTGGCCATAATCCGGGTGGCAACATCATGGGGGGGGATGGCTGCTGGCTCCACTGTCCTGTGCCGGGGCCCCTGACCGCGGCTGTCCTCCAACACCACTCTGGTCCATCCCCCTCCTCGCCACCCTCGGCTGCCGTTCTTGGTCAGTGTCGCGGGGCGGCTCGCTTGCTGAGGAAACCCTGGGTCGAGACTGTCCCATCGGTTGGCCCCTGCTGCCTTCCCTCCGTCCTACCCGCAACTTCGGGCTTGCTAAATGGAACCGGGACTCCCGACCACCTCCTCCTCTCTGCCACGAGTCAGTAGCCTCCGTTCCCATCCAGGGTTGCCAGGACGCCGCATCTCTGAAACTCCCTTCCCCGAACTTTTCCCTTAAGATATCCAGGGTGGATGCTCCGATGCCAGTGGACTGGTTTCCATCGCATTCGTCATCGTCTAGCAGCCACTTTCTCTCTCTCCAGCCACGGAAGGAAGACTTCCCCGAGTAACCCCCAGAGGTTGGGGCTTTATAGGTGCCGGAGCCCGCGAGAGCGGAGCTCTGCCACCACTCCCCTGCCGAGCTCTTCGTCCGCTGCATCTCGGTCGAGTCCTGGGTCTCAGCGGCACCTTCCGCATGGTGCGGCTTCCTCTCCTTCGCTCTAACCACTGGAGGGTCTTTGGGGCTCAGCTCCGCCGCTTGCAACACGGTGTTGTCTTCCTCCAGCCCCTCGGGGGACGCCGCCCCAGTTTCCGCTCCCTCCGCCATCCCGTCACTCTCGGCGTTACTCACGGTGACAAAGGGCAACGCCGACTTTCTCTCAGCTCTCTCGCTCACACCCAAGGTCGGTAATAAGCCACGCTGCAGTCAAAGCTCGTTAAAGCAGGAAACGGTTTATTCAGCGTCCGGAGGTGCTGCAAATGCTTGCTGAGTTCAGGTAAAGATAATACAAAGTCGGCGTTGGGAGTCGCCGCCACTCAGCTTCAGTTAAATAAGCGCGCCCATTAGCCGTACTTCCGGGCTCCTCCCCGCCGGCGCGTCCCAGCATTCAGGAACGGCAACGCGTAGCAGCTGCTCATCATCCTATCACGGCCGCGTTGTGACCGCCCGCCTACTTCTTCTCACACCCGCCTCCACCAAATCGTGCTCAGTCCTTACATCCCAGTTCAGACCCCCACCACCCCCCTTCTCGGTGCTTCCGCTTCTGCAGGTGATATCCCATCGTCAGATTGTCGAGCATGGGGTCTCGACAGATACGTGCTGAGGCTTCCTGGTGCAGCTAGTTGGCTGCTGGGCTAGATGGACCAAGGGCATTGCTTATTTTCTTAGGATTTATTCCAATACTGCCTTGATTCCTAATGTTACGTTTCTCTTGCTGTAAGGAAGCCTGAGAAGGACCATTTTTAAGGTTAAGTTCAGAATAATTCCCAGAAATATCAGATATAGAATACTGGAAGGTTGCACGGAGGAGATTCTCATTCATAGGAAGCTAAAATAATGAAAACAATGGTCAATAAAGAATACCTAAATTAAAAAGGTAATGTTATAGAACAGGGGTGTCAAACTCAAAGCCCGGGGGCCGGAGCCAGCCCGTGGGATACTTAGATATGGCCTGCGGGGAATAGATCTGGCCCTGGAAATAGCGAAGGACTGGCCTGGTGTGCTTCTGCCAGTGAAAACAAGTTTCTGAGCTCCGTTTTTAGCTGCCACGGTCTCCTGCAACCCTCTGCCAGTGAAAACAGACCTCAGGAGGGCTACGTGCTCCGTTTTCACTGGCAGAAGGTTGCAGGAGGCTGTGGCAACCGAAAACGGAGCTCGGGAGCCTGTTTTCGCTGGCAGAAGCAGCATGGGCCACCACAAGCGTCACACCCACCCTGGTCACGCAAGCCCCCCCCCCCGGTCAAACACAACCCTGATGCAGCCTCCAATGAAATCGAGTTTGACACCCTTCTATAGAAGATACTATTTATTTATTTTGATTTATATGCCACCCTTCTCCGGAGACTCAGGGCGGCTTACAATGCGCTAAGCAATAGCCTTCATTCTTTTGTATATTTATACAAAGTCAGCTTATTGCCCCCACAACTGGGTCCTCAATTTACCTACCTTAGAAAGGATGGAAGGCTGAGTCAACCTTGAGCCTTGGCGAGATTCGAACCTGCAGTAATTGCAGGCATCTGGTCTTAATAACCAGCTTAATAACAGGGTGCCTTAGACCACTGTACTACCAGTACTACCACTGTACTATGGATGTGAACAAAAGATTGTGACCATTTATCTGTCAGAAGGATTTACCATCTATTGTAATCCAAACTATCAATCTGCAACTGTCTTATTAAAATTAAATAATTGGTGATGTGTTTTGTCTCCTTTGAATCTTTCTAATAAGAACTAGCTACTGTACTGCCTGGCCTATATGAACTGAAGAGGAAATATACCAGCTATTAATAATACTCTGATCTAAAGTTACAAATGTAAATAGCACTAGAAATTATGGCACATTTTCCAGATTTCTTTGGTTTTTGCACTTGTAAATTGGAATAGATAAATATGAACCTGACTGGGGTTAAAGAGTTCAAACACATGATTATCAACCTCTTTTACAGAGAGCTAGGTGAGACAGTTCCTATGTAATTTGGGTCCTACGTCACTCAACCTGATAACCAGATATCTTTTATATTAGGTATCACCAAAGTATTTGGGCAAACAGTGGGCTCATTATGATGAGTTCTAGTGAAATTCTTCTGGGTGCAGCAACCGCTGTTTGCCCTAAGGAGTGAATGGTGCAATCGATCTTGAAATAATCTTTGCACATAGGCCTTCATTTGTTCACATGCAAATATCTAAATTGGTTTGGGCTTCCATTCCTCCAAGAAACAGGCTGTAGGAATTGCTGCAATAGCACTTACTTGGTTTTCCACAACTAGTTTGGGATTTATTTTTTTAAGAAAAATATATTACGGTAAGTTTAAATGGATGACTTGGGAGAAAAGTTATTCATCTTTTTTTTCCACTGTCTGATTCGCCACAACCTCTCTCATTGTGCCTTCAGACCTCTAGCTTAAATTCTTCATTGCATTTTAGGCCCATGTTCTGAATCGTGTGTAGGAAATTGGAACTGAATTGAAATCGATGAAGAAGAATAAGGTACATTTGCAGCAGAGGTGGGTTTCAGCAGGTTCTGACCAGTTCTGGAGAACCGGTAGTGGAAATTCTGACTGGCCCTGCTCCCAATTATTCTCTGCCTCCCAAGTCCCAGCTGATCGGGAGGAAATGGGGATGTTGCAGTAACCTTTCCCTGGAGTGGGGAGGGAATGGAGATTTTACAGTATCCTTCCCCTGCCACGCCCACCAAGCCACGCCCACAGAACCCAATACTAAAAAAAAAAAATTGAAACCCACCACTGGTTTGCAGTCTTGAATTATTGATAAATAATAAAGGGGGAATAAAAATCATAAAATAACCCAGTAGTGTCTAAGATCTGGATGGAAAGATTCATCCATCCTTGGCGTAGTATACAAATACTTCAATCCCACCTACTTCCAGGATCCTTTTCTCTCATTTCAATCTAGCCTTGCAATTGATCTCCATCCAGGATTCATCCCGTTTAGCTTAGCTTAGTTTTTAATCAAAACATTGCCAGGAGAGCCTTTATTGCTAGCGTCTGGACAGTGTGATTAATAAAAGGAACACACCACGTACAGGCCAGAGCACGTTGAACCCTTCTGCGAATCTCTCAGCATTTCTTTGCCAACCGTGATGAGGACAGATTTCCAAGGAATCGTGGAAACATTTTCCTTGCCAGCCATTCCCGCACATGCTCAGTGCAAACGGTTAGGCAAGCTATCGCCTGGGGCTGGAAGCCCACGCCCTGGAGGTTCCCTTTTAAAGGGATGGTGAAACCCGACCGCTCTTCCTCAACCGCGGCCTTAAGCAGCACATTCGTACTTCGCCGAGGACTTTTCCCCCCTCCGCCTGGGAGGATATTGCAGAGAGGGGTAGGCGGAAGGGAGGAAGCTTGTAGCAAGCGGCTGAAGCAATTCTGCTCCGGCTTGCAGATTGCAAACCCGAGAGAGAGAGAGAGAGAGAGAGAGAGAGATGGCCGCGGAAGAACAGCTCTTTTAGGCCTCTTTCCAGGAAAGTTAGTAAAAAAAAATTTTTAAAAAGACTTTCCTGTAGGCAAAAAAAAGGGGGGGGGCTTTCACCCGCCGTTTGGAATTCAGAACTGCAGGGAAAGTCCAAAAGGCGTTGACAGCTCGGCTGCCCGGTTGCTTTGCAACCTTTAATTGAAATGAGGCGTGGATTGGTGGTTTGTAGTAGCAAAGGGAGGCTGTGACTATTCAAAGGGCCTCTTCCAGGAAGTTTAAAGGGTTAGACGTGGAACATCTGCTTTTCAGCGCCTGGATTCCTTTCCTGCCCTTCCTCCTTCCCTATCACACACACACACACACACACACACACACACACACACACACACGCAGTTAGGTTGTTGAGTCAACCCAGGCTGGGAAGAATCTCAACATTAATCATTTTGCTTCTTCCAGGATTTCTTGCAGTTTCGCCGGCGTTTCTCCCCAGCCAGACGTCTCCAGTAACTGCCCTAGCAGCCCAGAATACCACATTTTCCCTCAGGTACGACCATTGTATGTTTCTCTCTCTCTCTCTCTCTCTCTCTCTCTCTCTCTCTCCTGTCCTGCAGGTGCCACAGGGTGAGATTGACATAAAGCGCCCCGAATGGACAGTTTGTTTGTTTGTTTATTTATTTATTTTTATATGCCGCCCTTCTCCAGAGACTCAGGGCGGCTTACAATGCGTTAAGCAATAGCCTTCATACTTTTGTATATTTTATACAAAGTCAGCTTATTGTCCCCACAAACCGGGTCCTCATTTTACCCACCTTAGAAAGGATGGAAGGCTGAGTCGACCTTGAGCCTGGTGAGAATTGAACTTGCAGTAATTGCAGGCAGCTGGATGTTAAATGCTGCCTTAGTAGGAGGCATTAGCTTCCTAAACCACTCAGGCTCCCTGTTTGCTGTGGCTCCCTTGGTTGGGAGCTTGCTTGACAGTTTCCTGTGGCTCCCTTGATTGGCACGTTGTTGTATGAATGCTTAACATAGGCCGGTGAATAGAAGTTGACCTTGGCACCTTGAAAACACCTGACTAGAAAGGGAGGTGCATTTCAGTCAGTTGTGGAGCCTAAGGCAGCTTTTGCACTTTGCAGGTGCAGTGTGCAGCTGTGAGTTTGGAGTTACCTATTGCACGGTATATAAATCGTCCCATGATGGGTTCCTTGTTGGATAGGAAGAGGAGAGACGTTAGGGCTGCCTGGTTGGGATTCTCAATTCCCTATATCCTGATAGGACTGCTGTTTGTCTGTGAAGCTGTACTGTTGCATTGAGTAGGGAAGCGCCCACCCCACCAATATCTGACAGAATGAAAAACTTAATAGAATTTAATAAACTTACTACTTTCCTTCTCTCTTATCTTACATTTGCTGGCATGGCCAGTTTAGGATTGCTGCTCTTGTTCCTTAATACAGAAGCTAACTTTTGGTTTTTTTCTAAAATGTCTTGACTACACTGCAGAAAAAACATTCTACTGTTTTGCACATATCCTGTTGTTATCTTTGGAACTGTATATGAATCTTGAAGAGGGGTTTATAGTGTCTTTATATTTGGTCCACTAAGTTCTGTAGATCATATTCCTTAAAGCAAGTAGAATGATTGCTCAAGTAGAACAAAAAAAAAATAGTTCATTGGGTGGGGCATTTCAGTCATTATCTAGGAGATAATCTGTGGTATATCATATTATATTTATTCTCCAGGCTTGAAAACATGGACAGTCTTTCTTCAGCAAATAGCACCTTTGCCCTCAACCTCTTCAAGAAGCTTAGTGCAAATGATCCTACCAAGAACTTGTTTTTTTCTCCTTTGAGCATATCTTCTGCACTACACATGGTCTTGTTGGGTGCCAAAGGTAACACAGAAGCTCAGATGTCAAAGGTATATCAAGATACATTTTATCAAAATGAAGAAAAAGGGGTTGGCTAGGAGGTGGTCCCTACCCTTGATAGCCAATTATGACAATATCTAATTTATTTATTAAATTTAAATGCAGCCCATTTTGCAGTCATGCAACTCTAGGTGACTATGACTGCTCTAAAAAGTTCCAAATAAACCTATCAACTTAAAAAGGCTTCATTCCTAAAAGGAGGCTGTTTGTGCAATCCCCAATTGTCTGATTAGCTTTTGAAAAATGCAGCATGCACAAGGGATGCCATTGTTATCGGGACTCTTTAACTCTGCTCCCAATTCAATTCTCATCCACATTTTGGACTCTTATTTGCATGAGGAGGGAAGCAGCTGCTGTTTGCTTAGTACAATAGGGATTCAGGCGCTCTAGGCCTAACTTTTTAAAAGCCACAGTTGCTAACTATGTAAATAGTATTATTTGGGACAAAAGTCCTTAACTTGAAGTTCCAGGGTTTGAAAATCCATTTTTGTGGATATTCTTCACTACAATGACCAAAAATCAGAAGGACAATTTACTGATATACTGCGGTAGGAAAAACATTCCACCTCCAGTGTAAGACCTAAAATTGACATTTTTAAAAAATAGGAACTCCAAAGTTGGGGAGTTGGGAGATTGGTTCTGGCACATGTTTGTGCTTCAATCCAGGATACCCATAGCATTCATTCATTTCTCAAATTTATAGACTGCCTAGAGTCATTATGAATTTTGAAAATGCAAAATACAATAAAAATCAAAAAGAAGAAAATGACACAGGCCTATGCAACACATTAACAGAATCCACCTAAGGTACATACTTCTTAGCTCTGTACCTGCAGGTTCTTCAAGGCCCATTTAAAGAATGGCATAGTCAGGGGAACTTGAATCTCCAAGGGGAAATGGTTCCAGAGTGCAAGTATGACGAAGGCAAAACATGGCACTAAAGATCAGACCTGGAGCAACTCTGTTGTATCCTATTGAAACAATGGGAGAAAGGTGGCCGTGGAGCTACATGCCATGAAGATGTTATAGATGGCAATCAATCAACTTTGAATATCATCCAGACACTTTTGGATAACTTGCACAGAGGTGTGCCTATACCTGCCTATATTGCTCCATTCTAGACCAGATGCCGTTTCTGAGTGTCCTTCAAGAGTAGCTCTAAGAGGTGCTCTTTGCAGCAGCCCACATGTGAGGCAACTATGGAGTGAGTGACTAAGAGAAGGGATTCCCAGTCCAGGAAAAGGTCTGGTTTTTGCACCAGACAAATCTAGATAAAGCACCCTCACAAGCCACTGCTGACACCTGCAGTGACTATTGAGTCCAAGAAGACCCCATATCGCGCACAGGTTCTGTCTAAGGGAGCTCCACCCCATTCAGACTTAAAGTTGGAAAGTTCTGGTGCCAGGAGATGTCAGGTCAGGCACTGGGACATGACCTTGATAGTGTCCACTTCACACCAATCTTCCTAGAAGCATTCAGAAAGCCTTTGCCTTCAAAAGTGCTGCCTACCATTACCCTAAGAAATATTTTCTATTATAAATTTGGAGTATATACTGTATTTTTCAGAGTATAAGATGCACCTTTTTCGACCCAAAAAGAGGGTGAAAATATGGTTGCGTCTTATACTCCGAATGTAGCCCCGCCCAGCTTCTCAAACGGAGATTTCAGAGGCTGAAAAAAGCATCAGAAACGAAGCTTCAGATAAGAAGCCCCCAAACAGAGCTTCAGAGACTTTTTTTTTCTTGAAGCTCTCGGAGGCTTTCAGAGGTAGAAAAGAGAGTTTTTTTCTGAAATGGAGTTTCAGAAGTTTCAGAGGCAGGAAAAAAAGCAAGGCACAAAACTGACAATCAAGGAACCTGTTGCTAAAATTCACCTCTCCCGATCTGGGAACAGCTGATTGGGAGTATTCCCAGAGGCCGATCCACCTGCCAATCAGCTTTTTTCTTATTTTCCTCCCCAAAAACTAAGGTGCGTCTTATACTTCTGTGCGTCTTATACTCCGAAAAATACAGTAATGATTCAATTTGCTCAAAAGTTTATATAAAGAGTAAAAGTAGGAAGAAGATTGTTTCTTCTGCCTTTTAAAAAAAATCTTTATGCATGGAGGCACACTCTTTGGGCTTTAAAAACCTTCTTTTCCAAAGAAGGGACATTTCTGAAAATCCATCTCCTTTGCTTGTCCGTCAAATTGATTTTCCAAGGAGATCAATGATTAGGACTTTTAAACTTGTGAAGTCCAAATATGTACAGTGAAGTCAAGTCAAGCTTTACTTATAGGGACTTTATGGGCATCTATACTGTATGAGTTTCCATAGAAACTGCAAGGAACTGGTTTCCTGTAAGGAAAGGTTTTTTTTCTTGTATTCTACAAGCTTGGGGTTCAAACATTACCCAAATATTAAGTAGGCTCAACCTTGTTTAGCTTTGAAGCCTAGATGTGGTCAGCTATTAACTTTAAAAGCTATTCATCTGCAGGCCAAAAGTTAGCTCCAGATTACATGGGAGACCATTTGTAAGTTTTTCCAAGGTTTGCTATTGTTGCATTACATTTTGAATTGATTTTAAACATAATTTGATCATCCATATATCTCTTATAGGTGCTCTCTGTATCCAAAGATAGAGAGATTCACCAAAAATTCGAGAAACTTATTTCTGAAATCAACAAACCAGGTGCCAATTATATCCTCAGTCTAGCCAACCGGCTCTTTGGAGAAACATCATTCGATTTTCTTGCAGTAAGTTACATGCATGATAAAGAATTGGCTGGAAATAACCATAAATGTTCTGTGTGTTCCAATGTTTGAGTATCTCATTGAAATTGCAGCTTGGCTCTATAAAGTATCTAGTACTCCTATAGCTATAATTTGGTCTATTGAGTTATCTGAATGGGGAATTAAAAGCCAACTGCTTTTACTGGGACTGTTACAGGAACACCCAGTAAGATTTTAGCATCCTAAATATAGAACTATCAAGAAAAGGCAAAACAGAACTGTGTGACCAATAATTGCCAGATATATAATAATTGAATAAGCAAACTGTATTAACTATTTGTAACGTGTATTCAGCCTAATAAATAATGTTTTTGGATTGTTAGTTCATAGAAAAATTAGGCAAAATCAATTCGTGTTTTTATTACTGCTTCTGTTGTTGAGATGTCATTGTTTCTTAAGTCATTTATAGAATCCACTGAGAAATTCTACCATGCAAGTCTGGAGAAACTTAACTTCACCCAAGCTTCAGAAGATTCGAGAAAACATATAAATGCCTGGGTAGAAGAAAAAACCTCAGGTGAGAATGATAAGAGTTAATTAGTAGCTGCATTAAGTAAGACATGCAATATTGTGTATGCATGACAAAGAGATAGATAAGGCAGGCAAACCCACCATAGTTAACCATTACTTGCTACGTAGAAGCCCATGAAACCTCAGATGAAATTCTAGCAAAGAATAAATTATTGGTTTGATGGACACTTCTGAACATATTTCCGTTATTTAACTTGCCTGTTGTTTAACTTTTATGTGTGTGGTAACCTTACTAAATAATGATATAAGATGGGCAACTATATAAATGTTAAGGGCGGGAAGCTGTATGTATGTCTGGATGGATGGATGGATGGATGGATGGATGGATGGATGGATGGATGGATGTAGGGAGGTAGGTTGGACTGGCCCTGAGGAAGCAAAAGCTATATTCCATCCTCAGTCAGAGGAGCTCTCTAGATGACTTCCTTGAGTTCCTGAAGGACAATCAAGATAGAAATCTAATAATTAAATAAAAATGGCTTTATTTTGGCTTACCTACAAACATGTCTATGATTTACTAAGTACTAAATTTACTAAATTATTGCAGATATTCTCTGACTTCCAAGTCCCAGCTGATCGGGAGGAAATGGGGATTTTGCAGTAACCTTTCCCTGGATTGGGGAGGGAATGGAGATTTTATAGTATCCTTCCCCTGGAGTGGGGAGGGAATGGAGATTTTACAGTATCATTCTCCTGCCCCTAGATAGATAGATAGATAGATAGATAGATAGATAGATAGATAGATAGATAGATAGATCTTTAGAAACCATCTTACAAGTGGCTTCCTAATAATTTTTTGTGCAATATTATGCATATAAATTTATCAATTTAAAAAGTTTTTTTTAAACTCTCAAAAAGGTAAAATTCAGGATCTGCTTGTCCCTGGAATAATTGATTCGCTTACAAGACTGGTTTTGGTGAATGCTATCTATTTCAAGGGAAACTGGGCAGATAAGTTCAACAAAGATTTCACAGAGGAAAAACCATTCCAGATTAACAAGGTATTCATTTATTAACACAGTAAAAGAGACATTCTGAATATTTTAAATTTTGTTACTTTGTATATAACTGAAGCAAGTGTGAAATTAATTTGAAACATTCCTGTAGGAAAAAAATTGCTTACTCCTTACATTTTATTGATCTTCATGGAAATGGATGAATCACGAAGATCAGTCATCTTGAGTCCTTCAGACTTTGTGTGTAGACATTCAGACTTTTCAGTCATTGAAACTTTGCACAGAGATTTTTAGTGCAGCACCACTCCCACTAATTCTATGTGATTAAGCACAGTAACTACAGGGTGATTACTGAATATATTTGCTGAGTATATGGATCTATTATGTATTATCACCTGGAAGTATTTGATGGAGGAGGAACAGGCACAATATCTATCTGTGTTGCTATTCATGAAGAAATCTAGTTTTAATATTGTAAACATCTGTTCATTTGAACAGATGGTTGGTTAAAGCCACAGCGCAGCTCAACTTGCATGAGTGGCAAGCCAGCAGGCAATCACACACCTGCCTGCCGGCCCACTACATGCAAGTCATGTTGAGAATGTGGTTGCTAACCCACCAGTTGAGCAAGGGTTGCATGCCCCCCAGTTCCCTTCTCCCCCCTCAGCCTGGCTGCCAAGCCGCTGCTGTAAACAATACGGACAAGTATTGTATAGACAAGAGATAGTGCAACCCTGTGGTGCAGCCAGAAGAATCTGCAGCTGAACACTCTTAAAACTGTAGAGATGATAGTAGATTTTAGAAGAAGATCTCCTATTCTACCACCTCTTTCAATATTAGGCAACTCAGTATCAGCAGTAGAGACCTTCAAATTTCTGGGTTCTATTATCTCCGAGACTTGACATGGACACCTAACATTAAAATCATCGTTAAAAAGGCACAACAAACAAGGTTCTTCCTGTGTCAACTCAAAAAGCTCAGCTTGCCCAAGGATCTGCTGATACAGTTCTGCAGAGGAATTATTGAGTCATTTATACCTCAGTAACTGTCTGGTTTGGCACAGCTACCAAACAGGACAGGTACAGGCTTCAACGGATAGATAGGACTGCAGAAATAAGAATTGCAACCAGCCTGGCTTCCATTGAGGAACAAACCAGAAAGAGGGCTGAAAAAGTACCTATTGACCCCTCGAATCCTGGACATAATCCATTTCAACTTTTCCCATAAGGACACCGCTATGAAGCATTGCATGTCAAAACAACTGGACATAAAGATAGCTTTTTTTCATGTTTCATCTTTTCTCATTTTTCCTACTACCTTCTCCTACCGTATTTCCCCGAAAATAAGCCCTCCCCCGAAAATAAGCCCTCCCCTAAAATATTTAAACCCTATGTGCAGCCGGTCCCTGCCATTTCCTCTGGTTAGGATTCGGGAGACAGAGCTGGAAATCGGGTAAGACGGCAAGAGGATCCCTGTCTTACTGCATACGCCCCAAAATAATAAAACCTCCCTGAAAATAAGGCCAAGCGCTTATTTCAGGGTTCAAAAAAATATAAGACAGGGTCTTATTTTCGGGGAAACACAGTATTGGTTTCTTATGATTTATCAGTTGTTTGTAACTTATGATTATTGTAACTATGATTTATGACCTGTGACCTATTACTTGCTGTTTATATACACACTGTGAGGTTATACACTAGAGACAAATTCCTTATGTGTCTGATCACATTTGGCCAGTAAAGAATTCTATTCTAATTTGATTGAAAATTTGAAGCAAAAGATGAAAACTTTAAGCGGGATGGGGGGGGGGACCCAAGACTGAATAAGTGATAGAATTATTTGCATTTCCTATTTATTTGAAATATTTCTTCTAACATACATATTCCTCACTTGTAGAATGAAAAAAAAACTGTGCAGATGATGTTCAAGAAAGCGAAATACAACATGACCTACATATCGGACTATCAGACTTCAATTCTTGAGATTCCATATGTTGATAATGAGTTGAGCATGATCATTCTGCTCCCTCAAAAGATTGAAGATAACTCTACTGGATTGGAAAAGGTGAGTTTTTCTTTCATGAAACAGAATTTAAGCCCTTGTCCACCTGAAAACATCTCTGATACTAACTTATGCTATCCACTGAAGCTTGGCTTTGTGCAACTATAGTTAGTTGGGTTGGATTGGGTTGGCTATTGGGTTCACTTCAGTGGTGAAATGTAAAATGTGTTACTACCAGTTTTGTGGGCGTGGCTTGGTAGGGGATAAAGTGACTGGGTGGGCGTAGCCAACTTTTTTTTTTTTTTTACTTTTAAAACCATTTTTTCTACAACCTCTTCAGCTGAAGAGGTTGTTAAAAAATGCTTTTAAAAGCCTCTGACAATATCAGAGGCTTTTTTTTTTTTTTACTTTTAAAAGCATTTTTTCGGCCGAAGAGTTTGTAGAAAAAATGCTTTTAAAAATTAAAAAAAAAGCCTCTGATGATTGCGCAGCTCATCTGGGCATGGGGGGGGCAGAGATTTTTGCTACCGATTCTCAGAACCACCCGCCGCCATCGCTACTGGATCGGGCAATCCGGTCCGAACCGGGAGCATTTCACCCCTGGACTTGTATTTTCCCCTATTTTGAAAAGATGCAAAAAAATCTCAAATGCACGAGCTAATGCAGTTATGTCTCAAAACATTGGATATATTGATGTGATTCCACTGATGAGGTCAAGGCAAATGATAAGATTGCGAATAGCATGCAGTACTTCTAACAGTACAAGGAAGTCATTAAGAACTGGTTGCTTGAGATAGATTATGCTAGTATTGCATCCTCTTCTCTAGCTGCCCCAAACAAAGAAGGACTATATTGTCTGAAATAAACCAAGTCCTGATTTATTCATCCATCTCCAAAGGATGAGACGGATGGGATCTGGAAATGAATTTTCTCAGAAATATTATCTCAGCTACATCATATCCTTTCCATAGGAACAGGCTAGTGTCCATTCTTGTCTTTTTGATATAAGCCCAAAAGCATGTTCTGCACATTCACAAGGTAATTTTATCTCTGATAATTGTATAGGGAGTCCTTGACTTAATGCCCATTCATTTAGTGACCATTGAAAATTAGTGCTGAAAAAAGCCTGGTCCTTACGACTGTCACACCATTCTCCCATGTAAATGTAAACAACTCACATTTACAACTGATTGCAGTGTCCTGCAGTCACATGATCATGATTTGTGACCTTTTATGCCAACTTTCCAGCAAAAAACACTATTCCGTTCACACTTGGGATAACCACAGATTCTTAAGTGTGGTGATTCTCTTAACATCCATCATAAAAATTGTAAAATTGGGTCCAGCTTGACTTACAACCACAATGACGTACAGCAGACTTTCCGATCCCAGTTGTTGTGGTCTAAGTTGAAGACTACCCGCAGTTAATATTTTAACAGCAACTATTTTATATTCTTATTCTTGTATTATTTTACATTCTTTGGTTACATCTTTGTATTTGTTCTTAGCTGTGTTATATTTAAAATTGGAGAAGTGTAGCTATGCTGTAACTTAGAGGTTTTAAAGTTAGAAAATCAATACAAAACATTCAACTATTAAAATTGTCCTAGGCCAGTGATGGCTAAACTTTTTCTCTTCGGATGCCGGCACCCATAATGAAATGTGCGGGGGGGGGCACGCATGCACCCCCCACACACACATTAAAAATTTTAGCAACCAGTTCTTTGCCCTGTTGCTGGTTGAGTGTGGCCATGGTGGGCGTGGCCTACTCAGTCTCCTATACCACGGTGGGGGGACATTTTCACCCTCCCCAGACTCCAGAGGCTTTCCTTGAGCCTCCAGGAGGGCAAAAATGACCTACCCCGGGCTCCGGAGCCCCTCCGGAGGTCAGAAATAGGCCCATTTCCAGACTTCCGGTACTTCCAATAGACCTGTTTTTCGCCCTCCCCAGGCTCCAGAGGCTTTCCTCGAGCCTCTGGGAGGGCGAAAACAGCCTCCTTCGGGCTCCAGAGGCCAGAACTGGGCCTGGCCTGTTTTTTGCCCTCCCAGAGCCTCCGTGCAGGCCCTGCACTTACCTGGCATCCAAAATGGGCCACGTGGAGACTCCTGGGAGGGGCAGGGTTGGGTGGAAGGGACCAGCCAGTCCTTGCAACTACTGATCCAGTGACCAGATATAAAATTAACATCCGGTTCTCCTGAACCGGTCCAAACTGGCGATCCCCCTCCCCCTGTTTTGGGTCTAGTAGGCCTCCCTGAAGACTCCTGGGCCCAAAAATGGGCCGTGGGGTAGGTGCACACCACCCCCGTGCTCCCTTCCCCATGCACGTGACCCCCGACCCCCCCACATGCACGTGTGACCACTCCGCATGCGCACGTGACCCCCTGCGCATGCATGTGCATCTTCCGCATGCCGCCTGCTCCCTGCACATCCTGAAAATCAGTTGGCCAGCAGGAGGCACAGGCATGCATGCACAGTGGAGCTCAGCTGGGCAATGGCTCGCATGCCCACCAAGAGGCCTCTGTGTGCCAGCTGTGCCACATGTGCCATAGGTTTGCCATCACAGTTCTAGGCAAACTGATCAGCAATGCCTGACATCAGATGAAATTTTTTTGCAGTCTGAAGTGGAAAGTTTAGATTGGGAAAAAAGTATGGAATGCTAGCTTAAGGAAATTGGTGTTCTGTCCCCGTCTCACACACGCACACAAACAGACAGCCGGGGTTAAATAAAACTGGCAGACAACAAATTCTTTCGATAAGAGGATTGGCAGCAACCCAGTAGCTGCTTGCCAAGAACTTTACTCATAAAGGGAGGGGTTGTTCCTCCAGCAGATAAACCCAACAAGATACACACAGTTCAAGAATTGTCAAGTCCAGTTCGTATTAAATCCAAGGCAGATAACGTTGTTTCCAAAGATGCAATGTGACTCGCTAGTAGTTTAGTTTTGTCCGTCACAGAGTCTGAATGGCCATCTCACCCCCTTTTATCCCGTGGGGTGTGGTCCAGTGACTCAGCTTAATCTCTGGCACGCCGCCTCTTCTGCTGCGTTCGCTTGTCTCTCCGATGCTGGCGTGGATCCAGCCAAGACTTATCTCCATCACTGTCCGACTGCGAAGATATACGTGGCTCCTGGCCAATCTCTTCTCCTGCGGGAGACACCTGAGGCATTGCCAGAGAGGAGGGTCCTGGAGAGGGAGGCCTGGCCAACTCCTCTCCTTCATGTTCGGAGCCTTCTCCCTCCGATAAGTTGGCCTCGGGGGTCGGAGTCACAACAATTGGGTCACTGAGATAGCTTTATGAAAGTCTTTATGAGCATATATTTATTTTTTTATTTTATTTTATTTTGAATTTGTATACCGCCCTTCTCCCTGAGGACTCAGGGTGGTGAACAGCCAAGTAAAAACATCAAGTACAAATATTAAAATACAATTAAATATATATATATATAAATTTGGCCCCATTAATTAAAAACGATAAACAAAACAATTAAAAACACTTTAAAAATTAGGCCAGCCCGGCTTGCTGGAAAAAGAAGGTTTTAAGGGCACGGCGGAAGGCACTGAGGTCTTTGGAAAGGACCACTAAGGAAAGTTGAAATTTCTCCTATTTCACTTGAAAGGTAATATACAAAATAGTGTTACAGGTGTTATGAAATGTGTGTGTGGGTGTGTATGTGTTATCCATAGTTAATTTATCTTTTTATTTCCACTGGCAAATGACTCTTTATATTTCATGTAAGATGACAATAAATTTCATGTAAGATGACAATAAAATTACAAAGTAATTTTATATGTCCAAACACGGAGGATTTACAGACATTTGCTTCTTTTTCTTGACAAGCTTCAAAATACCTTTTACTGCACTCTTAACAATGCTCTATATTTGATAAAAGTCAGTAGAAGGTTCCTGTCACTATTAAGAAAACAGGTACTGGTATGGTTCTAAGTAAGGTCTACCCTATTTTGGTCACTTTCCTCTAAAGTTCTAGAAGGAAATAGAAGAATTTGCAACTGCTTGTAAGTGTTCAGGATTTTTCAATCACTGCATCATATTTTTTCTACTAGAGTGAAATTATCGGAGTACAACATAGTGTCATACAACCAGGAATTTCTTTCTCCTTTAATGCTTTTCATCTTATTTTAGTTGGAGAGAGAAATTACATATGAGAAACTCATGGACTGGATCAATCCAGAGATGATGGACCTAAGAGAAATTGAACTCTCCTTTCCCAAATTTAAACTGGAAGAAAAATATGACCTGAAGCCGGTTCTGAGAAGCATGGGAATGACAGATGCATTTGATGAGGGCAAGGCAGACTTCTCTGGAATGTCAACTAACAATGATTTAGTCGTATCTGAAGTTGTTCACAAATCATTCATAGAAGTCAATGAAGAAGGCACTGAGGCAGCTGCTGCCACTGCTGTAGTCATGATGTTCCGGTGTGCAATGTTTGTGCCAGAATTTAAAGTTGACCATCCCTTCCTCTTTTTTATTATCCAACGACTTACAAAGAGTATCCTGTTCTTTGGTAGGTGTTGTTCTCCATAATGGGTGCATTCTGCCTGTGTTGATTAAATGCCTTAATACTTCCTCAGATTTTTATAAGCCACTTTTCTTTCATCGCCACACATTTGATTTTCTCTGAATTTGGGGTATACTTCCTTCAGGTCATATTTGATTTGAATTCTTTCTTTTCAGGATAGAATTATCTTTAATGAATTCAAGGAAATAATTTTAGTACAAGGTTCTGGTGCTCTGATTGCTAGATAAATTTTTCACAATTGCTTTGAGATGTATGGGAATTTGGGATGCGGGGGATTTCACCACATATGCTCTGTATAAATTTCCATCTGATGATACATGTTACTGTTCAGTCAATTCAGCTTGCCTTAGCACATCATGGTTTGTCATTTTTGTGATGTCATGGCTAGCCATGGATGTCGCTGCTGAGCTTATAATGTGTAAATAGCCCTAGAATAAATACACATAACACATTTTGGTGGTCATAAATAAGAATGCAGTTGAGAAATATGAATCCTATGTTGGAACTCAAATGTATGGATCATTTAATCAAGCCATTGTATTGTATGCAATTCAGATATCTATAAATGATACTTACCTTATACAGTCCTTATTTTGATGCAGATTTTCATGTATTCAGAATTGAAATAAAAGCATTTGATTGTTGCTGTCAAATTTACTATCAGCTAGTATGGTGAGAGAACACAGTATTACTGAGCTCATGTATCACTGAAATTGATTAAATTTACACACTTTGAACCATCATTCATTAACTTTATTGCAGTAGGCTGAGATTATGCAATACACTAAACCAAAACTAAACAAATCACTTAACATGCATGAAAATGACAAATATGTTGAAACAGTTGTTTATTATAGCGTATGTTAGTCTAGTTCTAAACAAAAGCAGAGATTTTATGTTGCATAATTGTAAAGTGAAAGCCAATTAAACAAAGATAATGATAGGTCCTCGGTATTAAATTGTAGATTGGAGAAAAGGGATAGAGCGAAATCCTAGATTGGGGTTATCCTTGCGTTAGGAGGTTGGAACAAAATAGTCTAGACACCTCTTTCACTTTTAGCAAAAAGCTGAAACAAGACTGTATTATCTTCCCTTCTCTGTAGGGTAGTTTGTTAAATTTAAGTAAGTTGAGATGATAATTTTTTTTTTTGAACACTTGCTGAGGTTATGAGAACCTGAATGAAAATTCTAAAGCTTCAATTGATGTTGCAATACAATAGAGCACATTCACTGATATAAACTGAAGCCTTTTGTCATTCATCATTTACAATGAAATATTTTTATTATTCTACAGAAAATTAATTCAAAAGAAATGTGAATAGCAGCAATCATGTTTGTGATATCCCTGGCCTCAATTTTATTGCCCTCAAAGGGCCAGTAGCCAGATTGTCACAACTAGGTGGGCGTGGCTGACTTGACACCACTCCACGCTGCCTTTTCAGGATGGAACAAGTCACACCAGCTAACTTGACGGGACAGTTTGGTGCCCCACAAGCTCCTCGCCTCCCCAAACTGCTGGCAGCCAAATGTGCGCGCGCACACACACACACACACACACACACACAAACGCATTCCAGGTTTGGGGACTTCTATCCACAGAGGAAGGAAAGGGCCTTCTCCCCAAGGCCAGGCATGATTGGAAGTTTGTTAGCTCAGATGTGGATAAAAGCCTCCAAGCTTGGAATGGTGTGTGTGGGTGCGCGTGCGTGTGTGCACACTGCATATGAAAGAAAACATTCTTTTCCCAATCCCAGACATTGTTGGCATTTCTTTGTCTGGTTTCCCTTCCCAACAAAGCAGGAGGCAAAGGACGCTGCTGCGTGTGGAAGCGTGAAGTGGGGTATGTTTTCCCTCACAACAATAACAATAACAGAGTTGGAACAGATCTGATAGGTCATCAAGTCCAATCCCCCACCCAACCAGGAGGCCCTACACCGTTTCTGACAGATGGCTGTCCAGTCTCCTCTTGAAAGCTACCAGTGGTGAAGCTCCCATAACTTCTGAAGGAAAGCTGTTCCATTGGTTGATTGTGCTCACTAGAAATAAGGAGAAATTTTCTGACAGAACTACCAACCCATGGAACAGAAGTTGCCTTCAGAAGTTGTGGGAGCTTCATCACTGGAAGCTTTCAAAGAGAGACTGGACTGGCGCCTGTCAGAAATGGTGTAAGGAACTCCTGCTTGGGCAGGGGGTTGGACTAGATCGGGGGTCTCCAACCTTGGCAACTTTAAGACTTGTGGACTTCAACTCCCAGAATTCCTCAGCCAGCATGCGCTGGGAGTTGAAGTCCACAAGTCTTAAAGTTGCCAAGGTTGGAGACCCCTGGACTAGATGACCTATAAGGCTCCTTCCAACTCTGTTAATCTTTCCTAACTTCCTGACAAGACTACGTATATCGGAACCTTTAAAATCAGACGTCCCGCTTTTGGCGAGACAGTCCCGCTTTTGAGCAATTTGTCCCGCGTCCCGCGGCCTTTTAAAAAAGTCCCGATTTTTCATTCTGCCTCCTGAATCCCGGCTGCCTCCTGAGTCCCAGCTGATGGCTAGAGGGAAAAAACCTGTTTAAACTCTTGCCGCGGGGCTTCAAAGGGCCGCCCTACGTTAATTAGCTCGGCTTCCCCCTCTCAGCTGATTTGCACAGGGCTCTGCTCTTGCTAAATTGCTCAGCAGTTTTTTTTTCTCTTTGTGCAAACCAAGCTTAAAACGAAACTGAAAGTAAAACAGGCTGTTGGCTTTGCTGTTTGCTTGCAACGTTGGAAAATTAGGCAGCAGATTTATTTTCCTTTTCCTCACCAAAAAAGGTAGGTGTAAACAATGGGAAATTATTTAGGGCAAAAGAGGAGAGTTCAAGATTTTAAAACACAAAAGAAAAAAAAGCTCTTTTTAACTAGGGAATTGTAATAATTGAGATACTATTAATTGTATACTGTGTTGAAAGCAGAAATGGTTAAGTTGTGGTTTGGAGGAATATATGGGGGAAATTATTTGGTTTATTGTTATTGGTAAATATAATTAATTGATTTGTAAGAAATTGGATTGCATGGAAATAATTGGAATATTCATGTTCATATTGATTAATATACAAAAAATTGATTTATATTAAAATGTTGAATTTGTATTAAACAACTGTATTATATAATTACATAATTAACCAATGTGAGGATGGATATAAAAATAGATGACAATGGGAAGGGGTATAATATAGAATAGAAGGGAAAAATTGAATTTGATTAAGATTAGAGATGAGGATGAAGGGTAATATTGTTTTTTTAAAAAAATAGATGAGGAATAAATATGGCAAAAAGGAAATATAGAAATTGTAAATTTAATTGAAATGACTAAACACTGTTTAAATTTGTGAACCAGCCAAATATTCTGTTCAAAGAAAATACATTGTATGTTTGTATGTGTGTTTCTAATTATTGCTATTTATTCATATTTGTTCTCTTTTATTCTTTAAAGTTTAACAATTCATTCTTTATCTTAATATCTTTATATTTGTTTGGGGTTGGCTTTCTTCCCTTTCATCTTTTTTATTGTACAGCAATCTTTCTCCTCAAACCTACCACCTCTCTTTTCTTTCCTTCTTACTTTCTCTTCCCCCCACCCTCTTCTTCTCCTCCCTATTTCCTCTTCCTTTCTCCTTCTCCTCCTCTCTTCCTCCCTCTCTTACCGTCACTCCTACTCTAATTTCCCTTCCCTTCCTTCATCCCTCTCTATTACTGTATCCTTTTATGCATATGGACTACTCAGAGGGCTGAAAAAGTTATTTTTGACTGGTCCTCACACTTTTGACCAGTCCTCGAACTTACGACTGTCCTCACATTTTACATTTTTGCCCTATCTTGTCATCATGGTGAAGAGAAGCAGTTGTGAAATGAGTGACATGGTTGTTAAGAATGCTGCACGGGCATAAATGTGAGGATGGTCATAAGTGTGAGGACCAGTCAAAAGTGCGAGGACCTGTCAGAAATGACTTTTTTCAGCCCTCTGGTTAGTCCTTTTGTGCATATGGACTACTCAGAGGGCTGAAAAAGTTATTTTTGACTGGTCCTCGCACTTTTGACCAGTCCTCGAACTTACAACTGTCCTCACATTTTACATTTTTGCCCTATCTTGTCACCATGGTGAAGAGAAGCAGTTGTGAAATGAGTGACACGGTTGTTAAGAATGCTGCACGGGCATAAATGTGAGGATGGTCATAAGTGTGAGGACCAGTCAAAAGTGTGAGGACCTGTCAGAAGTGACTTTTCAGCCCTCTGAGTAGTCCCTATACACATAGCCATGGCCACCCGGTCACATGACCAGCTAGCCACGCCCACCCAGTCACATGGCCTCCAAGCCACGCCCACACAATAAGCCACGCCCACAATGGTGTCCTTCTTACCAATGTTAAAATCTGTTCACCTTACCCTATACACATAGCCATGGCCACCCGGTCACATGACCAGCTAGCCACGCCCACACAGTCACATGACCAGCTAGCCACGCCCACAAAATAAGCCACGCCCACAATGTCCCTCTTTACCAATGTTAAAATCTGGTCACCTTACTTTAAAAGCAAGTTCTCTTCTGTAGGTTTCTTGCGCCCATTTGGCTTCTGCTGCTCCTGACACTTTTGGTTTTCCTTCTCCCCCCCCCCCTTTTCTCCTTTCCCCCTTCATCTTCTCTGCTGTCTTCTTTCCTTTCCTCCCCTCTCCTTCCTCTCCTTCCCTTTCAGCGAGCTTGTGCTGGGGCGGTGGGCTAAGTGCGTGTATTGGAGGCACTGTGCGGATGTGGGCAAATTGATAGCAACCCCACCCTTCCTCCTACACTCGCTCTTCTCAGGCCTTCCAACTCTCCGAGCCTGCCTGGTTCAGAACGCTTCCCCTACCAGCCAGTGAAAGTGGAGAGTCCCGGGGCTTTGCCGTCTCATCAGCTCCAGAGGCAGCCCGGCGCTCCCTTCCTCGCAAAGTCAAGACCGGCGGGGATCTGTGCGGCTCCGGCTCTCTGCGCATCCAACCCACCTTCAGCATCGCCACTGGTCTTCTCTCGGGAGGTAAGGGCCGGTCCCGCGACGGTCGCTTTTTGCCATTTAAAGCTTGCGCCTGCTCTCCCGTCGTCGTTGCGCGGTATTTCAAAGGTGCCTCCGAAATTTATTTATTCTTTCTTTCTTTCTTTCTTTCTTTCTTTCCTTCTTTCTTCCTTCCTTCCTTCCTTCCTTCCTTCCTTCCTTCCTGTTTGCAAGGTTTCCTGTGGTCACTATGGGTAAACTGGCTAATGCAAACTCGCAGTTTGCTCTGGATCTTTTCCAAAAGTTGACGGAAGTCCACCCAACCGGCAACGTTTTCTTTTCTCCGCTCAGTTTATCGTCCGCCCTGGCCATGATCGTTTTAGGGGCCCGGGGTAACACAGCTTCGGAACTCTTGAAGGTCAGCAGGTATTTTTCTGATGTGTTAATATGGCTGCTATGAGGAATTGTGGCTCTTTTGTAAGGAGAGTTGTATTTTAAGTGCTGTATATTTGAAAGACCCCTCCATTACGGGGAAGCTATATTGGGATTTAAGAGAGAGAGAGTCGACACAGATTCTGTAATTTATATCCTAAAATAATTTTGAATAAAGCCACCTTTTTTCTCACTTCTCCAGGACAGAATATATAGTAAACACATTTCAGACTTTGGTAAATCCTCAATTTTTCCTCGTATATGTATAACCCATCGTATTAATCTTATATATTGTATGCGCCTCTTTTAAGATGAAACCTAAGTTTGCAAAGAATGGTCCATCCTAATGTTTGTTTATATATGCTTTCTACCTGCGAATCTGTAGATTTCTGAAATGTCTTCATTGCTCTTAGGCAAAATTATGTTTGCACTAACCCTAATTTCACTGTTCTTATTGGTACTAAATTAGGGCTTATCTTTTCCATGCAGACACTTCATTTTGATGGTGTTGAAGACCTTCATTCAGTATTTCACATGCTCAATGCTGAAATTAACCGGAGCAACGCACCCTACATTCTGAAACTTGCTAATAGATTGTATGGAGAAAAAACTTTCAACTTTTTGTCTGTAAGTAGATTGCTAAATAAATAAACATCAATAATGTATGGGTCATCAGAATGGCTTTATAAATCAATTTCAAATTTTATTAGACTATGATATTCATCAATACAGTTATCCTTTGCTTTAAGGGAATCTTTAATCTCTCTTAATTAGGCCTGCTATGGTCAGCCCGGCCCAAAATGATACAGTGAGATCTAATCACATCCAGTCATTCATTTTCTTACACCTAATGGACAGAATCTAGCCAAATGGATCTTATAACCACCAAACCTGAGAGATTGCAGGGTGTGGCTATTCTGAACCTCTTCCCCTCTCCATTTTGGGACTGCGCAGCCTCTTAAACTGGGTGTCTCTCTGGGAAAACACCGTGTTTTGCTAAAATTTCCTATCCCCACCCCCTATTGCTTCTCCAGGTGCACATTCCATCCCAGCTATGAAATATGCCATTTTACAGGTTCATTCTTTTTCTCTCTTTTATCCACATACAGTCATGTTTCTTGGGAGATATAGAAGTATTTCAGCTCACCTTATGAGATAGATCCAGATTTTCCAATTAGATTTGAATTATATTATACATACAAATTGTATGTATAACATGCATCTCTTTTCAGAAGAATAAACTTTCCTCATTTTATCATACAAATATGAATAAATAAACAAACAAACAAACAAACAAACAAACAAACAAACAAACCATTCTGTTCAGGGCACATTTCAGTTGAAACAAATGATGCTAATCTCATGGTTAAAGTATTGAAGAAGGCTAGTGGTATTGTTCAGATTAAGCATAGTTATCATGACAGTGAATTGGAAAATTTCAACACAGACTAGGTCAACCTATTAGAAAGAGACATGTCTTCGTTATGCTATTATGAGTGCTTGTCTAAATGCAGTTAGAAAATTCTACAGCATGACTGATGAAGACAAAGGCTGCCAAGTAGGAACAGGGAGATTAACTGGATCTCTGATAGATTGGACATGATAAATCTTAGTATTTATTACTTATTAAATGTACATGCTTCTCCTCCTGCTATCCATAATAATTATATTTATTTTATAATTATAAGTATTATATGTCTCATTTTACTAGGATTTCTTGACTAGCACCCAGAATTTGTATGGAGCTGAATTATCCACAGTGGACTTCTCAAATGCTCCAGACAAGGCAAAAAAGGAAATTAATCAATGGGTTGAAGAGCAGACTGAAGGTGAGATTTTTTTAAAAAAATTAACAACTATAGTTTTATCTTTTCTTGGATCTACATGATAGTCAAACCCTTTTATCAAATAAAAGAATTGATAAAAGAGAAACCAAAATAATAGTTTGGAACAGTTAATTTTACTGAATGGGTTCTTTTTGTATACTGTTTAATAAGGGATCCAGTAAGCAGCATGTAATTTGAGAATAATTGCAGAGCAGAAATGTAAATTTAAAAAAATAAAAATAGAAATGTGCATTTTCTATTAGTCTCATTGATCTGGTAATATTATTTAGACCTCAGTTCCTGGCACAGCTAATTAACAGTGAAATTTCTCCATCAAGGTAAAATCCCAGAGTTGTTATCCGAAGGATCCATCAATGAAATGACTAAATTGGTTTTGGTGAACGCTGTCTACTTTAAAGGCAACTGGGCAAAGGTATTTAAAGAAGAAGATACTGAAGACAAGCCTTTTAGACTAAATAAGGTAAATGGTTATTTTCAGTCTCTTTTCTGTAATAATAGCTTGTTGTTTAGACATGAGTAGGAATACGCACTCATGAAGTATCAGGTCCAAGCTTTCATATGATAGCGCTGAGCACATAACCCGAACTTATCAGATAAGTTAGTGTTTTTGAAGCCTTATATTAGTTCCTTTGACCCTAATCACTAGTTACAAATCTCAGCTTTCCCATAAATTAAACATAATTCCATTCTGAAATATTTTACTGAATTTAGCATTGTCATTTGCTGTAATATATGAAGGAAAACCATAAAGCAATTTTTATTTTTTTTATACTATCGGTAGTTTTTTCCCCTTGGTTTACTGTATTTTTTCAATTGATTTAGATGTTCTGTTTATCCTTAACTTGGAAATGAATTTAATTTAGTTTAGTAGAGTTGTATAGTTCCAAAGAGCAGCTATATATTAATATCGTTTTGCAAAGATTCACTTCCGAGAACTAGTTCTATCAATTTCAGCATATACATACAGAAGATTTCTTTCTTTGTTGTTTGATAGGGTCCTCACTGTAATATTTTTTTAAAAATCCAGACAGAAAAAAAGAATGTGAAGATGATGTTTATGGAACAGGAACTTCCTTTTGGTTATATCCCTGAATGCAAGTGTCGTGTGCTGGAATTGCCATACAAGGGAGAGGATCTTAGCATGATCATCCTTTTGCCTGACAGCATTGAGGATAATTCCACAGGCCTGGAACTGGTGATTCTATTGTTTCCTGCTATTGCTATAAAATTATTGTCCTAAACAAAATTATTCTAAATATCACATGAATACAGTACAGGACAAAATTGTGGTTTATGTGATAGATTGAGTGGGTCCACATACATCAGTGGGGTTCAGAAGAGAAGCTGCGTTATTCTGGTGATCTCCAGAAAATCTTTAAAAGTTTTATGCATTTTTGTACAAGACACTATGAATCCTTAATCATATTGGGTGAAAGAGTTGAAAACAGATTAGATCTGAATTAGATTTAAATAGTATCTTAAATAGTAAACAGTAAGGTATCTATGAAATAGATGCTTTTTATGTTATGTTTGGACAGGACAACCACGGTTTTGCTTGAAAATACTTCTTTAAAAATCTATGTTTACTTCTAATAATGTTTATGCTATAAACTCTGCATTAATTTTTTCCCATCTAAACATCAAGCTGCAAATAGTTTAGCATGTGGCAGAAACCCTCTTGCACTCAGTTCAATGCCATATTTTTATTGTTTCCCATAGAGAAAGACCATGTCTGGGGTAGAGAAATGTGCTCTCTGGTTCTGCAAATTCATTCATACTGAAGTCAGAGATGTTCTGTTTTTCAGCAAGGAGTTCCTCTGTGCTGAATTGAAAATATTGTGGCACAATGATGCAAATGATTACTTCTCTTTCTTTGTCTTTTTAGCTGGAGAAGCAGCTTACTTTGGAAATACTGCAAGGATGGACCCAGCCAAAGTATATGAATTCTGGTGTGGATGTCAAAGTACATCTACCTAAATTTCAGCTGGAAGAAAACTATGATCTTAAATCTTACTTTGCAGCATTGGGGCTAGTAGATTTGTTTGACAGTGGCAAGGCTGATTTGTCTGGAATGTCAGGAGCTCAGGATCTCCATGTGTCTAAAATTGTTCACAAGTCCTTTCTAGAAGTAAATGAAGCGGGCACTGAAGCAGCAGCAGCTACTGCTGCTACAGATGAGGATTATTGTTCTCCCATGGTGGAGGATTTTAATGTTGACCATCCTTTCCTATTTTTTATCCGTCATAATCCAACAAACACGATACTTTTCCTTGGTAAATTTGCTTCTCCATAAAGAGTATCGTAAGTCATAAAACCAATTTCCAGTCTCCTATAATATACACGTTCCTCTGTTTGCTTGGGGGAATTGCCATGAACAAGTTGGGTTCCTCCAGATGTTTTCCATGTTTGATTTTCTTGACCTCCTGAGCCAATTAATAGATTTTGTGTGACACTTTGCTCTAAAGCATGGCTGTCAAACTCGCGGTCCACAGGCCAGATGAGTCATGCGCTGGCCATGCCCTCGCCCGGATTTAGCGAAGGGGAAAAAAGTCGTGATACGTCACATCATGATGCCATGATGTAAATTTGATACCCCTGCTCTAAAGGGTAGCCATCTCTAATTTAGGACATTCAACTGTGTTTGACTGCAGTTCCTTTAATTTCCAGCTAGCTAGGAATTCTGGGGATTGTAGTTTGAGCTGTTTGGAAGCCATCAGGCAGCTACTGTGCATTGTATTTGTAAAACGAATAACACATGAATTACTGAAATAAAGTTGGCCTTCATTTAATATAATGTAAGAGTCTTTGGTCTAGATTCTTTTGTCCTTGAAAATCATTGATAATATAGAATCCAGAACGTGACTTTTTTGTCCATATTGTTACATATTGTACATATTGTTGTCCATCCTTTCAGGCATTGATTTTATTAAAGATAGGTGTGAAATAAAGAAATTCTAATGACATTTTGAAGGGGTTGAAAGACTAGCTGTGAATATGAACAAACACAAGTAGGAGTCCCTGTTCAGATTACATCTTGATGGTAAAGGAATAAGAGTCAGCATCTCTCCATCCTTACCGTGTTTGTATACTGCCATTCTAATCATATTCAATTTTAATACTTTCTTTCCAGGATAGAATTATCTTTAATGAATTTAAGGAAATAATTTTAATACAAGGTTCCGGTGCTCTGATTAATAGATAAATCCTGCACAATTGCTTTGAGATGTATGGGAATTTGGGATGCAGGGGAGAAGTTACTGTGCATGAATCAAGGTTTCACAACATAGACGTATCTGCCCTGTATACTTCTCCATCTGATGATACATGTTGCTGTACAGTCAATTCAGCTTGCCCTAGGACATGGTTTGTCATTTTTGTGATGTCATAGCTAGCCTTGGATGTCACTGCTGAGCTTATAATAACAAGTGTAAACAGTGCTAGAATGAATACACATAACACATTTTGGTAGTTATAAATAAGAATGCAGTTGACTACAGTCAATTCAGCTTGCCCTAGGATAGTGATGGCTAACCTTTTTGCCGTCACATGCCAAAAGTGGGGGGAGCATGGGGGGTCGCAAGTGCTTGTGCCCACATCCATAATTCAATGTGTCCCGCCCTCCCACGCATGCACATGTGACCCCCCCACACTTCCCCTGCTTTTGGCACGTGATGGCACGGTGGGCCCAGTAGGCCCATTTTTCCCTCTCCCCAGGTCCAGAGGCTTTCTAGGAGCCTAGGGAGGGCAAAATCTGCCTTCTCCATCCCCCCAGAGGCCTTCCGGAGGCTGGAAACAGCCAGTTTCCCAACTTCCAGTGGGACCAGAAGGCCTGAAAATCAGTTGGCATGCGCACTGGAGCTGAGCTAGAGCAACACTTGCATGCCGACCAATATGGCTCCGCGTGCGACCTGTGGCACCTGTGCCATAGGTTCGCCATCACGGCCCTAGGACATGATTTGTCATTTTTGTGATGTCATGGCTAGCCATGGATGTCTCTGCTGAGCTTATAATAACAAGTGTAAACAGTGCTAGAATGAATACACATAACACATTTTGGTAGTTATAAATAGGATTCATATTACTCAACTGCATTCTTATCTTGGAACTCAAATGTAGGGATGATTTAATCAAGCCATTTTATTGTATGCAATTCAGATATCTACAAATGATATTTACCATATACAGTTCTTATTTTTATGCAAATTTTCATGTTTTCAAAATTGAAATAAAAGCATTTGTTGCTGTCAAATTTATTATCAGCTAGCGTGGTGATAGAATACTGTATTACTCAGCTCACGTATCACTGAAATTAATTAAATTTACACACTTTGAACCATCATTTATTAACTTAATTGCAATAGGATGAGATTACACAATACACTAAGCCAAAACTAAACAAATCACTTAACATGCATGAAAATGACAAATATGTTGAAAGACTCATTTATTATACCATATGTTAGTCTAGTTCTAAACAAAAATAGGGATTTTATCTTGCATAATTGTAAAATGAAAGCCAATTAAACAAAGATAATGATAGGTCCTCAGTATAAAATTGTAGATTGGAGAAAAGGGATAGAGCAACAAATCCTAGATTGGGGTTATCCTTCTTGCGTTAGGAGCTTGGAACAAAATAGTCAAAAGTTAAGTTCAAAACAGATTTTAAGCCTTTGTCCATCTGTAAACATCTCTGATACTAACTGTACAGTGTCTTTTTTAATACTGAAGCTTGGCTTTCTGCAGTTACAGCTAGTACTATTGGGTTGACTTGTATTTTCCCCTATTTTGAAAAGCTGTAAAAAAAAAAACCCTCAAATGCATGAGCTAATGCAGTTATGTCTCAAACCATTGAATCCATGATGTTATTCCACTGATGGAATAGGCAGTTGATAAGGTTACCAATAGTATGCAGTACTACTTCTGACAGTACAAGGGATTCATTAAGAACTAGTTGCTTGAGACAGATTATGCTAGTATTGTATCCTCTTCTCTAGCTGCCCCAAACAAAGAAGGACTATATCAGGAATGTCAAACTCGACTTCATTGAGGGCCACATCAGGGTTGTGTCTGGGGTGGCCAGGGTGGACACTTGCTGAGGTCATGAGAACCTGAATGAAAATTCTAAAGATTGAATTGATGTTTCAAGTACGATGGAGCACATTCATTGGCATAAACAGAAGAAGCTCTCTGTCATTTGTTGTCCATAATGAAATCTGTTTTCACGATTGTTCGGAAAATTAATTCAAAAGCAATGTGAATAGCAGCAACCTTGGTTCTGATATCCCTGGCCTCTAAAACAGGGGTGTCAAACTGTTGGCTCATATTTAATTGGTTGTCCACTAAGACTCCAAGATCCCTCGCACACTTACTGCTATTAAGCCTAGTTTCTCCTATGCTATATGTGTACTTTTGGTTTTTCTTGCCTAAGTATAAGCACTTACTTTTCCCTACATTGAATTTCATTTTGTTAGTTAGGCCCCAGGGTTCAAGTCTGTCAAGATCTATCTGGATCTTCAGCCTATCATCTAGAGTGTTGGCTATTCCTACTAGCGTAGTATCATCTGCAAATTTGATAACTTCCACTTCTATTCCTTCATCTAAGTTATGAAGATATTGAAGAGTACTGGGCCTAAGACGGAACCTTGTGGTACCCTTATCTTTGATTTTTGTTTCACAACTTTGTTCATTCTGAGCCTTTGCTTTCCTTGCTTCCTGACAAGACTACATATATTGGAACCTTAAAGAGCAAGTTCTCTTCTGTAGGTTTCTCAATCCCATCTGGCTTCTGCTGCTACTTTTGGTTTTCCTTCCCTCTCCTACCACCCCCACCCCCAATTTTCCTCCTTTCCCCCCTCCTCGTCGCCTCTCCTCTCCCTTCCTTTCCGTTCAGCGAGCTTGTGCAGCTGTGGCGGGTGGGCTAAGTGGGTATATTGGAGGCATTATGCGGATGTAAACAAATAGATAGCAACCCCATCCTTCCTCCTACTCTCGCTCCTCTGAAGCCTGCCAACTGTCGAAGCCTGCCTGGTTCAGATCTCCTCCCCTACCAGGCGGTGAAGGTCAGAGTCGCAGGGCGCTACCCCCTCGCCAGTTCCAGAGTCCCCCCAGCGCTCCCTTCCTCCAATGTCAAGACCCTGGATCTGTGCGGCTGTGGCTCTCTGCACATACAACCCACCTTCAGCAGCAGCGCTGGTCTTCTCTTGGCAGTTCCAAAACGTAGGAGTCCCCTGATCTAGGATCTTGGCTATTCCTGCCAATTTAGTATCATCCGCAATTTTGATAAATTCCCCTTCTATTCCCTCATCTAAATTATTTATGAAGATATTGAAGAGTATTGGGCCTAAGACAGAACCTTGTTGTACCCCACTGCTTACTTCCCTCCATGTAGATGTCGTAGCATTAAGGACTACGCGTTGAGGATGGTTTGTTATCCAGTTACAAATCCATCTGATGGTCATGCTATGTATCTCACTTTTTTCTAGCTTACCAAGAAGTAGGTTGTGGTCTACCTTGTTGAATGCCTTGCTGAAGTCTTAAGTATACTATGTCCACAGCATTTCTCTGTTCTACTAATTTAGTCACTATGTCAAAGAATGAAATAAGATTGGTTTGGAGTAATCTGTTTTTAACAAACTGTGCTAACTTCTACTTATTACTTTACTCATTTCTAGATGTTCGCAGATGTTTTTTGATTATTTTTTTCCAGTGTCTTCCTGTGTATTGATGTTAGGGGGATTGGTCTGTCGTTTCCATGGTCTCTTTTTTTCCCCTTGTTTGAAGATGGGAACCACATCAGCTCTTTTCCAGTCCTCTGATAGTTCCCCAATGATCCAGGATTTCTGAAAGATATGGTACAGTGGTTCTGATATGACATCTGCCAGCTCCTTTAGAACTCCAGGATGTAATCTGTCAGGTCCCAGTGATTTATATTCATTCAACATCAGACAGGTGTTCTCTAACCATTTTTTTTAAATTTCTTTTCACTTTTATTTCTAGTCTATCTTTTGCAGCTATGTTTTTGGTAGGTGGGGCCAAACTTTCTTTTTGCATGAAGACGGATGCAAAGACTGAGTTAAGCAGCTCTGCTTTCTCTGCTGCCTGTTACTTCCTTTGCTGTTTCCTTGATTTTTTTTTCTTGTTATTTATAGGTTGAAAGAAACGTTAACAATTCTCTTTGACTTTTGTTTCAAAACGTTGTTCATTCTGAGCCTTTGCTTTCCTGGCTTCCTGACAAGACCACATATATTGGAGCCTTTAAGAGCAAGTTCTCTTCTGTAGGTTTCTCAACCCCGTCTGGCTTCTGCTGCTACTTTCGGTTTTCCTTCCCTCTCCTCCCACCCCCACCCCCCCTTTCCCCCCTCCTCCTCGCCTCTCCTCTCGCTCCCTTTCCGTTCAGCGAGCTTGTGCAGCTGTGGCGGGTGGGCTAAGTGGGTATATTGGAGGCATTATGCGGCTGTGAACAGATAGATAGCAACCCCACCCTTCCTCCTCCTCTCGCCCCTCGGAAGCCTTCCAACTCTCGAAGCCTGCCTGGTTCGGGGAAGGTCGGAGTCCCAGGGCGCTCCCGCCTCGCCAGTTCCAGAGGCCCCCCAGCGCTCCCTTCCTCGCACCCCCAAGACCCGGGATCTGCGCGGCTGTGGCTCTCTGCGCATCCACCAGCATCGGCGCTGGTCTCCTCTCGGCAGGTAAGGGCGGGTCGCCGGTTGCCGTCTAAAGCTTGCGCTTGCTCTCCGGTGTCCGTTGCTCGGGATTGGCGCTATGATTTTAAAGCTGCGTCAGATGTAATTTTCTTTCTTTCGTTTTGCTTGTTTTCAAGCTTTCCCTTCGTCGCTATGGATAAACTGGCTAATGCAAACTCGCAGTTTGCTCTGGATCTTTTCCAAAAGTTGACGGAAGCCCACCCAACCGGCAACGTTTTCTTTTCTCCGCTCAGTGTATCGTCCGCCCTGGCCATGGTCGCCTTAGGGGCCCGCGGTAACACAGCCTCGGAACTCCTGAAGGTCAGCAGGTATTTTTCTGACACGTTAGTATGGCTGCTAATATGAGGAAATGCGGCTCTTTTGTAAGGAGAGTGGAATTTTAAGTGCTGCGTATTGGAAAAACCGCCTCTAGTTTAGGGATGAATCATCTTCTTAAAATGTATTAAGTGAATCGCCAGCTTTAGTTAGGACTTCCAAAAAGTTAGTAAGAGACAGGATCAGTTTTACTACTGATCTGCTGAAGAAACAATTTTCAAGAGACTAAGGGTGATAGATAGGTGATAAGTGATAGAGATAGTCAGGTAGCTACTGTCATCAGCTAGCCAGTATTTGAGGGAGGGAAGACGGGAGATGGAGAGACAGAGAAATGATGGAGAGAGAAGGTAGGTAGGTGATAGATGATAGATAGATAGATAGATAGATAGATAGATAGATAGATAGATAGATAGATAGTAGGTAGGTAGCCAATTTTCTATCACTAAAGTTGGCCTATTGATCAGAGGTCCTTGGAATTGTATTTTTAACTGACAGGTTAGACTCTGAGAAAGTTTGAAAACTCTTGGTTTAATTTTCCACACATAATCCAACCTGTATGGAATAAGGATGTAAGAACAAAATTGATATACAAAAACATACAAAGAAGTAATGTTCTCTTTTTTCGCCTTGGCTCAAGCAAACTCAGCATATAGACTCAAGTCATTGTCTGCTACGCTGAAATTTTCAAGCACCCAATTACAGTAGTAGGTTGTGATAAATGAAAGCAAAAGCTCCTTCCCCAAAAATGTTTAGCCTCTATGGGAAATTAATATTTTGGTCTCCAAATGACAGAGTGTCAGCCCCTTATACTAAATGCGGAAATGGGAAAGAAATAAACATTTTGATGCTCTCCGTTGCGTTCAAAGGAAACGTTGTCTACCCTCTTGCTATTCTTTATCAAAAAAACCATTTGTTATGAAAATCAGACTAATATTCAACTTTTTCCTCCTCCATATAAGTTTCTTTTGTGCTGTAGTCTACGTGGATTTTGTAGCTGATACCCTACGGTAATTTTGAATAAAGTCACCTGTTTAGTTACTTTCCTAAGACAGAATATATGGGAAACACATTCAGGCTTTGGTAAATCCCTATTTCCTCGTATACGTATAACCCATTGTATTAATCTTAGATACTGTATGCGCCTCTTTTAAGATGAAACCTAAGTTTGCAGAGAGTGGTCCATCATACTGTTTGCTTATGTATGCTTTCTACCTGAGAATCTGTAGATTTCTGAAATGTCTCCATTGTTCTTAGACAAAATTATTTCTGAACTAACCAGTTCTTATTGGTACTAAATTAGGACTTATCTTTTCCATGCAGACACTTCATTTTGATGGAGTTGAAGATCTTCATTCAGTATTTCAGACTCTTAATTCTAAAATTAACCGGAGCAATGCACCCTATATTCTGAAACTTGCTAATAGATTGTATGGAGAAAAAACTTTCAACTTTTTGTCTGTAAGTAGATTGCTAAATAAATAAACATCAATAATGTATGGGTCATCAGAATGGCTTTATAGATCAATTTCAAATTTTATTAGCTTATGATATTCATCAATACAGTTATCCTTTGCTTTAAGTGAATCTTTAATCTCTCTTAATTAGGTCTGCTATGGTCAGCCTGACCCAAAAATGATACAGTGAGATCCATTCATATCCAGTCATTCATTTTCTTACACCTAATGGACAGAATCTTGCCAAATGAAGGTTATAACCATCTAACCTACTCTATCCTGAGAGATTCCAGGGTGTGGCTTCCCTGAACCTCTTTCCCCACCCCCTCCAGTTTGGGACTGCACAACCTCTTAATCTGGGTGTCTCTCTCTGGGAAAACTTGGTATTTTGCTAAAAATTCCCCCACCTCACCCCACTGTTTCTCCAGGTGGAGAAACATCACTGCTTTGAAATATGCAGTTTTACAGGTCCATTGAATCTCTAATTGATTGAAGACAATTTTATTTATTGGTTGGTTGGTTGGTTGGTTGGTTGATTATTTATTTGTTTGTTTGTTTATTTTATTTATTTTTTAAATGTTAATACTTTCCTTCTTGCTATCCATAATAATTCTATTTATTCTATAATTTTATATTTTATCGTTTATGGATATTATATGCCTCATTTTACTAGGATTTCTTGACTAGCACCCAGAATATGTATGGAGCTAAATTATCCACAGTGGATTTCTCCAATGCTCCAGACAAGGCAAAAAAGAAAATTAACCAATGGGTTAAAAAGCAGACTAAAGGTGAGATTTTTTAAAAAAAATAACAACTAAAGTTTTATTTTTTCTTGGGTCTACCTCAGGGGTATCAAACTCATATCATCATGGTAGTGTCACGTGACATATCTGGACTTTCCCCCCTTCGCTAAACCAGGTATGGGCATGGCCAGAGCATGACGCATCCAGCCCACGGGCCATGAGTTTGACAGCCTGGTCTACATGATAGTCAAACCTTTACTTTTATTTGCCATAATGCTGCCATAAAATACCAATTTCAGGAACTGATAAAAGAGAAAACACAATAATAGTTTGCAGCCGTTAAATTTACAGAACTGCTGGTTCTACAGTGGTTAATCCAGTCAGCAGTCCGTAACTTGATAAAAGGTATTTTGGGTTTGCATAACAAGTCTGATGAAAAAGAAGTTTGAGAATAACTCACAGATACTTATTGATTAGATTGATTCGTCTTTATAGAAAGGGCTAGTTTATACTATTATAGAAAAGTAAAAGTTGAGGTTCAATGCTAATGCTTTATTCTATTGCAACCCAGGGAGTTGGAAGTCAACACCTTTATTTCTTTTCTATCCTCTCTTCCTCACTTCTCTTTTCCCCTTCCCCATCCCTCTGTGTACCCTGTTTCCCTGAAAATAAGACCTATCCCAAAAATAAGCCCTAGCATGGTTTTTTATGTGCGTGCCTAAGCCCTATCCCCAAAGATAAGCCCTACTTAAGAGCCTGTGCAGATGGCTACCTGCCCATTCTGTCTGTTTGCTCGTGGTGCCGCAGCAAAGAGGCGAGTTGGCGTGATGGACCTGCCCCACACCAACTTGCCTCATGGCCCCAGCAGTGGCACCAGTGCATTGTTCCTGCTCTGCCCCAGCCATGAGAAAGCAGAAGAAGGGGGTTGGCAGCCACACGGGGTTCTGCTAGACGGGGCTGCTGGTGCTGTGGCCACGAGGCAAGGTAGATGTTGGGGCATGGCCTGGCGGCGGGGGCCCTGAGGTAAACCCATGCGGGGCACATGGGGCAGCTTCATCCCTCCTGCCTTGTGGCAGCGGCACTGGCACACTGCATGGCCTCCTGCCCCACTGCGAGCAAGCAGAAGAAGTGGGCCTCTTATACATCGAAAAAAAAAGACTCTCCCTGAAAATAAGCCCTAGTGCTTATTTAGGGACCCGGTCTTATTTTCGGGAAAATCTCAGCTGCTTTTCATACCATCAACCATCATAATCTCTTGGAGCAGCTTCAGGGGATGGGAATGGGAGGCCTTGTGCTATCCTGGTCCACTTCTTTCCTCTGTGGCCACTCTCAATCAGTGTTGATGGGAGGGGAGAGATCCAGCCTTCACTCAGTGCTTTGTGGGGTTCCGCAGAGCTCAGTACCCCTGTATCACCTCTCCTGTGGGAGCTGCATTGGCTGCTGATTTGCTTCCGGGTACAATTCAAGGTGCTGGTTGTCACCTTTCAAGCCCTTCATGTCTTGCGACCAAGTTTTCTGAGGGACCATCTCTTGCCGATCACATCTACCTGACCCATCAGAGCGGGGAGGCAGGGAATGTGTGTCTCTAGGGAGATACACTTGGTGGGACCCAGAAGAAGGGTCTTCTCTGTAGTGGCCCCCTCTCTCTGGAACATCATCTCCCCAAAGATTAGAATGGCCCCCCACTCTAGCACTCTTCTGGAAGTCACTGAAGACTTGGTTCTGCCAGCAGGCCTGGGGAATCCAAAGCAGGACGGAGCCCATTAAATGGCTCGTGTGAGGTGCTATCGCTGAGGTAGGGGTGATTTTATTATATTATTATATGACTCTTCTTATTAGTTTTATTGTTTTTATATGAGGCTTTATATTCTGTAAGCTGCCTTGAGTTGCCATGTGCGAATAGGCGGCAATATAAATTCAATAAATAAATAAATAAGTAAACTAATAAAAGAATTTAAGCTTGAGAGAACAACCCACAGATACATAGGACACAATGTATCCTTGCCCTTAAAGTATCTCCCAAGAGATACAGGTAGTCCTCAACATATGACCACAATTGAGCCCAAAATTTATTTTGCTAAGGCATTTATAAAGTGAATTTTGCCCTATTTTATGACTTTTCTTGCCATAGTTGTTAAGTGAATTACTGCACTTATTAAATTAGTAACCTAGTTGTTAAGTGAATCTGGCTTCCTCCTTGACTTTGCTTATCAAAAAGTGATCACATCACCCCGGGACACTGCAACCGTCATAAATATGAGTCAGTTGCCAAGCATCTGAATGTTGATCATGTGACCATGGAGATGCTGTAACAAAGAGGAGAGGGTCAAGTTATTTACCAAAGCACCTGTAGGCAGGACAAGAAACAATGGATGGAAACTAATCCAGGAGAGAAGCAATCTGGAACTAAGGAGAAACTTCGTAACAGTGAGGACAATTAACCAGTGGAACAGCTTCACTTCAGAACTTGTAGCTGCTTCATCACTGGAGGTTTTTAAGAAGAAACTAGACAGTCATTTGTCTGAAATGGTATAGGGCCATGATGGCAAACTTATGGCATATATGCCACAGGTGACATGTGGAGCCATATCGGTGGGCATGTGAGCTCAGCTCTAGTGTGAATGTGCGGGCCGGCCAACTGATTTTCAGGCCTTCTGGGCCCACAGGAAATTGGGAAACATGCTGTTTCTGGCCTCCAGGACGCCTCCGGGGGATGGGGAAGGCCATTTTCACCTTCCTCAGGCTCCTAGAAAGGCTCTGGAGCCTGGGGAGGGCGAAAAACGGGCCTACCGGGTGCACCATGTCATCACGTGCCAAAAGTGGGGGGAGCGCTGGTGGGGGTCACCCGCGCATGCGTGGGGGGGTGGGGCACATAGAATTATGGGTATGCCACACACATCCCCCCCCTCGTTTTGGCATGTGATGGCAAAAAGATTAGCCATCACTGGTATAGGGTCTCCTGCTTGAGCAGGGGGTTGGACTAAAAGATCTCCAGGATCCCTTCCAGCTCTATTCTGATTGATTGATTGATTGATTGATTGATTGGATTGATTCTGTCATGTGGCACCTTGAGCCACATGACAGAAATGGCCAGTGCCATTTACAGCAGCTTTTGCTAATTCGGGATTTTTTTTTAAAGACAAATATTTACAAGATAATTGCAGAGGGGAAATGTACATTTAAGAAGTGCATTTAGATTAATCTCATTGATCTGATAATATTATTTAAGTCTCAGTTCTTTGCACAGCTAATTAACAATAAAATTTCTCCATCAAGGTAAAATCCCTGAGTTGTTATCTGAAGGATCCATCAATGAAATGACTAAATTGGTTTTGGTGAATGCTGTCTACTTTAAAGGCAATTGGGCAAAGCCATTTAAAGAAGTTACTGAAGACAAGCCTTTTAGACTAAATAAGGTAAATATTTTTTTTTGTCTATCTTCTGTAACAACAGCTTGTTGTTTAGGTAGGTGTAGCAATAGCCACTCTCATGAAGCATCGTAATCCTAATTTACCTGTAGGTTTGTTTGTTTTTTTAAATTTGATTTATATGCCGCCCTTCTCCGGAGACTCAGGGCAGCTTACAATGCGTTAAGCAATAGCCTTCATACTTTTGTATATTTATACAAAGTCAGCTTATTGCCCCCACAATCTGGGTCCTCATTTTACCTACCTTAGAAAGGATGGAAGGCTGAGTCAACCTTGAGCCTGGTGAGATTTGAACTTGCAGTAATTGCAGGCAGCTGATGTTAATAACAGTGCTTTAGTCTGCTGCGCCACCAGGGCTCTTTTGAAGGCTTATGTCAATTCCTTTGACCCTAATCACCAGTTACAAATCTCAACTTTCCCATAAGTTAAACCTAGTTCCATTCTGAAATACTTTACTGAAATTAGTGGGTCACTTGTCTATTTCTCCTAATACACGAAGGAAAACAATAAAGCAATTTTTATTTTTTTTATACTATAGGTAGGTTTTTTCCCTTGCTTTATTTTTTAAGTTGGTTTAGCTGTTCTGTTTATCCTTACCTGGAAATGAATTTCATTTAGCTTAATAGAGTTGTATAATTCCAAAGAACAGCTATATATTAATATAGTTTTGGAAAGATTCAATTCCCAGAACTAGTTCTATCAACTTCAGCATATACATACAGAAGATTTCTTTCTTTGTTGTTTGATAAACTCCTCACTGTAATACTCCTAAAATAATCCAGACAGAAAAGAAGAATGTGAAGATGATGTTTATGGAAGAGAAACTTCCTTTTCGTTATATCCCCGAATGCAAGTGTTGTGTGCTGGAACTGCCATACAAGGGAAAGGATCTTAGTATGATCATCCTTTTGCCTGACAACATTGAAGATAATTCCACAGGCCTAGAACAGGTGATTCTATTGTTTCCTGCTATTGCTATAAAATTATTGTCCTAAACAAAATTATTCTAAATATTACATGAATACTTGGTAGGACACCCATACGCATAGACAAAGTTGTGGCTTATGTGATGCCTTGAGTGGCTCCACATATATCAGTTGGGTTCTGAAGAGAGGCTGCCTTATTTTGGGGATCTCCAGAAAATATTTAAGAGTTTTCTTCATTTTTGTACCAGACACTATGAATCCCTAACCATCTCGGGAGAAAGAGCTGAAAACAGATTAGATCTGAATTAGATTTAAATAGTATCTTAAATAGTAAACAGTAAGGTATCTATAAAATAGACGCTTTTTATGTTACATTTGGAAAGGACAACCACGGTTTTGCTTGAAAATACTTTTTTAAAAAATCTATGTTTACTTCTAATAATGTTTATGCTATAAACTCTGCGTTAATTTTTTCCCATCTGAACATCTGTTAAAGCTTCAAATAGTTTAGCATGAGGCACCAACCCTCTTACAATTAGTTCACTGCCATATTTTTATTGTTTCCCATAGTGAAAGACCATGTCTGGGATAGAGAAATTTGCTCTCTGACTCTGCAAATTCATTCATACTGAAGTGAGAGATGTTCTGTTTTTCAGCAAGAAGTTTCTCTTTGCTGAAATGGAAATATTGTGGCACAATCAGGGCCGGATTTAGATTGAAAGAGGCCCTAGGCTATTCCACTTATGAGGCCCTTTCACCAGTGGTGGGATTCAATATTTAACAACAGGTTCTGTGGGCGTGGCTTAGTTGGGGGTGTGGCTTGGCAATCATGTGACTGGGTGGGCGTGGCTAGCTGGTCACGTGACTGTGTAGGCGTGGGTAGCTCGTCATGTGACCGGGTGGGCGTGGCTATGTGCATAGACTTTTTTCAGAGGGCTGAAAAAAGTCATTTCTGACTGGGCCTCGCACTTTTGACCGGTCCTCACACTTATGACCATCCTCACATTTATGCCCGTGCAGCTTTCTTAACAACCATGTCACTCATTTCACAATTGCTTCTCTTCACCATGGTGACAAGATAGGGCAAAAACGTAAAATGTGAGGACAGTCGTAAGTTCGAGGACTGGTCAAAAGTGCGAGGACCAGTCAGAAATAACTTTTTCAGCTCTCTGAGTAGTCCATATGCACAAAAGGACTACCCAGAGGGCTGAAAAAAGTCATTTCTGACTGGGCCTCGCACTTTTGACCGGTCCTCACACTTATGACCATCCTCACATTTATGCCCGTGCAGCTTTCTTAACAACCATGTCACTCATTTCACAACTGCTTTTCTTCACCATGGTGACAAGATAGGGCAAAAACGTAAAATGTGAGGACAGTCGTAAGTTCGAGGACTGGTCAAAAGTGCAAGGACCAGTCAGAAATAACTTTTTCAGCCCTCTGAGTAGTCCATATGCATAAAAGGATACAGCAATAGAGAGGGATGAAGGAAGGGAAGGGAAATTAGAGTAGGAGAGAGAGGTAGGAAGAGAGAAGGAGAAGGAGAAAGGAAGAGGAAGTAGGGAGGAGAAGAAGAGGGGGAGGAAGAGAAAGTAAGAAGGAAAGAAAAGAAAGGTGGTAGGTTTGAGGAGAAAGATTGCTATACAATAAAAAAGATGAAAGGGAAGAAAGCCAACCCCAAACAAATATAAAGATATTAAGATAAAGAATGAATTGTTAAACTTTAAAGAATAAAAGAGAACAAATATGAATAAATAACAATAATTGGAAACACACATACAAACATACAATCTATTTTCTTTGAACAGAGTATTTGGCCGGTTCACAAATTTAAACAGTGTTTAGTCATTTCAATTAAATTTACAATTTCTATAGTTCCTTTTTGCCATATTTATTCCTCATCTATTTTTGTAAAAAACCAATATTACCCTCATCCTCATCTCTAATCTTAATCAAATTCAATTTTTCCCTTCTATTCTATATTATACCCCTTCCCATTGTCATCTATTTTTATATCCATCCTCACATTGGTTAATTATGTAATATTAGTTGTTTAATATAAATTCAACATTTTAATATAAATCAATTAGTTATATAACTACCTTTTTTGTATATTAATCAATATGAACATGAATATTCCAATTATTTCCATGCAATCCAATTTCTTACAAATCCATTAATTATATTTACCAATAATAATAAACCAAATACTTTCCCCCATATATTCCTCCAAACCACAACTTAACCATTTCTGCTTTCAGAAATATACAATTAATAGTATCTCAATTATTACAATTCCCTAGTTAAATACAGCTTTCTTTTCTTTTGTGTTTTAAAATCCTGAACTCTTCTCTTTTTCCCTAAATTTCCCATTGTTTGCACGTACCTTTTTTGGTGAGGAAAAAGAAAAGAATTCTGCCTGCCTAATTTTCCAACCTTGCAGCAACAGCAAAGCAGTTTCACTTTCGTTTCTCAGTATAGCTAGGGGAAAAAAAATCAGCACTCTTTGGAAGGAAGCAAAACAGCGGAGACAAATCAGCTGAGAGCCGGGAGGCCAATTAGCCTATGCTGAAGCTCCGGGGGCCAATAACATTACAAAAAAAATACCGAACCCTTTGTTAAATTGCTGGCTCCCCCGCCCCTTGCCCACCACTATTTATTGGCAATAAATAGTGGTGCGGAGGGGCGGGGGAGCCAGCAATTTAACAAAGGGTTCGGTGCAGCCACCTAGAACACCCAGAATCCCACACTGTGTAGGCCCCTCTGGATCTTGAGGCCCTAGGCTGAAGCCTAGTTAGCCTATAGGAAAATCCGGCCCTGGGCACAATGATGCAAATGATTACTTTTCTTTCTTTGCCTTTTTAGCTGGAGAAGCAGCTTACTTTGGAAAAACTGCAAGAATGGACCCAGTCCAAAAATATGAACTCCAGCGTGGACGTCAATGTACATCTACCTAAATTTCAGCTGGAAGAAAACTATGATCTTGAATCTTACTTTGCAGCATTGGGGCTAGTAGATGTGTTTGACAGTAGCAAGGCTGATTTGTCTGGAATGTCAGGAGCTCAGGATCTCCATGTGTCTAAAATTGTTCACAAGTCCTTTCTAGAAGTAAATGAAGCGGGCACTGAAGCAGCAGCAGCTACTGCTGCTATATGTGTATATTCTTGTTGTGTGGTCATGGGGAAGGATTTTAATGCTGATCATCCTTTCCTATTTTTTATCCGTCATAATCCAACAAACACGATACTTTTCCTTGGTAGATTTGCCTCTCCATAAAGAGTATCGTAAATCATAAAACCAGCTTCCAGCCTCCTATAATATACACATTTCTCTGCGTGCTTGGGAGAATTGCCATGAACAAGTTGAGTTCCTCCAGATATCTTCCATCTTCAATTTTCTTGAACTCCTGAGTCTTTTAACAGGTTTTATGTGACACTTCGCTCTAAAGGGTAGCCATCTCTAATCTAGGACATTCAGGTGTGTTTGACTGCAGTTCCTTTAATTTCCAGCTAACTAGGAATTCTGGGGATTGTAGTTTGAGCTGTTTGGAAGCCATCAAGCAAAGGTGTTTGTAAAACGAATAACACATGAATTACTGAAATAAAGTTGACCTTCATTCAATATAATGTAAGAGCCTTTGGTCCAGACTCCTTTGTCCTTGAAAATCATTGATAATATAGAATTCAGAAAGTGACATCTTTTTTGTTCTTGGAAATGCAAAGCCATTTGGCACGTGCCTTAGTAAGTACCGTGTTTCTCAGAAAATAAGACCGAGTCTTATTTTCTTTTAGACTTGAAAATGAACACTTGGGCTTATTTTCGAGGCAGTTTTACTTTTTTTGAGGTGCAGAAGGCCAGACTCCGTGAGCTGGATGCTCCATGGATCAATGGTGGGTTGCCCCCGGTTCGCACCAGTTCTATAGAACCAGTAGTAAAATCGGCCCTGATGTCATCAAAATGCTTCTGCACATGCGCAGAAGAGCACACACGGCCCCATTGCAAACCGGTAGTAAAGGTAAGTAGAACCCACCTCTGCTGTGGATACACCGTTGCCTCCATTCCAAACCTTCAGTGTTCGGAATGGAGGCTTTTTGGCGAACAGGAGGAAAATGGGAGGAGGAAAATTCTCCTGCCTGCCATCCTTTCCTCAGTCTGTGCTGAGCTTGAGGAATGGATGACAGGCAGGAAAATCCCTCCCCCTCAATTTTCTTCCCATTCGCCAAAATACATCCCACGAGCCTCCCAATAAGAGGGGAAAAGCAAAGGGGCTGGCCGCGAAGGTGCCGGCTTCAGGGAAGCGGCCCAACAAGTAGAAGCACTGCACCCAGAAAGAGAAGGGCAAAAGTGGTATTTGCGCTGCCCCAAGGGGCCAGTGGGCTGCAGCTGCAGCCGGACAACCCCCCCCCACCCGCGCTGCCACTCCTGCTGGCCACGCCCATTCCCCCAGGCTTATTTTCAGGGTAAGGGTAATATTAGGCCCCTGCCCCAAAAAATAGGGTTGGGATTATTATTGGGGTGGTCGTGTTTTTGGAGGAACATGGTACCTTATGAGGAATTAGGGTATAACTTTTCTTATCATTCAGTAAATGCAGAATTGTTTACATACGAATCACCACTGACCTCAATCTACTAATTTTTTGATATTTTTTGTCCAATTGTCTCTGCTCAGTAAATCTGAACTATATATTGTTAGGCATTGATTTTATTGAAGGTAGGTATTAGATAAAGAAATTATAATGTCAGTTTGAAGAGTTTTGTTTTTTTTAAATTTGATTTATATGCTGCCTTTCTCCGGAGACTCAGGGCGGCTTACAATGCGCTAAGCAATAGCCTTCATACTTTTGTATATTTATACAACGTCATCTTATTGCCCCCACAAACTGGGTCCTCAATTTACCTACCTTAGAAAGGATGGAAGGCTGAGTCAACCTTGAGCCTGGTGAGATTCAAACTTGCAGTAATTGCAGGCAGCTGGTGTTAATAACAGGGTGCTTTACTACCACTGTACTACCAAGCCTCTTTGGTTTGAAAGTTTGAAAGACTAGCTGTGAATATGAACAAACACAAGTAGGAGTCCCTGTTCAAATTACATCTTGGGGGTAAAGGAGGCAGTGTCAATATCCCTCCATCCTTACTGTGTTTGTAGACTGCCATTCTTACCTCCTGCTTCAGGCTGCTGCTGCTGCTGTGCTCGCTCTCCTTGGCCAGGTTGCTCATGGTGGGTGTGGGAGGGCAAAATGTGGATCAGAAGGAGGCCCATTCCCTCTCCCTGAGAGGAGACCCAGCTTTGTAACCTAGGCATCCTCAGCGAGAGGATGGGAGACCATCAGAAGGCCACGGGGAGGGGATGGCGAAAAGGCAGCAAGTGCTGGTGCCCAAGTTCTAACACAGGACTTCCTTCAGACCCTCCTTCCCTCTCCTTCCCCTCTCCTTCCTTCCTACTTTCCTTCCTTCCCTGCTTCTCGTTCCTATCCCCTTCCTTCCTTGCTTCCTTCATGCTCAGGGAGGGACAAGGGGAGGGGGAGAAAACGGCAGCACTGCTGGTGACTCTGCCACCAGTGGCCGTGGCTTTTCCATTTCTGGTTGGTCCTGGTAAAAGGTAAGCACTTGCATGCTGCAAGGCTGGGACAGTACTGATCTACAACTTGGTGGTGGCCATCTGGGCTGGAATGGGTCAGCCTTAGATCCGTGGGGTTGCCCTGGAGCCAGTGAGGCGCTGCCCCTGCCACTTCAGGCCTATCCCCTGGGTGTGCGCACAGGAAGTGATGAACGCACAGGAGCTGGAGTCCTGGGTGAAAGGGAAGCGCTCAGAACACAATCAGCCTGAGGGGCAAGACAGTCACCAGGCACACCCAGAGGGCGGGGCAGCAAATGCCCCCTCACTGGCTCCAGGGCAGCCCCACGGATCTAAGGCTGACCGTGTCCCAGCCCGGATGGCTGCCACCAAGTTGTGATATTTCAGTTTTTCCGCCTGATAAATTTACAGACATTTCTAAAATGCTCTTTGCGCTTTGTCATTACAGGGTACTGAATGTAGATTAATGAGGAGAAAATGAATCTAGAATCAGGCTGAAGCGTGACAAAAGTGAAGGGGCTTTGAATATGTTCTGAAAACACTGTAGATAATACTTATAATTGTAGTGAACATACACCCTTTGTTATAAAGGATAGCAATCCTTTAGATTTAATTATTTAATTATTTTGTTCTTGAATTTTCCTCTGTAAAACAAAGATATAAAAAAATATTGCTATTTTTAATCAGTGGTGAAATCTAATATTTGTTACTACCGGTTCTGTGGGCGTGGCTTGGGGGGGTAATGTGATGGTGGGCGTGGCCAATTTTTTTTTTTTTACTTTTAAAACCATTTTTTCTACAACCTCTTTGGCAAAGAGTTGTAAAAAATGCTTTCAAAAGGCTCTGACGATCCCAGCTGAGTTGCCTGATCAGCAGAGGCTTTTTTTTTTACTTTTAAAAGCATTTTTTGGCCAAAGAGCTTGTCGAAAAAATGCTTTTAAAACTAAAAAAAAAAAACCTCTGATGATTGTGCGGCTCAGCTGGGCATGTGGGGGGGCAGGGATTTTTGGTACCGGTTCTTCGAATCACCCGCCTCCATCGCTACCGGATCGGCCAATCCGGTCCGAACTGGGAGCATTTCACACCCGTTTTTAATCCTTGTGAACTTCCTTCAGATTTGCCCCTTTTTTCTGTTTGCCCTTTTATTTTTTCCAATAAATAAAGTGATTACTGTATTTACATTCCATTTCTCTGGCAGGTGGTTGAGAAGCAACCCAAATTTTCTGAAAATATACTGGGGGTGGGGTATGTTTTCCCTAACAACAAGAGAATAACAGAATTGGAAGGGACCTAGTAGGTCATCTAGTCCAACCCCCCACCCAAGCTGGAGACCCTACACCATTTCTGGCAGATGGTAGTCCAGCCGCTCGTGCTTCAGCGCTTTGACTCCCAGGGACAGTATGGAGTCCTTCAGTCAGTTAGCTTGGCCGCCTGTTAGCACAGAGAAGCACCTGGGGTCAACCCTAGCTTTCCTGTCCATTGGAGCTAGAAGTCTCAAATGTGGCCGAGTGAACGTTTCTCTTGTAGCCAGCCCAGGTGCTAGATCGGCCCTCTGCAAACTCTCGTCTCTCGAGGAGCGCTCCCTGAAGCAGCAGAAGTAATTTTGGCCAGGCTGTTCGAGAGACGAGAGTTTGCAGAGGGCCGATCTAGTGTCTGCAATGGCCAGCAAAGCTAAGGTTGACTCTGGCTGCCTCTCTCTGCTTAGTACTTCCCAGACGTGGTTTATCACTCCAAGCCCCAAGCAGGAGGAGACAAGGGCTGCCTTGGCACCACCAGCTGGCGCAAATATACCACGGTGAAGGTGGAATCTGATGCCGCACAAATGCAAGTAGCGCTTCACTCCCATACCTTCCAGCCATCGCTACTGCCGCTTCGGCCCACTTGGGCCACCACCACCCCCTGCCGCAACAGCACCATTACCTCGTTCCATTGCGCCACCTGCAAAGTTGCACATTGCACATGCCACCGCCTATGGCGGAGATTTCCAGCCCCACCATGGGGAGCAGGCAGCTCCCCTGAAGGCCGGTGCATCCGGATGGAGGAGCTGCTTCAGGATGACCAAAGCGCCAGTCCTGTCACGACTACAGCTCTAGAATATGGGACCGACTTTCCCACCAACGTCAGCAAGCCACCGTCTGCCTGTCTTCATTTTCCTTCACTCAGATTGACTAAGCTTCTGGAGAGGAAGAAGTTTCCAGGCTGTGTGCCAGGACCAGGCACTTTCTCTTGGGCCTCCCACCCAGAGGCCTCGCAGAAGCAGACTGGCCCGAAAGGCAGCTGAGCCTTCCCTCCCCCCCCCCAATGGTCTGCGGGATTTAAAATTATCAATTTGGTGGTCCCTGAGGTCCAAAAGGTAGGAGACCCCTGATCTAGGATCTTGGCTATTCCTGCCAACTTAGTATCATCTGCAATTTTGATAAGTTCCCCTTCTATTCCCTCATCTAAATTATTTATGAAGATATTGAAGAGTATTGGGCCTAAGACAGAACCTTGTTGTACCCCACTGCTTACTTCCCTCCATGTAGATGTAGTACCATTAAGGACTATGCATTGAGGACGGTTTGTCATCCAGTTACAAATCCATCTGATGGTCATGCTATCTATCTCACTTTTTTCTAGCTTAAGAAGAAGTCGGTTGTGGTCTACCTTGTTGAATGCCTTGCTGAAGTCTTAAGTATACTATGTCCACAACATTTCTCTGGTCTACTAATTTAGTCACTTTGTCAAAGAATGAAATAAGATTGGTTTGGTGTGATCTGTTTTTAACAAACTGTGCTGACTTCTACTTATTACTTTACTCATTTCTAGATGTTCGCAGATGTTTTTTGATTATTTTTTTCCAGTGTCTTCCTGTTTATTGATGTTAGGGGGATTGGTCTGTAGTTTCCTTGGTCTCTTTTTTTCCCCTGGTTTGAAGATGGGAACCACATCGGCTCTTTTCCAGTACTCTGATAGCTCCCCAATGATCCAGGATTTCTGAAAGATATGGTACAGTGGTTCTGATATGACATCTGCCAGCTCCTTTAGAACTCCAGGATGTAAACTGTCAGGTCCCGGTGATTTATATTCATCAACATCAGACAGGTGTTCTCTAACCATTTTTTTAAAATTTCTTTTCACTTTTATTTCTAGTCTATCTTTTGCAGCTATGTTTTTGGTAGGTGGGGCCATAGTTTCTTTTTGCATGAAAACGGATGCAAAGATGAGTTAAGCAGCTCTGCTTTCTCTGCTGCCTGTTACTTCCTTTGCTGTTTCCTTGATTTATTTTTCTTGTTATTTATAGGTTGAAAGAAAGGTTAACAATTCTCTTTGACTTTTGTTTCAAAACGTTGTTCATTCTGAGCCTTTGCTTTCCTGGCTTCCTGAGAAGACCACATATATTGGAGCCTTTAAGAGCAAGTTCTCTTCTGTAGGTTTCTCAACCCCGTCTGGCTTCTGCTGCTACTTTCGGTTTTCCTTCCCTCTCCTCCCACCCCCACCCCCCCCTTTCCCCCCCTTCCCCCCTCCTCTCCCTCCCTTTCCGTTCAGCGAGCTTGTGCAGCTGTGGCGGGTGGGCTAAGTGGGTATATTGGAGGCATTATGCGGCTGTGAACAGATAGATAGCAACCCCACCCTTCCTCCTCCTCTCGCCCCTCGGAAGCCTTCCAACTCTCGAAGCCTGCCTGGTTCGGGGAAGGTCGGAGTCCCAGGGCGCTCCCGCCTCGCCAGTTCCAGAGGCCCCCCAGCGCTCCCTTCCTCGCACCCCCAAGACCCGGGATCTGCGCGGCTGTGGCTCTCTGCGCATCCACCAGCATCGGCGCTGGTCTCCTCTCGGCAGGTAAGGGCGGGTCGCCGGTTGCCGTCTAAAGCTTGCGCTTGCTCTCCGGTGTCCGTTGCTCGGGATTGGCGCTATGATTTTAAAGCTGCGTCAGATGTAATTTTCTTTCTTTCGTTTTGCTTGTTTTCAAGCTTTCCGTTCGCCACTATGGATAAACTGGCTAATGCAAACTCGCAGTTTGCTCTGGATCTTTTCCAAAAGTTGACGGAAGCCCACCCAACCGGCAACGTTTTCTTTTCTCCGCTCAGTGTATCGTCCGCCCTGGCCATGGTCGCCTTAGGGGCCCGCGGTAACACAGCCTCGGAACTCCTGAAGGTCAGCAGATGTTTTTCTGACACGTTAGTATGGCTGCTAATACGAGGAAACGCGGCTCTTTTGTAAGGAGAGTGGAATTTTAAGTGCTGCGTATTGGAAAAACCGCCTCTAGTTTAGGGATGAATCATTGTCTTAAAATGTATTAAGTGAATCGCCAGCTTTAGTTAGGACTTCCAAAAAGTTAGTAAGAGACAGGATCAGTTTTACTACTGATCTGCTGAAGAAACAATTTTCAAGAGAATAAGGGTGATAGATAGGTGATAAAGATAGATAGATAAGTGACAGAGATAGTTAGGTAGCTACTGTCATCAGCTAGCCAGATGATGGATGGATGGAGGGAGGGAGAGACGGAGAAATGATGGAGATGATGGAGAGAGAAGGTAGGTAGGTAGGTAGCCAATTTTCTATCACTTAATGTTGGCCTATTGATCAGAGGTCCTTAGAATTGTATTTTTTTACTGACAGGTTAGAGCAGGGATCCCCAAACTTGGCAGCTTTAAGACTTGTGGACTTTAACTCCCAGAATTCTCCAGCCAACTATGAATTTTGGGAGTTGAAGTCCACAAGTCTTAAAGCTGTCAAGTTTGAAGACCTCTGGGTTAGACTCTGAGAAAGTTTGAAAACCCTTGGTTTAGATTCTCCACACTTAATCCAACCTGTACGGAATAAGGATGTAAGAACAAAATTGATATACAAAAACATACAAAGAAGCAATGCTCTCTTTTTTTCGCTATGCCTCAAGCAAACTCAGCATATAGACTCAATTCATTGTCTGCTATGCTGAAATTTTCAAGCACCCAATTACAGTAGTAGGTTGTGATAAATGAAATCAATAGCTCCTTCCCCAAAAAGGTTTAGCCTCTATGGGGAATTAATATTTTGGTCTCCAAATGACAGAGTGTCAGCCCCTCATACTAAATGTGCAAATGGGAAAGAAATAAACATTTTGATGCTCTCCATTGTGTTCAAAGGAAACGTTGTCTACCCTCTTGCTATATTTTATCAAAAAATTTGTTACGAAAATCAGACTAATATTCAACTTTTTCCTTCTCCATATAAGTTTCCTTTGTTCTGTAGTCTACATGGATTCTGTAGTTGATAACCGTAACTAATTTTGAATAAAGTCACCTGTTTAGTCACTTTCCTAAGACAGAATATATGGTAAACACATTCAGGCTTTGGTAAATCCCTAATTTTTCCTCTTATATGTATAACCCATCCTACTAATCTTAGATACTGTATGTGCCTCTTTTAAATTGAAACCTAAGTTTGCAGAGAACGGTCCATCGTACTGTTTGCTTATGTATGCTTTCTACCTGCAAATCTGTAGATTTCTGAAATGTCTCCATTGTTCTTAGACAAAATTATTTCTGAACTAACCAGTTCTTATTGGTACTAAATTAGGACTTATCTTTTCCATGCAGACACTTCATTTTGATGGAGTTGAAGATCTTCATTCAGTATTTCAGACTCTTAATTCTAAAATTAACCGGAGCAATGCACCCTATATTCTGAAACTTGCTAATAGATTGTATGGAGAAAAAACTTTCAACTTTTTGTCTGTAAGTAGATTGCTAAATAAATAAACATCAATAATGTATGGGTCATCAGAATGGCTTTATAGATCAATTTCAAATTTTATTAGCTTATGGCCATGATGGCGAACCTATGGCACCGTGCCACAGGTGGCACGCAGTGCCCTTTCTGTGGGCACACGAGCTGTCGCCCCAGTTCAGCTCCACTGTGCTTGTGCACGCGCCTCCCACTGGCCAGTTAGTCATTGGGTCTCTCCCATGCATGCGTGAGGGGTAGGGCATGTGCAGGGGACCAGGCGTGCATGTGGAGGGAGGGCATGTACGCATTGCATTTTGTGGGTCCAGCCGCACTTTGGGCACTCAGTCCGGAAAAGGTTAGCCACCACTGGCTTATGATACTCATCAATACAGTTATCCTTTGTTTTAAGTGAATCCTTAATTTCTCTTAATTAGGTCTGCTATGGTCCGCCCAGCCCAAAGACAATACAGTGAGATCCACTCATATCCAGTCATTCATTTTCTTACACCTAATGGACAGAATCTAGCCAAATGAAGGTTATAACCATCTAACCTATTCTATCCTGAGAGATTCCAGGGTGTGACTTCCCTGAACCTCTTCCCCCACCCCCCTCCATTTTGGGACTGCACAACCTCTTAATCTGGGTGTCTCTCTCTCTGGGAAAATTTCAGTGGTGAAATCCAAATTTTTTTACTACCAGTTCTGTGGCCATCGTGGGTATGACTTGGCGGGCATGGCAGGGGAAGGATACTGCAAAATCTCCATTCCCACCCCACTTTAGGGGAAGGATCCTGCAAAATCCGCATTCCCTCTCCACTCCTGGGGGAAGGATATTGCAAAATCTCCATTTCCACCCCACTCGGGGGCCAGCCAGAGGTGGTATCTGCTCAAAATTTCCACTACCGGTTCTCTAGAATCTGTAAGAACCTGCTGGATTTCACCCCTAGAAAATTAGGTATTTTGTTAAAATTTCCCCACCTCACCTCTCACTGCTTCTCCAGGTACACATTCCATCACAGCTTTGAAATATGCAGTTTTATAGGTTCATTGAATCTCTAATTGATTGTGGATGATTTTATTCATTCATTCATTCATTCATTCATTCATTCATTCATTCATTCATTCATTTGTTAAATGAAAATGCTTCTCTTGTTGCTATCCATAATAATTCTATTTATTTTATAATGTTATAATTTATTTTAGCATTTATAAATATTATATGTCCCATTTTACTAGGATTTCTTGACTAGCACCCAGAATTTGTATGGAGCTGAATTATCCACAGTGGATTTCTCAAATGCTCCAGACAAGGCAAAAAAGGAAATTAACCAATGGGTTGAACAGCAAACTGAAGGTGGGATTTTTTTTTTAAATAACAACTATAGTTTTATCTTTTCTTGGGTCTACATGATAATCAAACCCTTACTTTTATTTGCCATAATGCTGCCATAAAAGAATTGATAAAAGAGAAAGAAAATAATAGTTTGGAACACTTAATCTTACAGAATGGGTTCTTTTTGTATACTGTTTAATAAGAGATCCAGTTAGCAAGTTGAGAATAATTGCTGAGCAGAAACGTACATTTAACAAAATAAGAATAGAAAAGTGCATTTTCTATTAGTCTCATTGATCTGGTGATATTATTTAGGCCTCAATTCCTGGCACAGCTAATTAACAGTGAAATTTCTCCATCAAGGTAAAATCCCAGAGTTGTTATCTGAAGGATCAATCAATCTAAGGACTAAATTGATTTTGGTGAATGCTGTCTACTTTAAAGGCAACTGGGCAAAGGAATTTAAAGAAAAAAATACTGAAGACAAGCCTTTTAGATTAAATAAGGTAAAGGATTATTATTTTGGTCTATCTTCTGTAACAACAGCTTGTTGTTTAGGCAGGTGTAGCAATAAGCAATTGTATGAAGCATCATCAAGCTCTTATGATAGCGCTGAAAACATAATTCTAATTTATCTGTAGTCATGTTTTTGAAGCCTTATGTCAGTTCCTTTGAGCCTAATCTCTAGTTACAAATCTCAGCTTTCCCATAAGTTAAACCTAGTTCCATTCTGAAATACTTTACTGAAATTAGTGGGTCACCTGTCTATTTGCTCTAATACACAAAGGAAAGCAATAAAGCAGTTTTTATTTATTTTAATACTATAGGTAGGTTTTTCCCTTGATTTATTTTATAAGTTGGTTAGATGTTCTGTTTATCCTTACCTGGAAATGAATTTCATTTAGTTTAAAAGAGTTGTATGATTCCAAAGAACAGCTATATATTAATACAGTTTTGCAAAGATCCACTTCCCAGAACTAGTTCTATCAACTTCAGCATATACATACAGAATCTTTATTTCTTTGTTGTTTGATAGACTCCTCACTGTAATATTCTTAATATAATGCAGAGAGAAAAGAAGAATGTGAAGATGATGTTTATGAAAGAGAAGCTTCCCATTGGTTATATCCCCGAATGCAAGTGTTGTGTGCTGGAACTGCCATACAAGGGAAAGGATCTTAGCATGATCATCCTTTTGCCTGACAACATTGAAGATAATTCCACAGGCCTAGAACAGGTGATTCTATTGTTTCCTGCTATTGCTATAAAATTATTGTCCTAAACAAAATTATTCTAAATATTACATGAATACTTGGTAGGACACCCATACACATAGACAAAGTTGTGGTTTATGTGATGCCTTGAGTGGCTCCACATATATCAGTTGGGTTCTGAAGAGAGGCTGCCTTATTTTGGGGATCTCCAGAAAATATTTAAGAGTTTTCTTCATTTTTGTACCAGACACTATGAATCCCTAACCATCTCAGGAGAAAGAGCTGAAAACAGATTAGATCTGAATTAGATTTAAATAGTATCTTAAATAGTAAACAGTAAGGTATCTATACAATAGACGCTTTTTATGTTATGTTTGGACAGGACAACCACGGTTTTGCTTGAAAATACTTTTTAAAAAAATCTATGTTTACTTCTAATAATGTTTATGCTATAAACTCTGCGTTAATTTTTTCCCATCTGAACATCTGTTAAAGCTGCAAATAGTTTAGCATGAGGCACCAACCCTTTTGCAGTTAGTTCACTGCCATATTTTTATTGTTTCCCATAGAGAAAGACCATGTCTGGGATAGAGAAATTTGCTCTCTGACTCTGCAAATTCATTCATACTGAAGTGAGAGATGTTCTGTTTTTCAGCAAGGAGTTTCTTTGTGCTGAAATGGAAATATTGTGGCACAATGATGCAAATGATTACTTCTCTTTCTCTGCCTTTTTAGCTGGAGAAGCAGCTTACTTTGGAAAAACTGCAAGAATGGACCCAGCCAAAGAATATGAATTCTGGCGTGGATGTCAATGTACATCTACCTAAATTTCAGCTGGAAGAAAAATATGATCTTGAACCTTACTTTGCAGCATTGGGGCTAGTAGATGTGTTTGACAGTGGCAAAGCTGATTTGTCTGGAATGTCAGGAGCTCAGGATCTCCATGTGTCTAAAATTGTTCACAAGTCCTTTCTAGAAGTAAATGAAGCGGGCACTGAAGCAGCAGCAGCTACTGCTGCTATATATGTACCTTGTTGTCTGGTCATGGGGAAGGATTTTAATGCTGATCATCCTTTCCTATTTTTTATCCGTCATAATCCAACAAACACTATATTTTTCCTTGGTAGATTTGCCTCTCCATAAAGAGTATCGTAAATCATAAAACCAGCTTCCAGCCTCCTATAATATACACATTTCTCTGCGTGCTTGGGAGAATTGCCATGAACAAGTTGAGTTCCTCCAGATATTTTCCATCTTCAATTTTCTTGAACTCCTGAGTCTTTTAACAGGTTTTATGTGACACTTCGGTCTAAAGGGTAGCCATCTCTAATCTAGGACATTCAGGTGTGTTTGACTGCAGTTCCTTTAATTTCCAGCTAACTAGGAATTTTGGGGATTGTAGTTTGAGCTGTTTGGAAGCCATCAAGCAAAGGTATTTGTAAAACGAATAACACATGAATTACTGAAATAAAGTTGACTTTCATTCAATATAATGTAAGAGCCTTTGGTCCAGACTCCTTTGTCCTTGAAAATCATCGATAATATAGAATTCAGATAGTGACGTCTTTTTTGTTCTTGGAAATGCAAAGCCATTTGGCACGTGCCTTAGTAAGTACTGTGTTTCTCAAAAAATAAGACCGAGTCTTATTTTCTTTTAGACTTGAAAATGAACACTTGGGCTTATTTTCGAGGCAGTCTTACTTTTTTTGAGGTGCAGAAGGCCAGACTCTGTGAGCTGGATGCTCCATGGATCAATGGTGGGTTGCCCCCGGTTCGCACCGGTTCTATAGAACCAGTAGTAAAACCGGCAGGAGGCTCCGCCCACCAACCCTGATGTCATCAAAATGCTTCTGCACATGCGCAGAAGAGCACACACGGCCCCATTGCAAACCGGTAGTAAAGGTAAGTAGAACCCACCTCTGCTGTGGATACACCGTTGTCTCCATTCCAAACCTTCAGTGTTCGGAATGGAGGCTTTTTGGCGAACAGGAGGAAAATGGGAGGAGGAACATTCTCCTGCCTGCCATCGTTTCCTCAGTATGTGCTGAGCTTGAGAAATGGATGACAGGGAAGAAATTCCCCCCTAATTTTCCTCCTGTTCACCAAAAAGCCATCATTCCGAACACTGAAGGTTCGGAGTGGCGGCTTTTTGGCGAATAGGAAGAAAATGGGGGGGGATTTTCCTGCCTGGCATCCTTTCCTCAGTCTGTGCTGAGCTTGAGGAATGGATGACAGGCAGGAAAATCCCTCCCCCCCAATTTTCTTCCCATGAGCCAAAAAGCATCCCACGAGCCTCCCAATAAGAGGGGAAAAGCTAAGGGGCTGGCCGCGAAGGTGCCGGCTTCGGGGAAGCGGCCCAACAAGTAGAAGCACTGCACCCAGAAAGAGAAGGGCAAAAGTGGTATTTGCGCTGCCCCAGGGGGCCAGTGGGCTGCAGCTGCAGCCGGACAATCCCCCACCCCACCCGTGCCGCCACTCCTGCTGGCCACGCTCATTCCCCCAGGCTTATTTTCAGGGTAAGGGTAATATTAGGCCCCTGCCCCAAAAAATAGGGTTGGGATTATTATTGGGGTGGGTCGTGTTTTTGGAGGAACATGGTACCTTATGAGGAATTATGGTATAACTTTTCTTATCATTCAGTAAATGCAGAATTGTTTACATACGAATCACCACTGACCTCAATCTACTAATTTTTTGATATTTTTTGTCCAATTGTCTCTGCTCAGTAAATCTGAACTATATATTGTTAGGCATTGATTTTATTGAAGGTAGGTATTAGATAAAGAAATTATAATGTCAGTTTGAAGAGTTTTGTTTTTTTTAAATTTGATTTATATGCCGCCTTTCTCCGGAGACTCAGGGCGGCTTACAATGCGCTAAGCAATAGCCTTCATACTTTTGTATATTTATACAACGTCATCTTATTGCCCCCACAAACTGGGTCCTCAATTTACCTACCTTAGAAAGGATGGAAGGCTGAGTCAACCTTGAGCCTGGTGAGATTCAAACTTGCAGTAATTGCAGGCAGCTGGTGTTAATAACAGGGTGCTTTACTACCACTGTACTACCAAGCCTCTTTGGTTTGAAAGTTTGAAAGACTAGCTGTGAATATGAACAAACACAAGTAGGAGTCCCTGTTCAAATTACATCTTGGGGGTAAAGGAGGCAGTGTCAATATCCCTCCATCCTTACTGTGTTTGTAGACTGCCATTCTTACCTCCTGCTTCAGGCTGCTGCTGCTGCTGTGCTCGCTCTCCTTGGCCAGGTTGCTCATGGTGGGTGTGGGAGGGCAAAATGTGGATCAGAAGGAGGCCCATTCCCTCTCCCTGAGAGGAGACCCAGCTTTGTAACCTAGGCATCCTCAGCGAGAGGATGGGAGACCATCAGAAGGCCACGGGGAGGGGATGGCGAAAAGGCAGCAAGTGCTGGTGCCCAAGTTCTAACACAGGACTTCCTTCAGACCCTCCTTCCCTCTCCTTCCTTCCTACTTTCCTTCCTTCCCTGCTTCTCGTTCCTATCCCCTTCCTTCCTTGCTTCCTTCATGCTCAGGGAGGGACAAGGGGAGGGGGAGAAAACGGCAGCACTGCTGGTGACTCTGCCACCAGTGGCCGTGGCTTTTCCATTTCTGGTTGGTCCTGGTAAAAGGTAAGCACTTGCATGCTGCAAGGCTGGGACAGTACTGATCTACAACTTGGTGGTGGCCATCTGGGCTGGAATGGGTCAGCCTTAGATCCGTGGGGTTGCCCTGGAGCCAGTGAGGCGCTGCCCCTGCCACTTCAGGCCTATCCCCTGGGTGTGCGCACAGGAAGTGATGAACGCACAGGGGCTGGAGTCCTGGGTGAAAGGGAAGCGCTCAGAACACAATCAGCCTGAGGGGCAAGACAGTCACCAGGCACACCCAGAGGGCGGGGCAGCAAATGCCCCCTCACTGGCTCCAGGGCAGCCCCACGGATCTAAGGCTGACCGTGTCCCAGCCCGGATGGCTGCCACCAAGTTGTGATATTTCAGTTTTTCCGCCTGATAAATTTACAGACATTTCTAAAATGCTCTTTGCGCTTTGTCATTACAGGGTACTGAATGTAGATTAATGAGGAGAAAATGAATCTAGAATCAGGCTGAAGCGTAACAAAATTGACAAAAGTGAAGGGGCTCTGAATATGTTCTGAAAGCACTGTAGATAATACTTATAATTGTAGTGAACATACACCCTTTGTTATAAAGGATAGCAATCCTTTAGATTTAATTATTTAATTATTTTGTTCTTGAATTTTCCTCTGTAAAACAAAGATATAAAAAAATATTGCTATTTTTAATCAGTGGTGAAATCTAATATTTGTTACTACCGGTTCTGTGGGCGTGGCTTGGGGAGGGTAATGTGATGGTGGGCGTGGCCAATTTTTTTTTTTTTACTTTTAAAAACATTTTTTCTACAACCTCTTAGGCAAAGAGTTGTAAAAAATACTTTCAAAAGGCTCTGACGATCCCAGCTCAGTTGCCTGATCAGCAGAGGCTTTTTTTTTTACTTTTAAAAGCATTTTTTGGCCAAAGAGCTTGTCGAAAAAATGCTTTTAAAACTAAAAAAAAAAAACCTCTGATGATTGTGCGGCTCAGCTGGGCATGTGGGGGGGCAGGGATTTTTGGTACCGGTTCTTCGAATCACCCGCCTCCATCGCTACCGGATCGGCCGATCCGGTCTGAACTGGGAGCATTTCACACCCGTTTTTAATCCTTGTGAACTTCCTTCAGATTTGCCCCTTTTTTCTGTTTGCCCTTTTATTTTTTCCAATAAATAAAGTGATTACTGTATTTACATTCCATTTCTCTGGCAGGTGGTTGAGAAGCAACCCAAATTTTCTGAAAATATACTGGGGGTGGGGTATGTTTTCCCTAACAACAAGAGAATAACAGAATTGGAAGGCACCTAGTAGGTCATCTAGTCCAACCCCCCACCCAAGCTGGAGACCCTACACCATTTCTGGCAGATGGTAGTCCAGCCGCTCGCGCTTCAGCGCTTTGACTCCCAGGGACAGTATGGAGTCCTTCAGTCAGTTAGCTTGGCCGCCTGTTAGCACAGAGAAGCACCTGGGGTCAACCCTAGCTTTCCTGTCCATTGGAGCTAGAAATCTCAAATGTGGCCGAGTGAACGTTTCTCTTGTAGCCAGCCCAGGTGCTAGATCGGCCCTCTGCAAACTCTCGTCTCTCGAGGAGCGCTCCCTGAAGCAGCAGAAGTAACTTCGGCCAGGCTGTTCGAGAGACGAGAGTTTGCAGAGGGCCGATCTAGTGTCTGCAATGGCCAGCAAAGCTAAGGTTGACTCTGGCTGCCTCTCTCTGCTTAGTACTTCCCAGACGCGGTTCATCACTCCAAGCCCCAAGCAGGAGGAGACAAGGGCTGCCTTGGCACCACCAGCTGGCGCAAATATACCACGGTGAAGGTGGAATCTGATGCCGCACAAATGCAAGTAGCGCTTCACTCCCATACCTTCCAGCCATCGCTACTGCCGCTTCGGCCCACTTGGGCCACCACCACCCCCTGCCGCAACAGCACCATTACCTCGTTCCATTGCACCACCTGCAAAGTTGCACATTGCACATGCCACCGCCTATGGCGGAGATTTCCAGCCCCACCATGGGGAGCAGGCAGCTCCCCTGAAGGCCGGTGCATCCGGATGGAGGAGCTGCTTCAGGATGACCAAAGCGCCAGTCCTGTCACGACTACAGCTCTAGAATATGGGACCGACTTTCCCACCAACGTCAGCAAGCCACCGTCTGCCTGTCTTCATTTTCCTTCACTCAGATTGACTAAGCTTCTGGAGAGGAAGAAGTTTCCAGGCTGTGTGCTTGGACCAGGCACTTTCTCTTGGGCCTCCCACCCAGAGGCCTCGCAGAAGCAGACTGGCCCGAAAGGCAGCTGAGCCTTCCCCACCCCCCACCCCCCGTGGTCTGCGGGATTTAAAATTATCAATTTGGTGGTCCCTGAGGTCCAAAAGGTAGGAGACCCCTGATCTAGGATCTTGGCTATTCCTGCCAACTTAGTATCATCTGCAATTTTGATAAGTTCCCCTTCTATTCCCTCATCTAAATTATTTATGAAGATATTGAAGAGTATTGGGCCTAAGACAGAACCTTGTTGTACCCCACTGCTTACTTCCCTCCATGTAGATGTAGTACCATTAAGGACTATGCATTGAGGATGGTTTGTCATCTGTTACAAATCCATCTGATGGTCATGCTATCTATCACTTTTTTCTAGCTTAAGAAGAAGTAGGTTGTGGTCTACCTTGTTGAATGCCTTGCTGAAGTCTTAAGTATACTATGTCCACAACATTTCTCTGGTCTACTAATTTAGTCACTTTGTCAAAGAATGAAATAAGATTGGTTTGGCGTGATCTATTTTTAACAAACTGTGCTGACTTCTACTTATTACTTTACTGATTTCTAGATGTTCGCAGATGTTTTTTGATTATTTTTTTCCAGTGTCTTCCTGTATATTGATGTTAGGGGGATTGGTCTGTAGTTTCCTTGGTCTCTTTTTTCCCCTTGTTTGAAGATGGGAACCATATCGGCTCTTTTCCAGTACTCTGATAGTTCCCCAATGATCCAGGATTTCTGAAAGATATGGTACAGTGGTTATGATATGACATCTGCCAGCTCCTTTAGAACTCCAGGATGTAATCTGTCAGGTCCCAGTGATTTATATTCATTCAACATCAGACAGGTGTTCTCTAACCGTTTTTTTTTAATTTCTTTTCACTTTTATTTCTAGTCTATCTTTTGCAGCTATGTTTTTGGTAGGTGGGGCCAAACTTTCTTTTTGCATGAAGACGGATGCAAAGACTGAGTTAAGCAGCTCTGCTTTCTCTCTGCTGCCTGTTACTTCCTTTGCTGTTTCCTTGATTTATTTTTCTTGTTATTTATAGGTTGAAAGAAAGGTTAACAATTCTCTTTGACTTTTGTTTCAAAACGTTGTTCATTCTGAGCCTTTGCTTTCCTGGCTTCCTGAGAAGACCACATATATTGGAGCCTTTAAGAGCAAGTTCTCTTCTGTAGGTTTCTCAACCCCGTCTGGCTTCTGCTGCTACTTTCGGTTTTCCTTCCCTCTCCTCCCACCCCCACCCCCCCCTTTCCCCCCTCCTCCTCGCCTCTCCTCTCCCTCCCTTTCCGTTCAGCGAGCTTGTGCAGCTGTGGCGGGTGGGCTAAGTGGGTATATTGGAGGCATTATGCGGCTGTGAACAGATAGATAGCAACCCCACCCTTCCTCCTCCTCTCGCCCCTCGGAAGCCTTCCAACTCTCGAAGCCTGCCTGGTTCGGGGAAGGTCGGAGTCCCAGGGCGCTCCCGCCTCGCCAGTTCCAGAGGCCCCCCAGCGCTCCCTTCCTCGCACCCCCAAGACCCGGGATCTGCGCGGCTGTGGCTCTCTGCGCATCCACCAGCATCGGCGCTGGTCTCCTCTCGGCAGGTAAGGGCGGGTCGCCGGTTGCCGTCTAAAGCTTGCGCTTGCTCTCCGGTGTCCGTTGCTCGGGATTGGCGCTATGATTTTAAAGCTGCGTCAGATGTAATTTTCTTTCTTTCGTTTTGCTTGTTTTCAAGCTTTCCCTTCGTCGCTATGGATAAACTGGCTAATGCAAACTCGCAGTTTGCTCTGGATCTTTTCCAAAAGTTGACGGAAGCCCACCCAACCGGCAACGTTTTCTTTTCTCCGCTCAGTGTATCGTCCGCCCTGGCCATGGTCGCCTTAGGGGCCCGCGGTAACACAGCCTCGGAACTCCTGAAGGTCAGCAGGTATTTTTCTGACACGTTAGTATGGCTGCTAATATGAGGAAATGCGGCTCTTTTGTAAGGAGAGTGGAATTTTAAGTGCTGCGTATTGGAAAAACCGCCTCTAGTTTAGGGATGAATCATCTTCTTAAAATGTATTAAGTGAATCGCCAGCTTTAGTTAGGACTTCCAAAAAGTTAGTAAGAGACAGGATCAGTTTTACTACTGATCTGCTGAAGAAACAATTTTCAAGAGACTAAGGGTGATAGATAGGTGATAAGTGATAGAGATAGTCAGGTAGCTACTGTCATCAGCTAGCCAGTATTTGAGGGAGGGAAGACGGGAGATGGAGAGACAGAGAAATGATGGAGAGAGAAGGTAGGTAGGTGATAGATGATAGATAGATAGATAGATAGATAGATAGATAGATAGATAGATAGTAGGTAGGTAGCCAATTTTCTATCACTAAAGTTGGCCTATTGATCAGAGGTCCTTGGAATTGTATTTTTAACTGACAGGTTAGACTCTGAGAAAGTTTGAAAACTCTTGGTTTAATTTTCCACACATAATCCAACCTGTATGGAATAAGGATGTAAGAACAAAATTGATATACAAAAACATACAAAGAAGTAATGTTCTCTTTTTTCGCCTTGGCTCAAGCAAACTCAGCATATAGACTCAAGTCATTGTCTGCTACGCTGAAATTTTCAAGCACCCAATTACAGTAGTAGGTTGTGATAAATGAAAGCAAAAGCTCCTTCCCCAAAAATGTTTAGCCTCTATGGGAAATTAATATTTTGGTCTCCAAATGACAGAGTGTCAGCCCCTTATACTAAATGCGGAAATGGGAAAGAAATAAACATTTTGATGCTCTCCGTTGCGTTCAAAGGAAACGTTGTCTACCCTCTTGCTATTCTTTATCAAAAAAACCATTTGTTATGAAAATCAGACTAATATTCAACTTTTTCCTCCTCCATATAAGTTTCTTTTGTGCTGTAGTCTACGTGGATTTTGTAGCTGATACCCTACGGTAATTTTGAATAAAGTCACCTGTTTAGTTACTTTCCTAAGACAGAATATATGGGAAACACATTCAGGCTTTGGTAAATCCCTATTTCCTCGTATACGTATAACCCATTGTATTAATCTTAGATACTGTATGCGCCTCTTTTAAGATGAAACCTAAGTTTGCAGAGAGTGGTCCATCATACTGTTTGCTTATGTATGCTTTCTACCTGAGAATCTGTAGATTTCTGAAATGTCTCCATTGTTCTTAGACAAAATTATTTCTGAACTAACCAGTTCTTATTGGTACTAAATTAGGACTTATCTTTTCCATGCAGACACTTCATTTTGATGGAGTTGAAGATCTTCATTCAGTATTTCAGACTCTTAATTCTAAAATTAACCGGAGCAATGCACCCTATATTCTGAAACTTGCTAATAGATTGTATGGAGAAAAAACTTTCAACTTTTTGTCTGTAAGTAGATTGCTAAATAAATAAACATCAATAATGTATGGGTCATCAGAATGGCTTTATAGATCAATTTCAAATTTTATTAGCTTATGATATTCATCAATACAGTTATCCTTTGCTTTAAGTGAATCTTTAATCTCTCTTAATTAGGTCTGCTATGGTCAGCCTGACCCAAAAATGATACAGTGAGATCCATTCATATCCAGTCATTCATTTTCTTACACCTAATGGACAGAATCTTGCCAAATGAAGGTTATAACCATCTAACCTACTCTATCCTGAGAGATTCCAGGGTGTGGCTTCCCTGAACCTCTTTCCCCACCCCCTCCAGTTTGGGACTGCACAACCTCTTAATCTGGGTGTCTCTCTCTGGGAAAACTTGGTATTTTGCTAAAAATTCCCCCACCTCACCCCACTGTTTCTCCAGGTGGAGAAACATCACTGCTTTGAAATATGCAGTTTTACAGGTCCATTGAATCTCTAATTGATTGAAGACAATTTTATTTATTGGTTGGTTGGTTGGTTGGTTGGTTGATTATTTATTTGTTTGTTTGTTTATTTTATTTATTTTTTAAATGTTAATACTTTCCTTCTTGCTATCCATAATAATTCTATTTATTCTATAATTTTATATTTTATCGTTTATGGATATTATATGCCTCATTTTACTAGGATTTCTTGACTAGCACCCAGAATATGTATGGAGCTAAATTATCCACAGTGGATTTCTCCAATGCTCCAGACAAGGCAAAAAAGAAAATTAACCAATGGGTTAAAAAGCAGACTAAAGGTGAGATTTTTTAAAAAAAATAACAACTAAAGTTTTATTTTTTCTTGGGTCTACCTCAGGGGTATCAAACTCATATCATCATGGTAGTGTCACGTGACATATCTGGACTCCCCCCTTCGCTAAACCAGGTATGGGCATGGCCAGAGCATGACGCATCCAGCCCACGGGCCATGAGTTTGACAGCCTGGTCTACATGATAGTCAAACCTTTACTTTTATTTGCCATAATGCTGCCATAAAATACCAATTTCAGGAATTGATAAAAGAGAAAACACAATAATAGTTTGCAGCCGTTAAATTTACAGAACTGCTGGTTCTACAGTGGTTAATCCAGTCAGCAGTCCGTAACTTGATAAAAGGTATTTTGGGTTTGCATAACAAGTCTGATGAAAAAGAAGTTTGAGAATAACTCACAGATACTTATTGATTAGATTGATTCGTCTTTATAGAAAGGGCTAGTTTATACTATTATAGAAAAGTAAAAGTTGAGGTTCAATGCTAATGCTTTATTCTATTGCAACCCAGGGAGTTGGAAGTCAACACCTTTATTTCTTTTCTATCCTCTCTTCCTCACTTCTCTTTTCCCCTTCCCCATCCCTCTGTGTACCCTGTTTCCCTGAAAATAAGACCTATCCCAAAAATAAGCCCTAGCATGGTTTTTTATGTGCGTGCCTAAGCCCTATCCCCAAAGATAAGCCCTACTTAAGAGCCTGTGCAGATGGCTACCTGCCCATTCTGTCTGTTTGCTCGTGGTGCCGCAGCAAAGAGGCGAGTTGGCGTGATGGACCTGCCCCACACCAACTTGCCTCATGGCCCCAGCAGTGGCACCAGTGCATTGTTCCTGCTCTGCCCCAGCCATGAGAAAGCAGAAGAAGGGGGTTGGCAGCCACACGGGGTTCTGCTAGACGGGGCTGCTGGTGCTGTGGCCACGAGGCAAGGTAGATGTTGGGGCATGGCCTGGCGGCGGGGGCCCTGAGGTAAACCCATGCAGGGCACATGGGGCAGCTTCATCCCTCCTGCCTTGTGGCAGCGGCACTGGCACACTGCATGGCCTCCTGCCCCACTGCGAGCAAGCAGAAGAAGTGGGCCTCTTATACATCGAAAAAAAAAGACTCTCCCTGAAAATAAGCCCTAGTGCTTATTTAGGGACCCGGTCTTATTTTCGGGAAAATCTCAGCTGCTTTTCATACCATCAACCATCATAATCTCTTGGAGCAGCTTCAGGGGATGGGAATGGGAGGCCTTGTGCTATCCTGGTCCACTTCTTTCCTCTGTGGCCACTCTCAATCAGTGTTGATGGGAGGGGAGAGATCCAGCCTTCACTCAGTGCTTTGTGGGGTTCCGCAGAGCTCAGTACCCCTGTATCACCTCTCCTGTGGGAGCTGCATTGGCTGCTGATTTGCTTCCGGGTACAATTCAAGGTGCTGGTTGTCACCTTTCAAGCCCTTCATGTCTTGCGACCAAGTTTTCTGAGGGACCATCTCTTGCCGATCACATCTACCTGACCCATCAGAGCGGGGAGGCAGGGAATGTGTGTCTCTAGGGAGATACACTTGGTGGGACCCAGAAGAAGGGTCTTCTCTGTAGTGGCCCCCTCTCTCTGGAACATCATCTCCCCAAAGATTAGAATGGCCCCCCACTCTAGCACTCTTCTGGAAGTCACTGAAGACTTGGTTCTGCCAGCAGGCCTGGGGAATCCAAAGCAGGACGGAGCCCATTAAATGGCTCGTGTGAGGTGCTATCGCTGAGGTAGGGGTGATTTTATTATATTATTATATGACTCTTCTTATTAGTTTTATTGTTTTTATATGAGGCTTTATATTCTGTAAGCTGCCTTGAGTTGCCATGTGCGAATAGGCGGCAATATAAATTCAATAAATAAATAAATAAGTAAACTAATAAAAGAATTTAAGCTTGAGAGAACAACCCACAGATACATAGGACACAATGTATCCTTGCCCTTAAAGTATCTCCCAAGAGATACAGGTAGTCCTCAACATATGACCACAATTGAGCCCAAAATTTATTTTGCTAAGGCATTTATAAAGTGAATTTTGCCCTATTTTATGACTTTTCTTGCCATAGTTGTTAAGTGAATTACTGCACTTATTAAATTAGTAACCTAGTTGTTAAGTGAATCTGGCTTCCTCCTTGACTTTGCTTATCAAAAAGTGATCACATCACCCCGGGACACTGCAACCGTCATAAATATGAGTCAGTTGCCAAGCATCTGAATGTTGATCATGTGACCATGGAGATGCTGTAACAAAGAGGAGAGGGTCAAGTTATTTACCAAAGCACCTGTAGGCAGGACAAGAAACAATGGATGGAAACTAATCCAGGAGAGAAGCAATCTGGAACTAAGGAGAAACTTCGTAACAGTGAGGACAATTAACCAGTGGAACAGCTTCACTTCAGAACTTGTAGCTGCTTCATCACTGGAGGTTTTTAAGAAGAAACTAGACAGTCATTTGTCTGAAATGGTATAGGGCCATGATGGCAAACTTATGGCATATATGCCACAGGTGACATGTGGAGCCATATCGGTGGGCATGTGAGCTCAGCTCTAGTGTGAATGTGCGGGCCGGCCAACTGATTTTCAGGCCTTCTGGGCCCACAGGAAATTGGGAAACATGCTGTTTCTGGCCTCCAGGACGCCTCCGGGGGATGGGGAAGGCCATTTTCACCTTCCTCAGGCTCCTAGAAAGGCTCTGGAGCCTGGGGAGGGCGAAAAACGGGCCTACCGGGTGCACCATGTCATCACGTGCCAAAAGTGGGGGGAGCGCTGGTGGGGGTCACCCGCGCATGCGTGGGGGGGTGGGGCACATAGAATTATGGGTATGCCACACACATCCCCCCCCTCGTTTTGGCATGTGATGGCAAAAAGATTAGCCATCACTGGTATAGGGTCTCCTGCTTGAGCAGGGGGTTGGACTAAAAGATCTCCAGGATCCCTTCCAGCTCTATTCTGATTGATTGATTGATTGATTGATTGATTGGATTGATTCTGTCATGTGGCACCTTGAGCCACATGACAGAAATGGCCAGTGCCATTTACAGCAGCTTTTGCTAATTCGGGATTTTTTTTTAAAGACAAATATTTACAAGATAATTGCAGAGGGGAAATGTACATTTAAGAAGTGCATTTAGATTAATCTCATTGATCTGATAATATTATTTAAGTCTCAGTTCTTTGCACAGCTAATTAACAATAAAATTTCTCCATCAAGGTAAAATCCCTGAGTTGTTATCTGAAGGATCCATCAATGAAATGACTAAATTGGTTTTGGTGAATGCTGTCTACTTTAAAGGCAATTGGGCAAAGCCATTTAAAGAAGTTACTGAAGACAAGCCTTTTAGACTAAATAAGGTAAATATTTTTTTTTGTCTATCTTCTGTAACAACAGCTTGTTGTTTAGGTAGGTGTAGCAATAGCCACTCTCATGAAGCATCGTAATCCTAATTTACCTGTAGGTTTGTTTGTTTTTTTAAATTTGATTTATATGCCGCCCTTCTCCGGAGACTCAGGGCAGCTTACAATGCGTTAAGCAATAGCCTTCATACTTTTGTATATTTATACAAAGTCAGCTTATTGCCCCCACAATCTGGGTCCTCATTTTACCTACCTTAGAAAGGATGGAAGGCTGAGTCAACCTTGAGCCTGGTGAGATTTGAACTTGCAGTAATTGCAGGCAGCTGATGTTAATAACAGTGCTTTAGTCTGCTGCGCCACCAGGGCTCTTTTGAAGGCTTATGTCAATTCCTTTGACCCTAATCACCAGTTACAAATCTCAACTTTCCCATAAGTTAAACCTAGTTCCATTCTGAAATACTTTACTGAAATTAGTGGGTCACTTGTCTATTTCTCCTAATACACGAAGGAAAACAATAAAGCAATTTTTATTTTTTTTATACTATAGGTAGGTTTTTTCCCTTGGTTTATTTTTTAAGTTGGTTTAGCTGTTCTGTTTATCCTTACCTGGAAATGAATTTCATTTAGCTTAATAGAGTTGTATAATTCCAAAGAACAGCTATATATTAATATAGTTTTGGAAAGATTCAATTCCCAGAACTAGTTCTATCAACTTCAGCATATACATACAGAAGATTTCTTTCTTTGTTGTTTGATAAACTCCTCACTGTAATACTCCTAAAATAATCCAGACAGAAAAGAAGAATGTGAAGATGATGTTTATGGAAGAGAAACTTCCTTTTCGTTATATCCCCGAATGCAAGTGTTGTGTGCTGGAACTGCCATACAAGGGAAAGGATCTTAGTATGATCATCCTTTTGCCTGACAACATTGAAGATAATTCCACAGGCCTAGAACAGGTGATTCTATTGTTTCCTGCTATTGCTATAAAATTATTGTCCTAAACAAAATTATTCTAAATATTACATGAATACTTGGTAGGACACCCATACGCATAGACAAAGTTGTGGCTTATGTGATGCCTTGAGTGGCTCCACATATATCAGTTGGGTTCTGAAGAGAGGCTGCCTTATTTTGGGGATCTCCAGAAAATATTTAAGAGTTTTCTTCATTTTTGTACCAGACACTATGAATCCCTAACCATCTCGGGAGAAAGAGCTGAAAACAGATTAGATCTGAATTAGATTTAAATAGTATCTTAAATAGTAAACAGTAAGGTATCTATAAAATAGACGCTTTTTATGTTACATTTGGAAAGGACAACCACGGTTTTGCTTGAAAATACTTTTTTAAAAAATCTATGTTTACTTCTAATAATGTTTATGCTATAAACTCTGCGTTAATTTTTTCCCATCTGAACATCTGTTAAAGCTTCAAATAGTTTAGCATGAGGCACCAACCCTCTTACAATTAGTTCACTGCCATATTTTTATTGTTTCCCATAGTGAAAGACCATGTCTGGGATAGAGAAATTTGCTCTCTGACTCTGCAAATTCATTCATACTGAAGTGAGAGATGTTCTGTTTTTCAGCAAGAAGTTTCTCTTTGCTGAAATGGAAATATTGTGGCACAATCAGGGCCGGATTTAGATTGAAAGAGGCCCTAGGCTATTCCACTTATGAGGCCCTTTCACCAGTGGTGGGATTCAATATTTAACAACAGGTTCTGTGGGCGTGGCTTAGTTGGGGGTGTGGCTTGGCAATCATGTGACTGGGTGGGCGTGGCTAGCTGGTCACGTGACTGTGTAGGCGTGGGTAGCTCGTCATGTGACCGGGTGGGCGTGGCTATGTGCATAGACTTTTTTCAGAGGGCTGAAAAAAGTCATTTCTGACTGGGCCTCGCACTTTTGACCGGTCCTCACACTTATGACCATCCTCACATTTATGCCCGTGCAGCTTTCTTAACAACCATGTCACTCATTTCACAATTGCTTCTCTTCACCATGGTGACAAGATAGGGCAAAAACGTAAAATGTGAGGACAGTCGTAAGTTCGAGGACTGGTCAAAAGTGCGAGGACCAGTCAGAAATAACTTTTTCAGCTCTCTGAGTAGTCCATATGCACAAAAGGACTACCCAGAGGGCTGAAAAAAGTCATTTCTGACTGGGCCTCGCACTTTTGACCGGTCCTCACACTTATGACCATCCTCACATTTATGCCCGTGCAGCTTTCTTAACAACCATGTCACTCATTTCACAACTGCTTTTCTTCACCATGGTGACAAGATAGGGCAAAAACGTAAAATGTGAGGACAGTCGTAAGTTCGAGGACTGGTCAAAAGTGCAAGGACCAGTCAGAAATAACTTTTTCAGCCCTCTGAGTAGTCCATATGCATAAAAGGATACAGCAATAGAGAGGGATGAAGGAAGGGAAGGGAAATTAGAGTAGGAGAGAGAGGTAGGAAGAGAGAAGGAGAAGGAGAAAGGAAGAGGAAGTAGGGAGGAGAAGAAGAGGGGGAGGAAGAGAAAGTAAGAAGGAAAGAAAAGAAAGGTGGTAGGTTTGAGGAGAAAGATTGCTATACAATAAAAAAGATGAAAGGGAAGAAAGCCAACCCCAAACAAATATAAAGATATTAAGATAAAGAATGAATTGTTAAACTTTAAAGAATAAAAGAGAACAAATATGAATAAATAACAATAATTAGAAACACACATACAAACATACAATCTATTTTCTTTGAACAGAGTATTTGGCCGGTTCACAAATTTAAACAGTGTTTAGTCATTTCAATTAAATTTACAATTTCTATAGTTCCTTTTTGCCATATTTATTCCTCATCTATTTTTGTAAAAAACCAATATTACCCTCATCCTCATCTCTAATCTTAATCAAATTCAATTTTTCCCTTCTATTCTATATTATACCCCTTCCCATTGTCATCTATTTTTATATCCATCCTCACATTGGTTAATTATGTAATATTAGTTGTTTAATATAAATTCAACATTTTAATATAAATCAATTAGTTATATAACTACCTTTTTTGTATATTAATCAATATGAACATGAATATTCCAATTATTTCCATGCAATCCAATTTCTTACAAATCCATTAATTATATTTACCAATAATAATAAACCAAATACTTTCCCCCATATATTCCTCCAAACCACAACTTAACCATTTCTGCTTTCAGAAATATACAATTAATAGTATCTCAATTATTACAATTCCCTAGTTAAATACAGCTTTTTTTTCTTTTGTGTTTTAAAATCCTGAACTCTTCTCTTTTTCCCTAAATTTCCCATTGTTTGCACGTACCTTTTTTGGTGAGGAAAAAGAAAAGAATTCTGCCTGCCTAATTTTCCAACCTTGCAGCAACAGCAAAGCAGTTTCACTTTCGTTTCTCGGTATAGCTAGGGGAAAAAAAATCAGCACTCTTTGGAAGGAAGCAAAACAGCGGAGACAAATCAGCTGAGAGCCGGGAGGCCAATTAGCCTATGCTGAAGCTCCGGGGGCCAATAACATTACAAAAAAAATACCGAACCCTTTGTTAAATTGCTGGCTCCCCCGCCCCTTGCCCACCACTATTTATTGGCAATAAATAGTGGTGCGGAGGGGCGGGGGAGCCAGCAATTTAACAAAGGGTTCGGTGCAGCCACCTAGAACACCCAGAATCCCACACTGTGTAGGCCCCTCTGGATCTTGAGGCCCTAGGCTGAAGCCTAGTTAGCCTATAGGAAAATCCGGCCCTGGGCACAATGATGCAAATGATTACTTTTCTTTCTTTGCCTTTTTAGCTGGAGAAGCAGCTTACTTTGGAAAAACTGCAAGAATGGACCCAGTCCAAAAATATGAACTCCAGCGTGGACGTCAATGTACATCTACCTAAATTTCAGCTGGAAGAAAACTATGATCTTGAATCTTATTTTGCAGCATTGGGGCTAGTAGATGTGTTTGACAGTAGCAAGGCTGATTTGTCTGGAATGTCAGGAGCTCAGGATCTCCATGTGTCTAAAATTGTTCACAAGTCCTTTCTAGAAGTAAATGAAGCGGGCACTGAAGCAGCAGCAGCTACTGCTGCTATATGTGTATATTCTTGTTGTGTGGTCATGGGGAAGGATTTTAATGCTGATCATCCTTTCCTATTTTTTATCCGTCATAATCCAACAAACACGATACTTTTCCTTGGTAGATTTGCCTCTCCATAAAGAGTATCGTAAATCATAAAACCAGCTTCCAGCCTCCTATAATATACACATTTCTCTGCGTGCTTGGGAGAATTGCCATGAACAAGTTGAGTTCCTCCAGATATCTTCCATCTTCAATTTTCTTGAACTCCTGAGTCTTTTAACAGGTTTTATGTGACACTTCGCTCTAAAGGGTAGCCATCTCTAATCTAGGACATTCAGGTGTGTTTGACTGCAGTTCCTTTAATTTCCAGCTAACTAGGAATTCTGGGGATTGTAGTTTGAGCTGTTTGGAAGCCATCAAGCAAAGGTGTTTGTAAAACGAATAACACATGAATTACTGGAATAAAGTTGGCCTTCATTCAATATAATGTAAGAGCCTTTGGTCCAGACTCCTTTGTCCTTGAAAATCATTGATAATATAGAATTCAGAAAGTGACATCTTTTTTGTTCTTGGAAATGCAAAGCCATTTGGCACGTGCCTTAGTAAGTACCGTGTTTCTCAGAAAATAAGACCGAGTCTTATTTTCTTTTAGACTTGAAAATGAACACTTGGGCTTATTTTCGAGGCAGTTTTACTTTTTTTGAGGTGCAGAAGGCCAGACTCCGTGAGCTGGATGCTCCATGGATCAATGGTGGGTTGCCCCCGGTTCGCACCAGTTCTATAGAACCAGTAGTAGAATCGGCAGGACGCTCCGCCTACCAACCCTGATGTCATCAAAATGCTTCTGCACATGCGCAGAAGAGCACACACGGCCCCATTGCAAACCGGTAGTAAAGGTAAGTAGAACCCACCTCTGCTGTGGATACACCGTTGCCTCCATTCCAAACCTTCAGTGTTCGGAATGGAGGCTTTTTGGCGAACAGGAGGAAAATGGGAGGAGGAAAATTCTCCTGCCTGCCATCCTTTCCTCAGTCTGTGCTGAGCTTGAGGAATGGATGACAGGCAGGAAAATCCCTCCCCCTCAATTTTCTTCCCATGAGCCAAAAAACATCCCACGAGCCTCCCAATAAGAGGGGAAAAGCAAAGGGGCTGGCCGCGAAGGTGCCGGCTTCAGGGAAGCGGCCCAACAAGTAGAAGCACTGCACCCAGAAAGAGAAGGGCAAAAGTGGTATTTGCGCTGCCCCAAGGGGCCAGTGGGCTGCAGCTGCAGCCGGACAATCCCCCCCCCACCCGTGCCGCCACTCCTGCTGGCCACGCCCATTCCCCCAGGCTTATTTTCAGGGTAAGGGTAATATTAGGCCCCTGCCCCAAAAAATAGGGTTGGGATTATTATTGGGGTGGGTCGTGTTTTTGGAGGAACATGGTACCTTATGAGGAATTATGGTATAACTTTTCTTATCATTCAGTAAATGCAGAATTGTTTACATACGAATCACCACTGACCTCAATCTACTAATTTTTTGATTTTTTTTGTCCAATTGTCTCTGCTCAGTAAATCTGAACTATATATTGTTAGGCATTGATTTTATTGAAGGTAGGTATTAGATAAAGAAATTATAATGTCAGTTTGAAGAGTTTTGTTTTTTTTAAATTTGATTTATATGCTGCCTTTCTCCGGAGACTCAGGGCGGCTTACAATGCGCTAAGCAATAGCCTTCATACTTTTGTATATTTATACAAAGTCATCTTATTGCCCCCACAAACTGGGTCCTCAATTTACCTACCTTAGAAAGGATGGAAGGCTGAGTCAACCTTGAGCCTGGTGAGATTCAAACTTGCAGTAATTGCAGGCAGCTGGTGTTAATAACAGGGTGCTTTACTACCACTGTACTACCAAGCCTCTTTGGTTTGAAAGTTTGAAAGACTAGCTGTGAATATGAACAAACACAAGTAGGAGTCCCTGTTCAAATTACATCTTGGGGGTAAAGGACGCAGTGTCAATATCCCTCCATCCTTACTGTGTTTGTAGACTGCCATTCTTACCTCCTGCTTCAGGCTGCTGCTGCTGCTGTGCTCGCTCTCCTTGGCCAGGTTGCTCATGGTGGGTGTGGGAGGGCAAAATGTGGATCAGAAGGAGGCCCATTCCCTCTCCCTGAGAGGAGACCCAGCTTTGTAACCTAGGCATCCTCAGCGA